>NC_090440.1:726009739-726319739 GCF_031143425.1 Pleurodeles waltl | reverse complement strand
CCCTTGTGTACTCAGTCAAAAACACTGTCTCGTCCACTTCTTTTGAATCATGTACTCAAGTGCAAGGCTTCAAGATGCATAGCTCTTTCTGAGGCTTTTGGCAGTAGGTAAGTGTCTCTTCTAGCACCGCAGTTAACATGTTTTTCCTGTTTTCTTCTCCTTTTACATTAGGTTCTGAAGTGCCAGTGAGCCATGAATGGGAGTTTGAGAGGAAAATCAGTAGACCAATAATTCTGACATACTATTGTGTATGTTCACAATTGAAACTCTTTGCTCACAGTTGGTGTTTGGACGTCCAGCCACAAGTGTGAAACTCAATAAATCATTTAAATGATCTTTTGAGGCCAAATTTGATGTACACATGAACTGAACGGCTACTCTTACATCTTCATATTTTTAAAAAGCCTTCTTTGATATTCCCACGCCTTCTCTGCTCTCCTAACTACTTATTTCTGCATGCATCTTTTATTTTACTGTGCACATTTTCTTTTCTTTCTTCCCTCAAAAGTGAGTTCCATTGGATTGTAGTTTATTGATTGTTTCTTTTTGCTGTACTGTACGGTCATTCTTATACTCCTGGATTAGATGCTATGCTTTATACATGTTCAAAATTATAACAAATAAATAGGTTGCTGCCACTGTTGCTTATTTCCAAATTGAGTGAATTCATATTGATACCTATAAAACATGAGTCCTACCACACGACTGTCAATGCAGCTTCTCTGCTGTAGGACTTTCTCTTTGAACTGCAGAGGAAAATGTCCTATTCCACAATTCAATTGCTGACCCAGATGAACAGGAAGATCTGCCTGCACATTTATTGTTGCTTTCCAGTTGGCTATTTGTTACTATATTATTATTTACTAGAGTCAACCAGAGACATTGAGATGCAGCCTGGTCAGTCCCACAGTAGCATGATCTGCTCTGGGCAAACAAAGTAAAACTTAGAAGAGCTCATGTGTCCAAAACCTACGTAGCAGTTAGTCAACGGAAGAGGTCTTAATTATAGAGATCAACAAGCATTTGCAATGCAAGGGGTCTTGCGTTTGCTCGAGTTAGAACTATTAGCGTTGTAAATTCCTAACTGGACTTTTCTTGCCGTGGGGGTGGTGGGGCCAGTAGGGGGCAGGAAAGAAAAAGTGACAGGGTGAGAGGCTGGTAAGGAAAGGAGAACACGTTTTGTACAGTGTGCAGTTCAATGTATAAAACTTGAAAGCGCCATGAGTACTACTGAGAAAACAAAACAAACAATGACAAGTAACTGTCAGTTCCTTGCCATTGTTTGTTCTGTTTTTCAGTTGGGCTCATGAAGCTTTCAAGTTTTATACAGCAAGACTGCCGATCGAGTTACCGCTGTATGAAACTTGAAAGCACCATGAGAGCGACTGAAAAACAAAACAAACAGTTACAAGTAACTACATACATACAGTCCCGCTGTATAAAACTTGAAAGTGCCGTAGAGGCAGGATACAAAAAAATAGCCTGTCCAAGCAACAAAAAAACAATCAAAGCGTAATTAAACTATACAGAGCTGTTGCTCCTCAGCCAAGTACAGGAACTGACGTATCAGCTGCACAACTAGTTAGAAGGCAGCAAGACAAGAGCGTCACTGCCTTCAACCTATGGTAACCGGCAGGTAGTGGCAGGCAGGAGCAAAGTCCTTTACTCATTCCAACAGGTCTTGCAGACAGCACATGCGCGCTATCTATGTTCGACCTAAAAACAAAAAGGGGGGATTTGTTCAAACATAGCATAGAAATCTGGGCACCTTATCTAAACCTTCTAAGTAACGCTATAGCAAGGGGAGGCCTAATGCCCGAGACATGGACAGGGGCAGAAATAATCCCAATCCACAAAAAAGGATCCAGGGAAGACCCAGGGAACTATAGACCAATTAGCCTCATAGACGTCACACAAAAAATTTATGCTAGACAGATCCTGAATAGAATCAATACCTAGATAGAAGAGAACAGCATAATGTCTATATACCAAGCAGGCTTTAGACAACAGACCAGTACAGTTGACCAGGCCTTTAGGCTATTGACAATAATATGGAAATACACTAGACTAAAGAAAGGCCACCTGTATATCGCGTTTGTGGACCTGCGCGCAGCCTTTGATCTGGTGCCGAGAGACTCCTTGTGGGCAGCATTAGGAAAACAGGGCATGCCAGGGAACCTCCTGGGCCAGCTGGAGAGGCTACATGAAAATACATTCGCAAAGGTCCGGTGGGGGCCAAAAGGAGAGTTGACAGACCCAATACCTATCAAGAGGGGGGTGAGACAGGGCTGTGTGCTCGCCCCAACACTTTTCTCATTATACATCAATGATCTGGTTCATCATCTGAAACAAAGTAACCACGACTCACCAAGATTGAATGATGATCCAGTCCCCGCCCTCCTTTTTGCAGATGACACCATCCTATTGTCTCAAACTCCAATGGGCCTGCAAACTCTACTAGATAAATTCAGTGAGTATTGCAGCTTGAAGGGGTTAGAAATAAATGCAAACAAGACTAAATACTTAACTGTTAACCCTCACAAAGCACTCTAGAGAAACATTTGGATTAGAGGGCAGGCACTGGAACGAGTTAAAAATTTCAACTACCTAGGGATACTGCTTGATGCCAAATTGTCATGGGCGCCGCACATCAACAAAGCTGCTATTTCCTTAACTCATAGCTCCATGGCAATTAGTAAAAATTACAAATGTTCAAGGTCGAGCACTGTGTGTCACCAGTATTCGAGATCTATAGGTGCAAAGCACAGGCCGCTGCTCTGTATGGCGCAGAACTCTGGGGATTCACAAAACTAACTCCATTGGCCTCTCAGGAAAATAATTTCATGAGGGGGGTATTGGGCCTCCCTCCATCCACTCCGTTGATTCCCTTAGCCTATGACACTAATATGAAACAAATAGGCAAATTGGCAGCCCTGAGGCCCCTGCTCTACTGGTGTAGACTTTGGACAACCCCTGAACTGATCCAATACAGGCAAGCATTAATTGAGATCATGGGCTTGGACAAGACTATTTCCCTCCCGTGGCTTCATTATATCAGGCAAAGCTTTTACAATTTAGGGCTGAAATTCTATTGGGATGAACCGCATATTCTCACAACCCAATCAAAGATCCGACTAAAGCAAGTATTTTGGGACTTCATCTTTAATAGCCCTTTTCATAGCAAGGATTCAGGTAGACTAACCTTAAGTTTTCTGGATTTTAAACCACTACCGAGCGCTGAGGAATGGATCGATACTATTCAACCTAGACTAGGTTGATACTATTCAACCTAGACGAGCAAAAGTTTTATTTATGAAGTATCGATATGGGATTCTCCAGGTCAAGGCTTTTACCTTTAAATGGGGCCTCCTGAATGGGAGTAATCATGAGGCGACCTGCGAGCTATGTAATATGGAGACACCAGAAACGACGGATCATGTCCTTCTAAATTGCATTGCCTACGATAAACTAAGGAAGAAATGGATCCGACCCATCTGCAGGAACGTTGGAATCAGGAACTACAATGAAGCTGCCAGATTCTTGAGATCCAGCTCGATACCATATGTTGTTTTTGGTCTAAGCCGGTTCTTAATAGCAATTTCATTCATCAGAGACAAGGCGGGCCTGAGGTTGTAGGCGCTTTAATTCAGGCAAAACTCCCAAAGTCAACCTATGGTCCTGAAATTGATAATTGGTAGTCACCCTCTGCAATTCAATGGCCTTGGGACCTACAATCAGCTAAGGATATATCTAGCCCAGGGGACATTGTCTATGCCCGGGAGGACCGTAGTTACTGGGAGGTTGATTAAGTTACCTAGAATGATCATTGTCACTTATGAAACTTGTTCCTGGATTCTGATATTTATCTACTTTTATCCCAAAAAATCTCCTCTTAGTTAGGCAAACAAGTGCCTGATGGCACGGGAGGTAAATTTTATGGGTCTTACAAATGAAATACTGTAATCGACTTTTTTTTTAACTGTTTTTAACACCAACATCAGATAACTTGTTTCTAGTAGTTAAGTGAATATTAGCTGCTGCTAGAACAATGTGCCTTTTTGCATTACTTGATCGTATATGACCTCTAAGTAATATAGGCACGCAAGAAAGAAAGGAATCGTTGGGCCCTAGGGACTGCTAATCATCTCTTAAAAATTAGTCAAATAACCCCTCACGTGATGATGGTATCTATATTGCTAAGATTGTAGAGGCAACTTGAGCCTACTGGAGGCAAATAATCATTCAAAAGCATATATCCTATTTTCATAATGGTCACTTTTTGAGCTAGTCCATAGTTAATGCTACTACTAGTGAAATAGCAATTTTAACTGTTTTTTGTATAAAGGTTTATATTTTAGGGGTATTTTATAAAATTTTATAATATTTATATGGTGATTTGCATGATGATGTGTACTGTATATTTTATAGTGTTTTATTGATTAATTGTTGATTTTTAATAACATTTATACCCATAACTTGCCTATTTGTATTGTATGGCCCTGAGGGAGCTCTGGTCTCGATCTGTTTTTAGTGTTTTTTTTGTCTTTTTTTCTCTTAAAAAGTGTCTTTGTTCCTTTTAGAAATGTAAGAATTTTGTCAGTATGCTTTTATGGTATTGTTTTACCGAAATAAAGCTGAAACTAGGATAAAAACAAAAAGGGAACAAATTATGCAGCTGGAATTGAACACTGGTGTGTTTAGGATACAACAGTAACTGCATGTGGCTGTCGAAAGCAGGCATCAAGAATAATAGTAAGCATCTCTCTCCGGATCTCGGGCAAAAAATAAAATTTAACGCTTGAGTTCATCCATCGAAAACAATGCCTTAACTGTGCGATCATTTTAAAGGGGGTTATTGTTTGGGTAGCCTAAGTGGTCTAAGAGCATTGTTTAATTAAGCAAGCAGCCAAATGGAGGCATCAGCAAGTTATGAAACCACAGTTCAAACTAGAAATATGTGCAGCATTGCAAGTAGATGCTACAAGTAGCACATTGCTAATTGTGGTTTTGTTTTTCAAAAGTTTTATTAAAGCAAACAGTAAAATGGTGTGTGCGTTTTTTTCCAGATTGTTTTGCAGTTTGGAAATTAAAAACAGTTGTACATATATTTGGTATTGCAACTGTGTTGCCTACAAATGCCATTTCCTAAATTCAGATTTAATATCAGTACTTACCCTTAAATATCACGAATTTAACTCAAAACGAAAATTATACATCAGTACAACCCTACACTTCTGTCATCTTGAGCATGCTTCTTACCTTTAAACCCGTCAGGTAGCTTAGTTGGTTAAAGCATCTGCAGCGTAAATTTGCATTTGACCAAAGAGCGCAGATGTTAACTTTGGTGGATTTACTTATTCTCAAATGTAACACCACATTAAGAAGGCTAATAGAAAAAAGGTTATCTTGCAATCACATCCCTTTTTGACATTATAAATCCTTTTTCACCACAGATGCTGATGCTGCTGATCATAAAAAAATGAGGGTGAACTTTAACAACTACAGATTATACAATAATGCCTGCTTGTTGTGTTACATTGACACCTCTGATTGGGGTTATATTGCACCCTGAAAGTGCCCTTGTCTAAGAGCCGAAGGATCATTGTAATGAAGAGAGTAAAACCACTATAGTGAAGTGAGACTCAATGCTACCCTCGCTCACCATATCGTAACAGATGAACGGATGAAAGTATTCATCTAGGTCTGCTTTTCTGGTAACATGAGACCTACCAAACATCACATGAACGCTGAGAGTTTGTTTTCCTTTAGAATTGTCAGTATTTTGGAAGCATCAGACCTCTAATACCTGAAACACAGAACTCCAAATACAGCCCATTAGCAAGTTAGATGTGTACTCAGTTTAGGGAAATACTCTGTAACATGTAAATTCTGCTACGTTCTCTAATTCCCGGTCATTTAGCGCTCGTATCAGCTTCATCAAAACAATCTGATGTTTATGTAGTGTTTTTCCTATGTGTTTTTTAAACTTTATTTAACATTTGTGCAATATGACATACAAACAAAAAATATAAGGACAGAGACTAGAGTCATAGACAATCTGAGAGTAGCCCGTTACAGTCCCATAAAGAAGCTTATATCAAATATTTAGCTCAATTTGTATTTTACCGTCTAGATTGCTTTGCCACACCGTGTATGAGCACAGCTTCCAGGTAATAATTCTTGTCTAGAATGTCAGGAGAATACCAGTATTGTGGATTTAAACCCAGCATGTCCAACAGTACATTTCTCACGTTTGTAGTAGTGCATTTTCACACAACTTCTCATGTTTGTAGTGGTGCATTTTACACAACTATCAACCTCACTATGGTCAACCGGTAGGCTTGATCTCCTTGCCCACATTCTGTATTTGGATATAATTTCAAGAACATTTCTGTGGGGACTCCAAGAATGTTTTGGTATGTTTCACACTAGCTGCACTGCATCTTGAAACAAGTATTCAAATTTGGGCAAGTGGCCTTTACGCCAGGCCATGGCAACTGTACGTTTAGCCGGTAGTAACAGCTTGGCCATGACACGTCCTTCAGGGGCTTTGCCTTTGGCTTTGCCTTTAGCCAAGCAGTGTTCCTAGTAGATTTAGGGCCATATGTACGAACAGTTTTTCCCATAGACACAAAATGGGTAAAAACCTTTGGTACATCTGGCCCTTAGTTCTATATTCCTGTCTTTGCCCTTCCTATTTCCTCCACCTGAGCCCGAACGTTTCTGATCCCAGGACAGTGCCACACCAATGATATAAAATCTGCACAAACCTGCGATAAAATGGTGGCTTCATTAGCAGAATTAGATAGGGAATAAAGTGAGAAGCGGCCAATAAGGGGCAACAGTGCAACAGAGGATTCATCTGGAATCGTGTAATGTCTGGTGTGGGGACGGTGGGAGCAGATTGCAAGTGTCCTTATTTAAGAGCTGAAGGATCAATGTAATGAAGACAGGACGGAGGGTAGAACTATAACAAGGGACATGTTTGGGAAAGTTAGAATTAACACTGGAGTTGGCTAATTAGACGATATACGTCCGAATGGTTGAAGTGTAGAGTGTGAGGTTATAGGGGTTGCAACTAATAATATATCCCTAACTCTTGCAAATCGCACTTCAAGTTTGAGAAGAAACGCTGAATGAACGACCATGATGACATGGTAGAAGCAATGCTGGAATTGCTTTGGGATGTTAGGGATGAGAGGCATAGACAAATACTGTTGATTGATTTAATGGTATTTTAATCACTTTAAAGTTAAAAAAAATGTGTAAAAAAAAGTATTTAAAATCGGCTGGCATATGTGTGCACCTGTGGCAATCAGGACTAGTTTTTGAATTAAATTTATGCAATAAAACCCGTGTGTAGTAGATCCTTTCAGATATGTAAAATGTGTAAGTTTATATCTATAGTTCACTGATATTGCTTTGGTCTGAGTGCAGCAATATTTCCATACTTTATAATCTATTACCACCCTTAGGTCTGCCTCCAGACTCTCCTCGTCTGGTACGAAATGGTTTGGTGCGTTCCAGAAAATAGTGTATAATCTAGAGACCCATATTTTAGCCGTGGTGGGGGTGAGCAATTTGTCAGTTGAATAAATTAGACCGGTGATGGGGAGGAAAGGTAAAGTAGCAATTGCGACAGGTTTGTTTTTCATTTCTTCTAGCGTTATAAACACTTTGGCCCTCATTATGACCATTACGGTGAGAGATAAAGTGGTGGTAATACCACCAACAGGCTAACGGTAACTACTGCCAAATTATAATCATAGCGGTGATAACTCCCATAGACAGCTAATGTACCACACCAACAGCCAGGGCAGAAACAGCACTCACCCCGGCAGTAGCCGCCATCAGCCAGGCAGGAGACAAAGTACCGACCACCATGTTATGACACAGGAAGCCGCCACCTTTTCTGGGGCGGTTCCAACGCCATCAAAAGCCTGGCGGAAACACGTCACTGAAAAGAAAAGACTCACCATCGGAGACACAGGGAAGAACGCCGCTGCGATGGAACCCGAACTGCAAGTGTTCTCGATGATCTTCTATGTTATGCTCCACCTGGAACACTAACACCGACGAAGATGACGACGGTGAGTACAGCCCCAGAGCGCACAAAGGAGGGAGGGAGGAAAATGAGAGTGACACACACACGAACGACACACACCATACACACACACACCATACACACATCCAGCTGCAGACGAAAAACTATTTGCACCCGATACACAGCAGAATAATGCAAGGAAAACAGGAATGCACGAAAGTGAATGTATTAATATCAACAGCCAATAAATTATCGAATTGTCCATGAAACAGATATGTACACATGTACACAAAGGGACACTGTCCAGTCCAATGTACAAAGGGCCCACATGGCCACAGGGCACAGTCTAAGGCCCAACTCAAATCCTGACTTCATCCAGATAGAACTCTGCAGGGGCATCAGTTTGCAAGTAGGCAGGCGCCTCGGGGGGAGAGGTGGGCACCTCAGCCGGATTCAGGACCAAGCCCACTGGTTCTGGAGGGGTCTCCATGCCCATTGCTCTGTCCTGGGGAGTGCAAGGCCACAGCCTCTCAGGTGCGTGACTTTCCCACTGGTTCTGGAGGGGGCAACATGCCCATTGCTCTGTCCTGGGGAGTGTAAGGCCACAGTCTCTCAGGTGGGTGACTTGCCCACTGGTTCTGGAGGGCGCCCCTCGTACAGCAGCCCCTGGAAGGTGGCCTAGAGGGCATCCACTGGTGGTAATGGTTGCAGTGTGGTGGCAGATGGAGGTGCCTCCTGGACAGCCTCTGCAAGTGGTGATGGCTGCAGTGTGGTGACAGATGGAGGTGTCTCCTGGGCAGTCTCTGCTGGTAGTGATGGCTGCAGTGTGGTTGCAGATGGAGGTGCCTCCTGGGCAGCCTCTGCAGGTGGTGATGGCTGTACTTCCTCAACTGGCGGTGGGAGCCCTGTGACCTCTGGGGGTGGTGAAGGTGTCACCCTGACAGCCTCCACTGGAGTAGAGTGCTTTGTCCCTTCCATGACATGGGGCTTGGATTCCCTACCCTTCCTGGCAGGGGTTGATGGCGTCTTCCCCTTCTTGGATGAAGATGCAGACTCCATCCCCTTCTCGCCTGGAGGTGCTGGCTCCTTCTCTTTCTTGCCTGGAGGTGCAGGCTCCTTCCCCTTCTTGCCTGGAGGTGCAGGCTCTTTCCCTTTCTTGCCTGGAGGTGCAGGCTCCTTCCCCTTCTTGCCTGGAGGTGTGGTATCCTTTCCACCACGAGTAGGGTCCCCATGGACAGTGTGGCTGAGGTGCTGGCCTAGGTCATTGGGACCCTGCTCTTACGGGCAGGACGGGGGAGTAGAGGGAGGGAAGAGGTGAAGTTGGGCAAGGAAAAGCTTCTTAGGCACGGTGGAGCAGGAGAAGTGATGGGAGTGGAGGTTGAGGGAGTGGTTGTAGGAGGTGTATGTCTGCTGGATTTGGGTGCAGGTGCATGGGCTGTATGCTGATGTGAGGTGGATGGCTGTTGGGTTTGTGAGTGCCTGCATTTGTGTCCTTTAGGAGGGGGGGCAGACAGAGTGGGAGAGGACAGAGGGAACGCGTGCATGGATGTTGTGGAGGTGTCTGCTAGTGAGGTGTGTGTGCTGTTTGGTGTGGTGATCCTGGTGGAGGATGTTCATGTAGTGCATGCAGGTGGGAGTGTAGATGTGACTGGGAGGGAGGTGGAGGAGGAGGAGGAGGTGGAGACAGTGGAGGTAGTGGATGTTGTCAAGTCTGCAACTGTATGGTGTTTGTGTGAGTGCTTGTGGGATGATGTGTGGTGCTTGCCTGTGCCACTCTTGAGTGTTGTCTTGTGTGCCTGCTCGTCTGTATGTGTGCCTGGGATGGGTTGGGGTTGAGAAGAATGGGACTGGGAAGTGGTAGTTGGAGGGGGGACGGTAGAAACTGGGACAATGGCTGCCATCAGAGAGGAGGCCAGGGCCTGAACTGATCTCTGTTGGGCTGCCAATCCAATGTGAGTGCCCTCCAAGAATGCATTTCCTTGCTGCAGCTGGGATGCCAGCTCCTGGATGGCATTCACAATAGTTGATTGCCCTACAGAGATGGATCTCAGGAGTTCAATAGCCTCCTCACTCCGGGCAGCAGGGCAGACTGGGGCAGGGCCTTAGGTGCCTGGGGCGAAGGAGATGCCCACCCTTCTGGGTGAGTGGGCACGGGCAACTCACTGAGGGGCTACTGGGAGGGTGTGCTGGTACGGAGGTGGTGGGTGTACCTGCAGCTGGGGTGGTCACAGGGGTGTCCGCCACCACCAGGAAGCTCCCATCGGAAGATGTATCTGAGTCAGTGTTGTCCCCTCTTGTCTCTGCCATGGTGATCCCCTCGCCCTCCATCCCATTGGTTCCCTGCGCGTCAGTGGACTGTGCCTCCAGGGTTCTGTGGGATGCAGCTCCCTCTGTCGCAGGTGCCCCTGCTCCTCCACCAGATGATGCTAATGCACACAAGGACAGGATGACAGAACAAAAAAGGGGGTTAGAGGGACAAAGGAAACACTGGTTCAATGACTGCACCAACACCACAATTGGCATACACAGTACCGTCACACAGAGGGAACAGGCTTAAGCACTGCCAGTAACATGGCTAGATGCTAAGGCAAGACGAGGGCCACACACCGCCAACTGCAGCCCTCCTGGGACCCACGATGCCCTGCCTGAAATGGACAGCTATCAGGCTAGGTTACCTGTATTTGATATACACCCATTACCCTAGAGATGGCCCACACTGCAATGTCTGGCCTGGCCTTAGGGGCACCTACTAACTCACATCCACCACCCGGATCCCACCCCGCCTGCCAAAATTTTTAATGATACCCACTGTACTCACCCCCTTGTGGCTGCTGTGATTCCCTCAACCGGCCATCCAGCTCAGGGTTGGCCACCGCCAGTATGCGGGCCATCGGGGGTGAGGTTCTGACGGGCACCCCTTCCTCATTGGGAGGCCATCCCCAGCTGGGCCTCTGAGGTCTTCCTTGCCCAGCGTCTCATGTCCTACCACCGTTTCCGACAATGCGTGCTCCACCTGCCATACACCCGCAGGGTCTGCACATCCTTGGCGATGGCATGCCATATTCCATTCTTCTGATGGTCGCTGACCTGCAGAGGCAATACCGACAGGAGCACACCATTAAACAAACAGTCCAGCCTGTCACACAAATGGCCCACCATACCTATTTCCTTCACCACTGGCACACACATCGTCAAGCGCACACCATGTACACCACCACAAGACATTACCCCCACCCTACCTTACACAATGCTTGCATACACATCACCATGCATCCTTCCCTCATGCATGGTGGCCAAAGTGTACTCACCTGTTGGTCTGGAGGCCCATAAAGCAGTCCGTACTGGGGTAGGACCCCATACACCAGTCACTCCAACTCCTTTGAGGTGAAGGCAGCGGTCCTTTCCCGGGGTCATACGGGCCATGGTAGGTTCCAGACACAGGTCACAGCAGCACACGCAGTATAGGAGTTCTCCTGTTCAAGGTCAGGAAACAAGAGAAGATTCAGATAGAAAATAGCGGTCACGTCCGCGGCGGTGTACACCGTCACCGCCAGCGCAGATCCTCCAATCGCCACTGTACTCAATAGAGCCCCATATTAACCAATGAGGGATTGCACAGCGGTTCCCGAACGCCTTCCACCACGAGGCCCAACATCTGCGGGATGACCTCACTTCCACCTATGCCTACATACAGGACAGGCGGTCACCATTTCGGGAGGAACAGTCATATCGACATTATCTGCGTCATAGATTAGATTGGCACATACCTTGCCATTAATACTGTCCCATTACATAAGTGCTCCAAGTAGAATGCAGTTGTGGTTCCAATTGTGAGAGCCTACTCACTCTTGTCTCCCTTAGATACATACCTCTGCAGATGAATAGGATGTGGAGACATAACCTGTGTACAAACCCCTGGTGGACTTAGCTACACTGGAGGGCAGGCACATTATCCTCACATATAGACTGAACAGGGCCACAGTCACAGAGCTGCGTGCTCAATTGGAGGCAGACCTGATGTCATCTATCCGTCATCCAACTGGGATCCCCTCTCTTGTGCAAGTGCTATCAGTGCTCCATTTCTTGGCAACTGGTTCCTTCCAAGTGACAGTGGGCTTGGCAGCAGGAATGTCACAGGCAATGTTCTCAATCGTGCTGGCAAGAGTGTTGTCTGCCCTGGTAAAACACATGTGCAGCTACATTTCTTTCCCCCAGGTGGAAGAATTGGCCACTATGAAGGCCGGAGTTTATGCAAAGGGACATATCCCCAATATTATTGGGGCGATTGAGGTACACATATTGCGTTTCTCCCACCCCTGCCAGAATGAACAGGTGTTCAGGAATTGTAAGAGTTTCCACTCACTGGGGCCTATATTTATACTTTTTTAGCGCCGCATTTGCGCCGCTTTTTAATGCAAAAGCGGCACAAACTTACAAAATGTAAATGTATTTTGTAAGTTTGCGCCACTTTTGCGTCAAAATATGATGCAAATGCGTCGCTAAAAAAGTATAATTATGGGCCTGAATGTGCAGATGTTGTGCCTGGCGGACCAATACATCTCCCACATTAACGGCCAGCATCCTGGATCAGTGCATGATGCCTGTGTTCTGAGGAATAGCAGCATCCCAAATGTGATGGCCCAACTACAGAGGCACAGGGTGTGGCAAATAGGTGAGCCTTGGTCCCCACCCACTGTATGTTAGTGTATGTCTTCTGGTGTTAACCCCATAGGATTGTGTGAGGACAAATGTGCTCCCTCAATACTTGCAGGTGACTCTGGCTACCCAAACCTATTGTGGCTGCTAACCCCTGTGAGGAATGCCAGGACAGGGGCTCAGGAATGTTATAATGAGGCACATGAGCGAACCCAGATCATTGAGAGCCAGGTTCAGGTGCCTCCATCCGACGGGTGGATCCCTGTGCTACTCACCCAAGAAGGTCTGCCAGATAGTAGTGGCATGCTGCATATTGCACAACCTGGTCCTCAGATGCCATGTACCTTTTTCTGCAGGAGGAGGAGACTGGAGACAACCCTGTGGCAGCAGTAGACCCTGATGACAGTGAGGATGAAGAGGCTGAGGATGAGGATGAGGACAACAGAACGTCAGTTATCCGTCAGTACTTTCAATGACACACAGGTGATGCAGTGCAACTGCACATTTCTATGACTATTGGTGTATTCTGTGTGGCTGTAGCATGATGGCATTAACTTCCTTTGCATCTCAACTTACTGTCACCTATGGTTTGTCATTTTACAGATGTTGGTGATATAACAACTATGTACTGATGTGCTGACTACAGCCATGTACAAGTCTTTATTTCTATGCTCTCACACTGTACGGTTAATTTGCCCTAGATGTGACTGTTTCCATAAGTACACATTTTCAATACAGAAAATACTAGTAGTCAAGTTGTGTTCAAGGTTGTTTATTGTAGTGCTAAGAAATTGAGGGGAAAATGCAATGGAATGGGGTGATGATGGAGAAAAGTCCAGTGTATAGTTCCAGTCTGTTTTGTAGCACAGGTGCAGTGTCCAATGGGCCATAGGAAGGGGGGCAACAGCAGTTCAAAGTGGACAGGTGACGGAGTGGGACACAAGGGGGACGATCAGGAGAGTCTTATTTCCTGGCAGGGGTCTTGACAAGTGTCTCTGGCTTCTGTCTGGGCCGCAGGGAATGCTTAGAGGTTGGTTCACCTTCTTCAAGGGGGGTGCTGGTGG
Organism: Pleurodeles waltl; assembly: GCF_031143425.1. NCBI lineage: Eukaryota > Metazoa > Chordata > Amphibia > Caudata > Salamandridae > Pleurodeles > Pleurodeles waltl. The sequence goes on along the minus strand of NC_090440.1, from coordinate 726,305,975 downwards.
CCTGTGGGTCCTGTGGCAGGGCCTCCTGCCCACTAGCTGCATTGGAAGTGGAGGGCTGGTCAATGGACTGGCTAGTGGTAGGGGCACGCTGGTGTGCTGTTGCCTCCCTCATGATGTTGGCCATGTCTGCCAGCACCCCTGCTATGGAGATCAGCGTGGTGTTAATGGCCTGCAAGTCCTCCCTGATCCCCTAATACTGTCCCTCCTGCAGCCGCCTGTTCTCCTGCATGTTGTCTAGGATCTGGCCCATCGTGTTCTGGGAATGTTGGAAGGCTCCTAGGATCTCAGAGAGTGCCTCCTAGAGAGTCAGTTCCCCGGTTCTGTCCTCCCCCTGGTGCACAGCAGGCCTCCCAGTGTCCCCGTTGGCCTGTTCCTCTGTCCCCTGAACAGTGTGCCCATTGCCACTGACCCCAGGTCCCTATTTGCCTTGAGTATGAAGTTTGGCCTGCTGATTGACGTGTCCTGTGGGACAGAGGTGTGGGAACGCTGGGTGGGTGCTGTGGTTTTGGATACTGAAGGGGGAGGCTCTGTGGTGGACTAAGCATGGGCTTGGGTGACCGGCTCTCCAGTGGTCCCCGATGGGCTATGTAGGTCATCCAGATCCTGAAGTCCAGAGTTACTGTCATCACTGGGGGCATCTTCTGTTAACGGACTGGATAATCGTGGCACCTCCTCTCCGCTGACATTAGCTGGGGTACCTGTGGGGACGTAAGTGATGTATTATGCTTTATGTGTGTGACATATTGTACATCCCTGGCTTCCCCACTATTGTTGGTGTTGCCCTGCCACCCTTTGCTTGTGTATGGTGATGTATCATGGTATTGTTAGTTTCCCTATGCTGTGCATGCTTTGGTGATGGGTTTCCATACAGGGCTAGGAGGGCTGTCCATGCATTGGTATAGAATGTAGGGCTTGGCATTGGGGTTAGTCAGATGTATAGATGCAGTATGTGGGATGGAGTGAAGTGATGGGAGTGAGGGTGAGGGTGTGAGATGGCATGCAGTTATGGGAGGTGATAAGTGGTAATTGTTGACTTAACAGTGTCCAGTTCTCCGGCTACTCCAGTGAGTCCCTCAGGATGCTTTATTGCCAAGACTTGCTCCTCCCATGCTGTGAGCTGTGGGGGAGGAGGTGGGGGTCCACCACCAGTCCTCTGTGTGGCAAGCTGGTGCCTTGCTGCTATGGAACGTACCTTCCCCCGTCGGTCGTTCTACCTCTTCCTGATGTCGTTCCTTGTTCTTGGGTGCTGTCCCACAGCGTTCACCCTGTCCATGATTCTCCGCCATAGCTCCATCCTCCTTGGAATGGATATCTGCTGTACCTGTGCTCCAAACAGCTGTGGCTCTAACCTGACAATTTCATCCACCATGACCCTTAACTCCTCATCACTGAAATGGGGGTGCCTTTGTGGGGCCATGGGTGTTGTGTGGTGTGTGTTGGTGAGAGTGTGTTGCGTAATGTGATGGGGTGTGTGATGTGAGGTGCGTGAAGGCTGTATGGGTGTAAGTGGTGTGTATGTAGTAGTCGCAATGGTCTTGGTGTCAGCCTCGTGGCAATGATTTGCATTCGTAAAGGGTTGTGGGTAATGTGGGTGGGTGTTTTATAGTGGTGTGGGTGTGGTGTATGTATGAATGTCAGGTGTGTATTTTTAGTATTGGCCAATGTAGTGTTGTTTTTTTATGTGGGTGTCCATTCTGGGGGCGGCGGTATGTACTGGCAATGGTTTACCACCATTGAATGTCCGCCGTGGTGATTCGTGGGTCATAATGTGATGGGTGTTGTTTTGTTGGCGTAACGGTATGGGTGTTCGTATCACCACCTTAGCACTGACCTTTGGGCTGGCGGATTTGTGTATGTGGCTGTATTCTGTCAGACTGGTGTGTGTGTGTGTCATAATATGGCAAACGGATATTCGCCACCACAGCAATATGTTGGCAGCCGTCACCGTGGTGGTAAGCAGCATTTACCGCCAATGTCATAATGAGGGCCTTTGTCTTCAAATAGCTAGCCCATCTGTGTTATTTCTCTGCTTGGGAGTGCCTCCATTACTGGAGGATCTAATGTCCGTGGTAAAAGTGGATTGCTGAGCGCTGTAGACCAAGTGAATGTGGTAGAGTGTGGGCAGTTCTTCAAGCAGCTGTGCACCATGCCTCGTTTGTGCAAACAGTGTGTATTTTATCTACTGGTTTTAAGGGATTAGTAAGGAAGCTTGTCTGAAACTTGGTCTTTTTCATTCTCTAAGTAAGGCATTGGACAGTCCGGAATAACTAAGTATGCTGCAAAATGAGTTAGGACAGCCAGTTTGTACCTCTGAAAATCTTCTACAATTGAAATCGACTTTGTTGAATGGTAATGTTCATATCTCTCATTTAATTTTTAGCTGCCCCCACCACCTAATTCAAATCAGTCTAATAATTATGCCTTGCATTACTTTGAAAACATTTGATTGTAGTGGTATGGGTCTACTCACAAATAAGCATAAGTATTTGGGTAAAACCTGTATTTTAACCAAGGCAATATACCCAGCCATCAATACCAGTAGTTTGATTCATTTTACCATTAATGGAATGTAGTTTTCCAACTTCTGGGCCATAATTGTTCTGTATTGTGTTTTCTTTGACCCAGTGAATTTTCTATGCCTCTGTATTTTATAGGTTCACAGCACCTGTGTGCCTATAACATGTTTTAATACCATTCTTATTGCTCAATCAAATTGGCACACATTTTTTTCAATCTAAGGATGAAACCTTGAGTCAAGCTGAATTTTCGACCTTTAAATAACACACTGTAGGAAAGTACCATCTTGCCTGGCATGTTACCCCCATTTTTCACTGTATATATGTTGTTTTAGTTGTATGTGTCACTGGGACCCTGGTAACCCAGGGCCCCAGTGCTCATAAGTGTGCCTGAATGTGTTACCTGTGTAGTGACTAACTGTCTCACTGAGGCTCTGCTAATCAGAACCTCAGTGGTTATGCTCTCTCATTTCTTTCCAAATTGTCACTAACAGGCTAGTGACCATTTTTACCAATTTACATTGGCTTACTGGAACACCCTTATAATTCCCTAGTATATGGTACTGAGGTACCCAGGGTATTGGGGTTCCAGGAGATCCCTATGGGCTGCAGCATTTCTTTTGCCACCCATAGGGAGCTCTGACAATTCTTACACAGGCCTGCCACTGCAGCCTGAGTGAAATAACGTCCACGTTATTTCACAGCCATTTTACACTGCACTTAAGTAACTTATAAGTCACCTATATGTCTAACCTTTACCTGGTAAAGGTTGGGTGCAAAGTTACTTAGTGTGAGGGCACCCTGGCACTAGCCAAGGTGCCCCCACATTGTTCAGAGCCAATTCCCTGAACTCTGTGAGTGCGGGGACACCATTACACGCGTGCACTACATATAGGTCACTACCTATATGTAGCTTCACAATGGTAACTCCGAATATGGCCATGTAACATGTCTATGATCATGGAATTACCCCCTCTATGCCATCCTGGCATAGTTGGCACAATCCCATGATCCCAGTGGTCTGTAGCACAGACCCTGGTACTGCCAAACTGCCCTTCCTGGGGTTTCACTGCAGCTGCTGCTGCTGCCAACCCCTCAGACAGGCATCTGCCCTCCTGGGGTCCAGCCAGGCCTGGCCCAGGATGGCAGAACAAAGAACTTCCTCTGAGAGAGGGTGTGACACCCTCTCCCTTTGGAAAATGGTGTGAAGGCAGGGGAGGAGTAGCCTCCCCCAGCCTCTGGAAATGCTTTCTTGGGCACAGATGTGCCCAATTCTGCATAAGCCAGTCTACACCGGTTCAGGGACCCCTTAGCCCCTGCTCTGGCGCGAAACTGGACAAAGGAAAGGGGAGTGACCACTCCCCTGACCTGCACCTCCCCTGGGAGGTGTCCAGAGCTCCTCCAGTGTGCTCCAGACCTCTGCCATCTTGGAAACAGAGGTGCTGCTGGCACACTGGACTGCTCTGAGTGGCCAGTGCCACCAGGTGACGTCAGAGACTCCTGCTGATAGGCTCCTTCAGGTGTTAGTAGCCTATCCTCTCTCCTAGGTAGCCAAACCCTCTTTTCTGGCTATTTAGGGTCTCTGTCTCTGGGGAAACTTTAGATAACGAATGCAAGAGCTCATCCGAGTTCCTCTGCATCTCTCTCTTCACCTTCTGATAAGGAAACGACCGCTGACCGCGCTGGAAGCCTGCAAACCTGCAACATAGTAGCAAAGACGACTACTGCAACTCTGCAACGCTGATCCTGCCGCCTTCTCGACTGTTTTCCTGCTTGTGCATGCTGTGGGGGTAGCCTGCCTCCTCTCTGCACCAGAAGCTCCGAAGAAATCTCCCGTGGGTCGACGGAATCTTCCCCCTGCAACCGCAGGCACCAAAAAGCTGCATCACCGGTCCCTTGGGTCTCCTCTCAGCACGACGAGCGAGGTCCCTCGAATCCAGCGACTCTGTCCAAGTGACCCCCACAGTCCAGTGACTCTTCAGCCCAAGTTTGGTGGAGGTAAGTCCTTGCCTCACCTCGCTGGGCTGCATTGCTGGGAACCGCGACTTTGCAGCTACTCCGGCCCCTGTGCACTTCCGGCAGAAATCCTTTGTGCACAGCCAAGCCTGGGTCCACGGCACTCTAACCTGCATTGCACGACTTTCTAAGTTGGTCTCCGGCGACGTGGGACTCCTTTGTGCAACTTCGGCGAGCACCGTTTCACGCATCCTTGTAGTGCCTGTTTCTGGCATTTCTCTGGGTGCTACCTGCTTCAGTGAGGGCTCTTTGTCTTGCTCGACGTCCCCTCTCTCTTCAGGTCCAATTTGCGACCTCCTGGTCCTTCCTGGGCCCCGGCAGCGTCCAAAAACGTTAAATGCACAATTTGCAACTAGCAAGGCTTGTTGGCATCTTTTCAGCGGGAAAATACTTCTGCACGACTCTCCAAGGCAAGAGGGATCCGTCCACCAAAGGGGAAGTCTCTAGCCTGTTTCGTTCCTGCAGAAACCTCAGCTTCTTCTGTCCAGTCGAAGCTTCTTTGCACCCGCAGCTGGCATTTCCTGGGCATCTGCCCATCTCCGACTTGCTTGTGACTTTTGGACTTGGTCCCCTTGTTCCACAGGTACCCTAGATTGGAAATCCACAGTTGTTGCATTGCTGGTTTGTGTCTTTCCTGCATTATTCCTCTAACACGACTACTATGTCCTTAGGGGAACTTTGGTGCACTTTGCACTCACTTTTCAGGGTCTTGGGGAGGGTTATTTTTCTAACTCTCACTATCTTCTAATAGTCCCAGCGACCCTCTACAAGGTCACATAGGTTTGGGGTCCATTCGTGGTTCGCATTCCACTTTTGGAGTATATGGTTTGTGTTGCCCCTATCCCTATGTTTCCCCATTGCATCCTATTGTAACTATACATTGTTTGCACTGTTTTCTAAGACTATACTGCATATTTTTGCTATTGTGTATATATATCTTGTGTATATTTCCTATCCTCTCACTGAGGGTACACTCTAAGATACTTTGGCATATTGTCATAAAAATAAAGTACCTTTATTTTTAGTATAACTGTGTATTGTGTTTTCTTATGATATTGTGCATATGACACTAAGTGGTACTGTAGTAGCTTCACACGTCTCCTAGTTCAGCCTAAGCTGCTCTGCTAAGCTACCATTATCTATCAGCCTAAGCTGCTAGACACCCTATACACTAATAAGGGATAACTGGGCCTGGTGCAAGGTGCAAGTACCCCTTGGTACTCACTACAAGCCAGTCCAGCCTCCTACACACACACAGATTGAAAGCAAGGCAGTCCAGAGCTGTAGGTAGCAGCTGTTCCAACATATGTTTATTTTCCCCTACAATCCTCCTTTTTTAGTTTTTGCCTGCACATCCCTTGTGCTGTGCTTGTAAAATGTATTGTATTTAATATAAATTTTAAAATGGGCTGACACACCGCCCCCTTACTTTCCTTGCTTTTCAATGGTTCATGTGCGTGCCACTTACTTTTCCTCCGTTTCTATTGGCTGTAGCACTGTTTGCTGCATTTACCAATGCTTGTTCCTCGTGTGTTTGCTCCTATCAGTGTCCTAAGTCCCAAGTACTGTGTTCATGCACTTTGGTTTCAGAACTTATTTCCTTAATTGATTTTATACTTTACGTATAGCACAAACCCAAAAGAAGGTATTCGGTCGCTTCACAGGCACAGAGAGATTTAGGGCCTGATTAAGAGTGTGGCAGTCACAAGACTGCCAGACTCGTGGTGGCAGTAGGACCGCTGTGGCTGTAGTGGTCTGACAGCCACATTACAGGTTTGGCGGCCAGAACCGACAACACATTGCCGTTTCTGCCAGGATCCAAGATCCTGATGGGCTGATGGCGGTCCTAGTTGTAATCAGCCAGGTCGGCACTGAACTTAGTGTCACGCTGCTAATTACAACCTTGACTCAACCCCACCAGGAAAAGGCTGGTGGAGAACAAGTGCTAGGGGCCAGAGGGTGCCCTGCACTACCCATGCTCATTCCCCTGCCCCTGCCCAGCAGCCTTGAAATTCATTTGAAGAGTGCTTGTCAGTTCCTTCTGTGCTACAAGATGGCACTCGCCTCCTTTAAGGGAGCTGAGTGCTATTTCATACCACTGTTCTCGCCAGCCTGAATGGTGGAAATGCTCTATTTCAAGGATTCTGCCAGTCAGCCTGATCAGACCAGTAAAAATCTTATAATAGAGTGGGGGACGTTACCACCATGTCGGTGGTATCCTCCCCAAGAGTTTGGCTGTCCCACTTAAAATTTTATATATTTTAATACATTTTCTGGGTGACTTATACAATGCGGTATTTCACCCTGGTAATATGGCAGTAGGATCACATTTTCTGCTTTTGGGGCAATCACATACCTGTTGACTCTTGGGGGAAGATTTACTTAACTGCACACAACAGGGAAGGGGTAGAGCAGAAATGTGCCATATCTAATATCATATGTTGCTCTCTCCTAGGGCTGGCGCACTCTGTGCTGTCTAGCACCAACACTAAAGCAGGATTGTTGTTTGTGCAGGAAGGGTTGCCTTCCTATACTAAAACAATTCTAAGAGACAATTCCTTCATTCGGATCATTCTTTCACACATTGAAAGTAACAAGGAGAAACAACACTATTTCTCCATGTTATGCCACTCTGTTGTAGGTGAGAGTATTTCACAGCTCTTTGTAAGTTTAGTTCATGAGCTTGCTCATGTACGGATACATATCAAACATGGTTGACTCCCGCATGTTTTTTCCTTTGACCTCCCCCTTTTACCTAATTTCCCCTCATTATATTACTATCAGTTGCTGCACAATATATTGGCTTTCTCGATAAAGAAGTCATAACATTTTCATTGAGTTTCAGTCACTTATATTGCATAACTGCTCACCAAGCTAAATCCTACAAAAAAATAATAATCACATAGGTGAAACCTAATGCATTTACCAATGGTTGCTGAGGTCTGGGTTGACAGTGCAGTTGTCAAACAGACCTATTTCACCTATATACTTACATTAGGTAAAGTTCTTAACCTACAATGATGGGTTCCCTCTGCAGAATGTAGTGAAGGGCTCCTGAATCCCCATTTCCCATAGATATTTAGATGCCTTGGACTGAATGGTCATCCCACCAAAAGTAAGGCATTAGAGTTTCAAAACAACTAGGCATAAGAAATCATGACCACAGCTGTCACACAGAATGTAAACTGCTTACAATGAGAATGCACTATACTGATCAAAACTCAAAATAAAGGAAAAATAGATATTGTCTCATGGTTGCATGACCGCTCTAAATAATTATGCATAGAGTACATCTGATGCAAATGTATTATGTTGAAGAAATCACATACCACATGGATTCTTATTTGGAACTTTATTATGTGAAGGATAACAATATGCAAGACGATAGTATGAAAAAAGACGTTTTCGTCTTTAACGAAATCCATTAAATCATGTCAGAGTACTTTACCGTACAGAAATCTCCACTCTGACTGAGGAGATCTCCCTATGGTAAAGCAAAGTGAACTTTTTATCTACACATTACCATAGGGAGGTCTCTGCCCCACTGTAGAGTATTCCTGTAGTAAAGTATAGGGAAAAGTAAAAATATTTATTAAACTTGGAAGGAAATTAGTAAAGTATTTTTAAGTGAAATATTAATGTAAGTTCATTTTAGATATTTATTTCAAAAGTAAAACAAAAGACAATAAGTTACAGCACTATTACATTTATGTTGAATTGAACAATAAAATAATGTATATTTTAAAATAAATTACAATTATTTTTCTCAACTTTAAATTAAACACAAAATTTACACATAGAGTAAAAAATATTTTGTTTTTATTCTGTATTAATAATTAGTATAAGTGGCATATAGAATTAATTAACAGTAATTTATTTATATTTTATCAAATATAATCTTACCTTAAATTTTAATGTAAAAAAAGTTAAGATAGTTTATAAATGAGTAATGTATTTATTATTTTTATATGTTTTTGTTAAATTAAATTATATTTGTAACTATTCTTAAATAATTTAAATTAATTTAATACTGTTTCCAGGGTGTTTTATTTTAATTCCCTAACTACATTCATTTCTATGTAAGGGTGTTGCACTACCAGTGGTTGGCCATGTGTGGTGCTAAACCTACCTCAGCTGTGAGCTGGAGTAATTTGCTACAGTTTTCAGTTCACTTCTAGCTGTAGTATCTTTAGAATGGCAGTTTGTAACTACCAATGGGCTTACTTTTCAGTGGGTAGATACATGTCCCTCATCAGTAAACCCCTCCCTTTTAGTGGTGAGCCACCATTTGCCAGCCACTACCCCATCCCTCCCATATTCACTAGTAAGATGCATACTGAGATGTGCAGAGGCTCCACAGACAGGGAGGAGATCTCCTCACAAAAAAATGATAGAACAGCTGGAATGTACATGGAGACAGTCATATGATCCAGCATGGTCGGCTTGCAGAGACACTCATACTGTGGATTCTGGAGGCATGAGGAGCCTGAAAGCTAGGAGTGAGGCCCGGGTTTCCTGTTGACACTGTCTGGCACCTACACAGATCCTGGGACTGGCTTTGCGGGCTGGAAAGCAAGCAGCTGGGTCAGGGGTTGCGGACCCAAGATGCCATATGTAAGAAAGTACCCTCTTTCTTGGCATAGTTACCCCCATTTTCTGCCTGTTGTCAGTGTGATTGACTGTGTTCACTGGGATCCTGGTAACCAGAAACCCAGTGATTATGCTCTCTCCCTTCTAACTTGGTAACTTGGTTACTTACACCCCACATTTGGCATACTGGTGCCCCCATGTAAGTCCCTAGTACATGGTACCCAGGTATACAGGGCATTGGGGTATCAGGGGATCCCCATGGGCTGCAGCATGTATTATGCCACCCACGGGGAGTCCATGCAAATGTATCCGCAGGCCTGCCATTGCAGCCTGAATGAAAAGGTGAATGCACCCTTTTCACTCCAGGTCACTCCACCAGGTCACTGTAAGTCACCCCTATGGCAGGCTCTCCTAGCCCAGAGGGCAGGGTGCAAGTACATGTGTGTGAGGGCACCCCTGCACTAGAAGAAGTGGCCCCACGAACTCCAGTTCCATTTTCCTGGACTTTGTGAGTGCAGCAACGCCATTTTATGTGTGTACTGGACATAGATCACTACCTATATCCAGCTACATAATGGTAACTCCGAACCTAGGCAGGTTTGGTATCAAACATGTCAGAATTATGCCCCAATATTGTTGCCAGTATTGGAAGTATGATTCCATGTACTCTGGGGGCTCCTAAGAGGACCCCCAGCATTGCTCCTACCAGCCTTCTGGGGGTTTTCTTGGCAGCCCAAGCTGCTGCCATCCCTCAGACAGGTTTCTACCCTCCTGCTGCTTAAACTGCTCAAGTCCAGGAAGGTCAGAACAAACGATTTACTTTGGGAGAGATGGGTAGCATCCTCTCCCTTTGGAAATAGGTGTTACATGGCTTGGGAGGCATAGCCTCCCTAAGCCACAGGTATGCTGTGAAGGGCACCTTTGATGCCCTCTATTCATAAATCAGTCTACACCGGTTCAAGGACTTCCAGTCCCTGCTCTGGCGCGAAACTGGACAATGTAAAGGGGAGTGACCACACCCCTATCTATCATCACCCTAGGGGTGGGGCTCAGAGCTCTCCAGAGGGTCCCTGGTTTCTGCCATCTTGAATCCAGGGTTAGCAGGGACCTCTGGGAGCATCTGAGTGGCCAGGTCAGACAGAGGGTGTCAGAGCCCCCTCCTGATAGGTGGTCACCTGGCTAGGTGACCAATCCCCTTTCAGGGATATTTATGGTCTCTCTCTTGGATGGGTCCTCAGATTCAGCTTGCAAGATTCCAGCAGGACTCCTCCGCAACCTCTACTTTGACTTCTAGCCACTGGAACCACGACTGGACCCTCCAGGAACTGACAAGCTGCATCCACAACAAAGGCTCTGCTTGCAACATTGTTTCCATAGCTCCTTCCAGCTTCTGCACCATTTCCACGGCTATGCATCCTCTGAGGACAGTAAGTCTTCAACCTGCCTGAGAAGGAAGAAGAAGTCTCCCTTGGAGTGAAGGAGTCACTCCCCTGTATCTGCAGGCACAAACTGCAACGATGGCCGGCTGCGTGGATCTCCTCTCATCTTGAGCTGCATGGATTGTGCATCACTGGTGGTGGTCCAGAGTAGTCCTCTTGGTCCTCCCTCCCAGAAATCCAACTTTGGTGGAGGTAAGCCCTTACCTTCCTATGCAGGACAGTACCCCCATGCACCACATCTCTTGCAGCTACCAAGGCTTATTTGCATCTCCTCCAAGGCATCGTGAGGCTCCCTGTATCCCCAGCCCCCAGCACTCCTTCCTGCATCACACAGCCCTCTGCGTATTTCTCCTGTAGCGTGGGACCCTTCTCCAGTTGTGCTGCATGGGCTCCTCTGCGACTTCTGGTTCCTCGTCCAGTGGTCTCCTTTGGGGGCTGCATCTTCTTATGTGGACTCTCTGCTTGGCTATGGGTTCCCCTAGGGCTCCCCCCATGGGTTGAGTCCTCCTGGACCTTGTTGGTCCCCAGCAGCTCTACATTTGCCCCACTGCCACTTCTGCCTTTTCCTAGGCTTGTTGTTGGCTTTTCCAGGTCACTGACCGACTGGAGTCATCTATCCGATGTGGCACATCAACTGCATCCTCCAGGAACTCTTCACCTGCTCCAGGGCTGCATTCCTGATCATCTTTGTCCTACCGTTGACCAATTCCTGCTTCCCCTGGACTCTTTTTTAACTTGTGACTTGGTTCTCTTCTTCCACAGGTCTTCCTCTTCAGGAATTCACCACTGGTTTCTTGCAGTCTTGTACGGGTGTTGCATTTTCTTCTTTTCCTTCCTTTTGGGTGGTTTGGGGAAAAACCAGTAACTTACTTCTTTCTTCCTGGTCGCTAGGGGGCACTGTGATACTTACCTCTGAGATTTCTTAGCACCCCAAGCTCCCCTCTACACATTCCACTTACCTATGTGGGTGTCCTTTGTTTGCATTCCATTGTTTTAGTATATGGTTTGGGCTCCCCCTAGGGTCACTATTGTCTATTTGCATTTGCACTGTTTTCTATCACTTTTTATGCCTATTTCTGATTACTGGTGGATATATTTAGTGTGTTCACTTACCTCCTATTGGAGAGTTGGCTATCTAGTGTTTTGGTACTGTCTTAGTGTAATGAAGACCCTTTATTTTCGTAACACTGAGTCTTTTCTTTCATGTGTGTAAGTGCTGTGTGACTACAGTGGTATTGTATGAACTTTGCATGTCTCCTAGATAAGCCTTAGCTGCTCATCCACAGCTACCTCTAGAGAGCCTGGCGTCTAGACACTGCCTACACTACACTAATAGAGGATACCTGGAATTGGTATAAGGTGTATCTTAGGTACCCACCACACACCAGGTCAGCTTCCTACACCATCCAACTGTGCAGCCTAGGGGTACTACGGGAGACCTGGTGAGTGGTGGGGGTGAGACCAGGAGCTGGATGTGGGCTGGTGGCAGCCTGTGGCAGGAGCAGGGGCTCCTGTGGTGATTTCTGATTGGGGCCTCCCAGTTGATGCCTCTCATTGTGCAGATGGGTCTATAACTTGGGAGCAGGCCAGTGCTTATCTTGTGCCTGTGGTTTCCGGTGCTTAGCACCGGCACTTATTAAACAGAGCTTGATCTATTGATTTTTTCTCCCCCAGGCGGTTGGCCCAGTAATTATTATTAAAAATAAATAGACCTGTCCAGATTTCTTTCGGTTATGATGTCTGCCTGGTATGTCTCCAGAGGAAAGACCACCCAGAAGCAGGCATGATGACTGCATCACGTCAGTAGTGCACGCCTGCCTTCCACGAAGGACCGTGTCATTCCCATTTGATAATTATGGTTGAAGGCGGGCTGATGGGTGAGCTAGGGGTGAGGCAGGCTGGAAAAAATCCAGGTCTCATGACAGACTTAATGCGACATTGGAGTAAATTAAAAGTGTGTGGCATACTTTTTTACCAGCCTGCAAGCACTGAACTGAATCCAGCTCAAGCAGCCGATACATAATTCATTCTGATTTTTGTATTCTCGCGGCCTCCTTCCAGCACTGCATGCAGTCCTGTTCATAAAGAGCCTGTTGCAGTTTTAGGGAAATCATTTGAAAGAATGTGTGATTTGATTCAGCGCATCTTGACGAGATCCTTTCGCTTCCATTCCGCATGTTCTCCAGCAGCTTTGCCTTCTTTTCTCTCGCTATGGATCTGCAGGTGTTGGCGTTGATACTTATCTGGCGCAGGTGATATTCGGAGTAGTGGAGCTCATATTGCGGGGGGTGGGCTTCTTCAGCATGTGCTCCCTAAGCCGTAGCTTCACCCAGGCGTTCGCCCTCATTTTAGCCAGTCTGCTTTTCTAGTTTGGCTATTCCCAAAGGTAAGCTAATTGTCTAAGTCATATTTAAACTCATCATCCAAACCTTTATCCTCCTTCCGAACTCTTCGAGGGTATAGTGTTTTTGAACCTTCTTCTGACACAATGGACGAGTAAGGGCCTTCGAGTTTTCAATTTACTTCTATGTACCATTTCGAGGTTTGCAGTTTGCTTGTGATGTGTAAACATACATACAAGTTAGCGCTCCCCTAGTGAATGGTATATTCTATGTATCTGCACTGTTGTTATTTTGCATTATCTAGCAAGGCTTGCAATTTGGTCATCTCTGATGCTTGAGAGTGCGCTCCTCTGCCTATAAGTGCAGATTAATCCATGGCCTGGTAGTGCCTTTACCTGCAAGCATCTTTAGGCTGTTTGTGATCTGACATCTTCGTGGATGCATCTGCAGAGTATTGGTGTGTTTCGTTCAATTGTGATTGAGAGTGGCGGGATCTCCTACATGTACGAGGGCAGCCACCTTTGATGGGTGAGACTCCAGTCGTCTCTGGTGCCTTTGTGCAATGCTTCTAATATACTTGGAAGTGCAGACATATTTAGGGCCGTATTTTTAGGCCACTAGCACCACAGGAGCATCGCTTTTTGTGACGCTACTTTAGCGCTAAGCACAGAGCCGTATTTGCAAGGTGGCATTCAGCCACTTTTTGTGGCTGAACCCAGCCTGTAAATACCGCCCCTTTCCATGCAGCATTGTCTGTGGAAGGGGTGTGAAATGGGTGTTGCGGTGGGCATGCCACAGCAACACGCATTGCATTTTGAAGCTGCCTCAGATTTATGAAATTTCGTAGACCTGAGGCAGCGCCAAAATCTAACGCCACCTTCAGGGGTGGCGTTAGCAGGGCGTAACGAGGAGGAATACTTTTATTCCTCCTCGTTTTTTGCTTTTTGTATGCGTGCTGCATTCTGCTGCATGCATAGAAAAAAAGCAAAATGCCAAAAATGATTGTTTATGTGTGGGAAGGTGTCCCTTCCTGCACATAAACAATCATTTGAAAATTACGCTTTGGCATTTCTGTGTGTGCTGCATTGTGCAGCACACACAGAAGTGCCAAAGCGCAATTAGTGATTGTTTATGTGCAGGAAGGGACACCTTCCCACACATAAAAAATCACACCCCTTAACAAAGACATCCTTGCACGATGGTGCAAGGATGCCTGCGTTGGCAGCTAACTTTAGTGCCAGCGCTGGGGGAAACACAGGGGTGCACCGTATTCCCTTAAATAGGGCACATCCTTGCATTTCTAAAGTGACCCATCACGGTTCTGCCACTTTTGGCGCAGCACTGCGCTGCACCACTTTTCTTTAAATCTGGCCCTTAGTTCCTGAAATTGCTTCTCTCTTTAATTTCTGACAGTGGAGCTACTTTTTCTAGTTCCTGTAATTCCTGCTTTTACTAGCATCTCTACTTTGTGGCAATGTTAGGCTTTTCACATGCTTCTACATTTCACACAACCGACTGTTACTGTATAGATAGGTTTATATGTGCTAACCCTGTGAGCACTTGCACTTTCTAGGTGTATATGAATGTATGTACCAGTGTTTGTGTAGCCTAAACCCAATTGGGAAGTTGGTACCAGTGACTGCAACAGAAATGTAGATGCTTTCCCAGTGCTTAATTTGAACTGGCCATTGCAGGTGGGGCCCACTAGCACTTATTTTCTGAGGACCTTCACCTATTTTTCTTCAACAGACATTCCCCCAGAACAGAGAGAAAAAAACACAGAAAGGGGAAAGCAAGAGTAAGAGAAAGATGGAAAAACAGTGACAAAGGAAGAAAGCGTTAACGAAAAAGAACATGCACAAGTGAAGTGAAGACAGGGTCTGGTGGTGGGTGAATTAGGCATTATGTGGAATCAAGAGTTTGCAGCATTGGTATATGGCACCCCTTATATGCGTTGTGCCTACTACAGGCTTTTGAGTAAAACTGAGCACCAGCACACATTGTTTTACAAATTAAGCACTGGAGCAGTGTTGACATCGACCCGTGGTAAGCAACAGTGAAGGAGGCCACTGAAGTGTGGCAGATGTTATTGGCATGGACGAACTGGACCCTCAGTTGGTGCCCCATAGCTGAGTGAGGAGTGAGGTTGTGTGCCTGTGCCCTGTGTCAGTGGCTGGGGTGCTTCGCCGGTGGCTGGTGTAGGTCCTCTGAAGTGTTCAACTTGGTGCTGCTGTTGGGGATCGGCTGCTGCTGACAGCAAAGCAGACACTGAGGCAACACATATAGAGTGGGGAGTGAGGCGAAGGGCCTTCCCTCAGGATGCGAGGAATAGCTGACTAGGGGAAAGATTGGAGGGGGGCAGCAAAAATCTGTCCCGACTATATCATGAAGGGTCTTGAAGGATGTGGAGGGTTGACATTTGTTATAGTCAGTGGTGGCTGTGTGGGACAGGTTGGAGTATAAAGGGCACCCCTTACTGAGCCACTTTAAGGGCATCCTTTCTGAGCCATGGAGATCCCAGCAGCAGCGGTGGAGGTGACGTTAGGGAACTAACTGTACCTCCACTAAGTCACAGGCGTGGTCAGCAAGGGCCCAGGTGGTGGCTAAAATTCAGCTTAAGCAGGCCTGATTGGTTGGCAAGAAATGGGTGGAGTCCAGGTAAGGATACCACAGATGCTGAGATTCCTCCCTGAGTGAGGGGCATAATGAAGAGAGACTGCGGGTGGTAACTCCTATGACAGCGGACGTGGTGGCCTGACAAAAAGTTGAGACTCTGCAGGCAGGTAGTTTGACCCTCGTTGACTCTTGTAGGCTTGGACAACTAATGTGTTTGTGGGGTGACAGTTGCATTGAGCACTGGAGTGGTGGGTAGGTTGAAATCTTGAGTAAAGTCACCCCCTTCCACAACATTCAGACTTGGGCGACCTCATATGGTTGTCAGGTAGCTGCTTCAGGTACTTGGAATGGGCTGTCCCTGATGGTTGTGTCGTGGTATCTCCTGCTGGAGTTGCAGACTGGGGGCTGGTGAATATGGGGGACCGGTTGGTGGTAGTACTGGATGCTCTCACACTACTTGGGGGAAGGGCTCAATTTGGTTGACTGGGACAGAATTACACAGACAGGGCACCTGCATAGATGGGATACGCACTTGGTGACATTCATGGGTTCCCAGTGCCTGGCAGATCTATGGAGGGTAAAAGGTCCTGGGTAGGAGCAGTTCTCTCATGGGGCTAATGCCATGGATTGCTGTCCAGACTGGATTATCTCCTGGTCCCGCACCATCAGCTTAGTTGTTGGAGGGTCACTCATTGCTTACCGAGGGGCATTTTGGACCATGCCTGATGCTCAGGGTCTGCAGGGAGCCTGGGAAGGGTCGAAGCCTGGGTTGCAGCCTTCACCCATGGGAGCTCATAGATTGGGGCACTAGGCTGTTATTAACTGCAGTGACCACTAACTATTTTGTAGAAAACAAGGGGTCAATGGTCTCCTGGGTGGTCTTGTGGGAGGCCTATAAGACAGTTATCCTGGGTGACTTGATCTCGCATGTATTGAGGAATAAGTAAGAGTGGGTCAAGGAGTGCATGGGCCTTGAGACAAAATTGCCACAGAGAAAGGCAGACTTGGTATGTGACCCTACCCCTGACTTAGGCCCTCATTCCAACCCTGGCGGTCTATGACCGCCAGGGTGGAGGGCAACGGAAGCACCGCCAACAGGCTGGTGGTGCTTCAAGGGCCATTCTGACCGCGGCGGTAAAGCCGCGGTCAGAAAAGGGGAACCGGCGGCTTCCCGCCGGTTTTCCCCTGGCCCAGGGAATCCTCCATGGCGGCGCTGCTTGCAGTCCCGCCATGGGGATTCCGACCCCCTTCCCACCAGCCTGTTTCTGGCGGTCTACACCGCCAGAACCAGGATGGCGGGAACGGGTGTCGTGGGGCCCCAGGGGGCCCCTACACTGCCCATGCCACTGGCATGGGCAGTGCAGGGGCCCCCTAACAGGGCCCCATGAAGATTTTCACTGTCTGCTTTGCAGACAGTGAAAATCGCGACGGGTGCTACTGCACCCGTCGCACCCCTGCAACACCGCTGGCTCCATTCGGAGCCGGCTTCTATGTTGCAGGGGCTTTCCCGCTGGGCCGGCGGGCGGCCTTTTGGCGGTCGCCCGCCGGCCCAGCAGGAAAGCCAGAATGGCATCCGCGGTCTCCTGACCGCGGAGCGGCCATTCGGCGGTGACCGCATGGCGGGCGGTGACTGCCGTCCGCCGCGGTCAGAATGACCCCCTTAGTGATTACCATTGAGCAATTGAGAGAGGACTATAGATGGCTGCAGCTGCAGAAGGCCCGGGCCCACTTTTCAGTGAAGCAAGGCATGGTGTATGATCCTAAAGCCCTATTTCTTTACTCATTGAAGAGATTACATTGGCGATGCCTCTGTGGGTGTCAGAGATACTGAAGGAGCTGAGAGAGATAGAGGGCCACAGATGTTGGGATCTGCGGGGGATCTAGTGTTGGGGGATGTCAGGAGGGCTGATTCCCTTCTCAGAGTTGCAGGCAGGATATGAACTCTCAGGTGTGTAATGTCTTCATTATGTGCAATTGCAGTATATCCTTGGGAAACACAAGGCTCTGTTTGAGGACCTGCCAGATGAGTCAAATCTGGAGTTCTGGGTGTGGCCTCTCCCTTACAGTGGCATGCCATCTCATTGACCTACACCATGCTTTTGGCCCATAGTCTGCCCCGCTGAATGTACTTAGACTCAGGTGGGAGCAAGCAGGATCTGACAAGACTGGAGGAAGATGTGTGGGAAGATACCTGCCTCTACCCAAGTGAGGTAGCAATGGGGGTGGGTTCCACCTGATATACAGAGTATATTACTTGTGGAGCAGCTGGATAAAAAGGGAAGTGGAGAGTTTGTTTTATGCTTGAGGGATTGAGCCCAGAGGGGCACCTTGCTGCATACAGTTTGGGAGTGTCCGCTGATGCAGAGATTTTGGGAGAAAGTGAAAGTGCTCATATCTGAGTTGACGGAGGTGCAGCTTCAGGTGACACCTAAACTGATTACCCTGGGGCATCTGTAGTGGGGGGGTGATTTTGGAGAGGTATATGCTGCTTTTTAGCGAGGTAGCCCTGGCTGTTGCACTACGGCATGTTGTCTAGAGATCAGGAATCTCATCTCACCCACACTGTGGGAGTGGGAAATGAATCTATGTATGTATGTATGTATGTGAAATTTATAAAGCGCATTGCGGCTCAAAAAGCATTGAAGCGCTGACAGAGGGTGAGAGACTCAAAGACCGAAAAAGAAAGGGCGACAGGAAAGGAAAGCGAAGCCAAAGACGAGCACGGGAAGAGGCAGGTTTTAATCAAATTCCTGAAACTTAAATAACTTGGTTCTTTCCTAATATTCAAGGGAAGCAAGTTCCAACATTTTGCCGCGGTGAAGGCTTTATCACCCCACTTGACTTTGTTTGGTACGAGGAACCTGAATTCTGTAGGCCTCGGATGACCTAAGATGTCTCTTGTGTCTATACCAACAGAGCTTGGTGATCAGGTATTGAGGACCAATGCCATGAACAGCTTTGTGAGTCAAGCAGAGTGTTTTAGAAGTGATTCGCTGAGCCACCGGGAGCCAGTGTAGTTGTTTAAGGCTGTCTCTGACTGAGCCCAAGCGGGGAAGATTGAGGACAGCTCTAGCAGCCAGATTCTGGATCATTTGTAGCTTATTCAGCAAGGCTTTGTCCAGATTAAGTAAAAGGGCATTACAATAGTCCATTTTGGACATAACCAAAGCTAAGGTTGCTGACATTTTCCATTCTTGTTGAAGATAGGGAAAGACTTTCCTTAACATTTTTATAAACCATATGCAAGTTTTTACAATGACATTCACCTGACTTTTGAAAGATAGGTGATCGTCAAAGATGATTCCTAAATTCTTACAAACGGTAGTAGGGATTGGGAGAGTACCACAGTCTGTCAGCCACCATCATGAATTCCATCACTCTTTGCCTGGCCCGAAACAAAGAATTTCGGTTTTGGCAACGTTCAGTTGAAGCCACTTAGTCCTCATCCAGTTACTAACTGCTTGCATACAGTTGTTGAAACGATCCACCACTTTCTCCCAGTTCTTATTAACTGGGATAATCAACTGTGTGTCATCCGCATAGGAGGTAGGAATGAATCCAAAGGACCGAATCAACTTGGCCAGCGGGGCGACATACACGTTAAACAAAGTGGGGCTTAGTGAGGACCCCTGAGGAGTCCCACAGGGTAATAGATAAGCCGTGGATCTAAAATTGCCACAGCTGACAGTGGTCCATCTGTTAGTCAAAAAGGAATCCAAAAGTTTAAGAGCCCGCTCCCTAATACCTGCTTGATAAAGGCGGGCCAGCAGAATTTTCGGTGAGATGGCATCAAATGCTGCAGATAGATCTAATAGAACTAGGAAAGCCCCTCGCCCTTCATCCACCATTCTTTGAATGGAGTCAGAAGAAGAAATAAGAGCAGACTCTGTGCTATGTGCCTTTCTAAAACCATGTTTTTTTTAAAAATATATCTTTATTAACTTTCACTGCATTACACCCGCAACATTATTGGTGACATCAACAGGTTTCCATTCAGTACATACAAATGATCTTAGGACATACTACACATTCCTGTATTCGCTGGTGCTCCCACCGCATTTCCTTTTTATCCTAGACGTGTTTAGTATCCTTAAGGATGCAATGTGCCTAGGTTATTTCAGTGGTTTAGGAGTGTATCCCTGTCCTGTGGTCAACTTTAACCTGGAGTACCCATGTGTCCGTATAGCAGACTTCTCTAAAACTTCTTATTATTTTAACTTGATGGCACTATTTAAAAAAGGATGCATTCACAGTCGTGGTGGGTATTACTCATTGTTTCCTTGTTCTTTTATTTGTTTCCTTCTTTCATTCCACTGATGCCGGGCCAGTACCTTCCTCTGATTATTGTCCCTGTCTTCTCTAACTGAGATAGATGTGCTTTGGGGGTGAGAACATCCATGTCCTGTCTCATAGGGTTCAGCCTTCCTGTCACCTTCACTGCCCTCTCCAGATGGTCCTAATCTCCCGCTTTCCGCTCCTTCTCTCTTGAATTCTCCGACCTGCCCCGTTGTCTCGCACCCTGCCCTACTAGTCACTCTGAGTTTCCACTGCCACCCCCCTTTCCTTGGTCTGACTATCCCATCTCAGGAGTATTTCTTCCCACACCAGGGCAATGGGGGTTTGGCGCATGCCCCTTGCCTCCTCACTTTTCAGCACTTGCAGTTCTGCTCGGGCCCATCTTGACACGTCCCGCCTCCATTCACTCGCTGATGGGCAACTGGGGGATTTCCAGCCCATCGTGATTCTCCTCCTATAGAGAACAAGCGCCAGGTCTAGAAAACGGCCCCTCACTTTCCCGAGAGGGGTACCCGCTCTCAAACCCAGTAAGCATGTCGCCGGGGACAGCCCAATCTCCACCTCCATCACTCGCGCCAGGTCAGCCAACGCCGCAGCCCAACCCCTCTGGAGCTCTGGGCAGTTCCACACCATATGATCGAAGTCTGCGCTTACGTTTCCACACCTAGGGCATGTCTTGGGGGTTCCCCCATAAATTCGTGTCAATCTGTGTGGGGTGAGATATGTTCTATGCATATAGTTGTACTGTATATACCTCAGCCTGGTGTTTCTGGATACCGTCCGAGGATATGCTAGTGTCCTGCCCCACTCCACGTCTGTTAAGTCCCTACTCACTGTCTCTCCCCACTGTTCTCTTCGGAGCTGCAGTGCATCCAGTGATTCCTCATTTTGGGACCTGTAGATCCTAGCAATTAAGTGAGATTCCCCACCAGACGTTAGTAGTAAGTGTAGTACTCTGTGGGTGGGAGGCTCTGCATTAATCGTTCCCCAGTGTTCTCTAAGGGTATGTGTTAGTTTCCTATACTGGAGAAACTGTCCCCTTGGGACTCCCATTTTTGTTAACTCCGAAAAAGATCTCAGCACCCCCTCTCGGAACATCGCCCCAACTGTCCCCCCTCCCGCTTTCTTCCAGGGTCCAAGGCCAAAGCCCACCAGATTCCTCTCATCTATTCCATCCCTTAGTACTGAGAGTGGGAGCTCCGGAGAGTAAGGCTGTCCCACCCCTCCTCTCCTCATACTTTTATTCCAATATGCTGCCGCTACTCTCGTCATCATACTGTCTGCCTGCTTAGTCCCTTTCATGTTCACCATCCGCGCAATGATTCGTTACATTCCAATCTCTCCTTGAGCAGTGCATCTATCCAATTGTCCCTTTCCTCCCATCCACGCCGCAATCCACTGTAATTGTGATGCTAAATAATAAAACTCAAAGTCAGGGACTCCCAGGCCCCCCAGATGTGTCGGCCTACAAAGAGTCGAGAGTGCTGTGTGTCTAAGGCCTTCGTCCCATATGAGCTCTCTGATCAGCGTTTTAAGTTCGCGAAACCATGCCGAAGTAACCAGCAGCAGCAGATTTGCGAAGTAGTAAAGTAACCGGGGCAGGACTATCATTTTGGACAGTGCAACTCTGGCCATTATGGTTAGCTTCAGGGAGCGCCAGAGCTTTACTGAGGCACGTAGGGAGCGGAGTGCCCTCCCAAGATTGCCATCACGGAGGTCCCCCACCTCATGGAACACCTGTATTCCCAGGTACTTAAATGTCCTCGGCGCCCTGACTACGTCCTCGGGGCACGAAGCGGGCCGGTCGCATCCCGCTATCACGGGGAAGACACATGTTTTGCCTCTATTGAGACCCAAAATGCTCCAGGGCATCCAGAGCCCAGGGGAGTCCCGTCTCTCCGTTCCAGAGGTAGATAAGTATATCATCTGCATAAAGGGAAACGATCTGCACCGACTGTCCCCATTGTATCCCTTTGCCCTTGCCATCCCTTTGTAGTTGGGCTGCCAGTGGCTCGATGGCCAGCGCGAATAACAGTGGCGATAGAGGGCAACCCTGTCTAGTGCTCCTGTGAATTGGGTAGGTGTCGGATACCGTCTTGCCTGTCCTCACTCTAGCCAGGGGGGACGCATATAGCAAGTCCACCCATTTTACCCAACCCTCTCCCAATCCCATCTTCCTCATCACTGCCCTCAGGTAGTCCCACCTAACTGAGTCGAAGGTTTTTTCGAAGTCCACGGCGAGTAGTATCCCAGTCACAGGTGTCACTTCCCTGGGCATATGTAGGATGGCAAATAGCAGTCTCAAGTTAAGGGATGTGCTCCGGTGGGGAACAAACCCATTCTGATCCTCGTGTCTCAGCTTGGGCATGTGGCCGAGCAGCCGATTGGGCAGGATTTTGCTAAGTATTTTAAAATCATTGTTCAACATTGACAAGGGTGCGAAAGTTAGCAACAGATGTCTCTCAAGCTTTGGATTTGGGCAGTGGGACCACCAATGCCTCCCTCAGTGTGGCAGGCAGCACACCCCGGCTCAATGCCTCAGAGTACACCTCCGCCAGTCTAGGGGCCAGTAAGGTTTTGTATTTCTTATAGAAATCCATAGGCAAGCCGTCCGTCCCCGGTGTCTTCCCGGGTGCTAATTGTGATATGGCATTCCTTATCTCATCTATTGTCACTGCTGCCCCCAGCTCCTCCTGCTCCTCATTTGTCAGCATTGACAATGGGAGTTGTTGCAGATACACCCCAAGAACAGGATCGTCGAGCTCCCCAGGTTTCCTATATAAATGAGCATAGTATTCCTTGAAGGCGTCATTTATAGCATTCGGACTGTGTCTTCCCTCTCCATCCATGGTTATCACCTTGGTGATAGGCTCTCCTTCCCCTCCAGGTCTTACCAGCCACGCCAGCATTCTGCCTGATCTCCCCTCCTCAGAGTGTAATGAGGCCATATAGTTTTGCACACTATGGCATTTAAGCTGTTCCTCCACCTGGGAATGGTCTCTCCGTGCCTGGGCATACTTTTCCCTTTCCTGCTCGCCAGTTCCCTGTCTCCGTTCCCCCTCATGTATTTCCTTCTCAGTTCCCGTTCTAGCGTTCGTCTCACCCCCGTCGTCTGTCCCATGCAGTATCCCTTGGTTGTCACTTTAAGGGTCTCCCACTCAATGGATCTAGAGTCAGTGGATCCCTCATTAATTTTAATATGGTCAGCCAGGAATAGACGAAGGTCATCTCTGTACACCTGGTCCTCTAAGGATCCATGGGCCAATCGCCACATCAGGATGGGGGGCCTAACCTCCTTCACTCTCCAAGTCAGTAGTAGAGGATTATGGTCAGAGAGCGTGCGTCCCAGATATTCAGAGTGGACCATCCCCTGCATCAGTGTTGCTGTACAGACCACCCTGTCAATTCTGGTGTGCACCATGTGGAGTCCTGAGTAGTATGAATAATCTTTTTCGGCAGGGTGTTGCTCACGCCATATGCCCAATAATTCCCATGCATCTAGCCATTCTCTAAGCTTTTGGGCTACTCTGCTTGTCATTGCCCCAGATAGTGGCGGGGTGGAGCGGTCCAGTTCAGTGTCTAACACGCTGTTAAAGTCTCCCCCAATCAAGAGGCCTCCCCCTCGCTGACCCGTGAGTTGACCTGACAGCGTGTCATAAAGGGGATCTGGTCCTGGTTGGGGGCATAAATACAACTCAGGGTAATCAGCACTCCATGTAACCTTCCTTCTAAGACCACATATCTACCTTCTGGATCAATATTGGTGGATTCTACTGCAAAGGGAACCCCAGCATGCACCCATATCAGCGCCCCCCTATCCTATGCTGAATACTCCGTGGCATACACCTGACCCCTCCCTTTTTGCCTTATCTTTTCTGCTTCCCCTTTTACTAAGTGGGTCTCCTATAGTAACACCACTTGAATACCCCTCCTTTTTAGGTAGGACAGAATTTTGTGTCTTTTGTTTGGTGTTCCCATCCCCCGCACATTCCATGTTAGCAGATTATACTCTGCAATATCGGAGAGACATTCGTAAAATTTCCTTCTCGGCCCACCCCAATGGCCTGAGACCTTCTGCGTCTGACTGTGTGTCTAATCCTAACAACCCACCTGCTGCAGAGCGCCATCAAAACTAACAATCTTGAACCCCAACTCCCCTTCCCCAGGGCGCCCCCTAAACAGAAGGCTGCCCAAAATATTGTGCAACTGTGCAACTCAGTCAAACAGTCAACTCTAGTTCTCGCCATACTGTCGGAATGGACGAGACTCTGGTGGGGGGGGACCGTGCCCGGAGGGGCCACCAGATCGCTGTCCACCTCCACCTCAGGGCTGCGCTGCTTTTTCGATTACCCAAGCTCATCCGCTGTCTGAGGGGTCACCCTTGGTGCCTGCGCCGAGCAGCCCGACCCGTCCATCGAGGACATCACCGTGCCGTCCGACTCTCCACTGGGGGGCGACTCCTCTCTGCTCATGGAGGCAGCAGCCTCCAGTGCTGCCTTTTTCCCCATTTCCTTTTGGGACTGGGTTGGTGCCAAGCGGGATCGGTTCCTGGTTCGCCATCTTCCCGAGCCCCGACGCACTCCACCGCCCCCCCAGTCCCCTACTTGCATGTCGCAACATTTGGGTCCCTCGGGCCTCCAGCCAGTCCCACGCTTCCTCGGGAGTCTGAAAAAATGTGGTCTTACTGTCCAAGGTCACCTTTAGTTTTGCTCGGAAAAGGAGCGAGTATTGGATTCCTTCCTCTCTCAAGGCCCTCTTGACTGTCGGAATGAGGCTCGCTTGGTTTGAACGTCCAGTGTGAAGTCGGGGAATAGTGTCACCTCCCCGTTCGCGACTTTAAAAGGGCACACTTCTCTGGCTCTTTGTAGAAGAATATCCCTGTCTCTATAGTGCAGGAGTCTGGCGATCACCACCCGCGGAGGACGACCCGGCGCCAAAGGCCTCGAAGGCACCCAGTGCGCCCGCTCCAGGGTATAGAAAGGGGTCAGGCACTCTGGAGCCACGGCAGTACGCAACCATTCCTCTAGAAACTTCAACATATTCGCTCCTTCGGCCCCCTCCGGCAGCCCCACCACTCGCACGTTGTTTCTGCGGCTTCTGCCTTCCGCGTCCTCTGCTCTTTGCTCTAGGCGCGCAACCCTATCTGTTAGGTACGTCACCTCGGCTTTTAGGTCTTTTTGTTGCGGTGCAATTTCAGCCAGGACATTCTCCGTGTCTTTTACTCTATCCACTAACTTGTGGTGGTCCGCCCTCAGCATGCCGACTTCAACTGCGACCTGGTTGATATCACGTTGTAGAGTAGATTTAGTGTCCTCTATTGCGCCAAGGATCTTATCTAAGGTGTCCTGTACTCTAAGTTGGGGTGGGTCCAGCGGCTCTCTCTCCTTATGTTCAGCGGGTGTCATATTGTCCATTATTTTTCCTTTATGGCGATTCTTGGGGGACATATGGCACCCCGGGAGGACCACCACCCAGATCTGGGCGACAGGCCGACTTTTACTTCGGTCTCCTATACGATTCCTCCCTTCCAGCTCTGCCCGGGTTGGATCGAGCCCTTCGTTCTGGGATCTTGCTGGTTTCCATTTGGTCTCCCCCTACGCTCTCCGCCTCCGGGCGACCCTCCGCGCCAGCCGATCATACCAGGCCTGCCGGGATCCCACAGGCAGTTGGTGCCTCTTTACCCATCACCGTTCGTGGCCGGAAGGTTCCGCCACCGCCCGCTGGGGTTTCTCACTCTCTGTTTATTATTTATTTATTTATTTCAGGGCCCCCTTCAGGGTGCTGATCTTTGGGGGCGCAGGTGTGTCCCAGGGGGGCCCCGCCGGAGTCCAAGGGTCCCCCAGTGCCAGGAGAGTTGCATACAGCACTCACCCCACTCCGGGGTGCCGATTTCGGGCCTCCGCCATCTCCTCCTGTTCCTCGGTGCAGTCCCGTGAGGTTCTTATGTGTCCAGAGGGCCAGACCCCGTGTCCTCTCTGCCCCAGCACCGGGCGCAGGTGTCAGTCGTCCGGCGATCGGGGCCTACTGGCTCCACCCGTTTCCTTGCTGCTGTGTTTCTTTGGGGCCCACTCTTCGAGTCCAAGCCGGGTCCTCTTCGCCCTCGGCACACCTTCGACCCAGCGAGTGCCCTCCAGCCCCGGCACCGTCACCAGCTAAGCCGCTCCGCTCCCGGTCTCTCCTGTTTCTCGTGTGCCGCCAGGCCTCTCTCCGCTGGCCGCGTGCTCACACTCGGGTCCCCGGCTGCACAGGGCCCGCCGAGCCGACAGCTCCGAAGTTCCCCAACCTTCACTGGGGCCTCTCAGCCTCGCCCCGTTCGGGCTCCACGGTTTTGTAGTGTCCTCCACAGCTCTCCCGCTCCGCGATTGCAGTTTGCCCCATGGCTGGGTGTAGATTTAACAGGATTATTTGCAGGGCCCTCCGGAGCTCCTAACTTATGCGTGCGCCATCTTCGATCGCGCGGCCACGCCCCCCCTCTTCTAAAAGCATGTTGAGAGGGATCTAAGCCTCCCTCTTCCAGTAGGAACTTTACTAGTTCCTTATTAATGAATTTTTCAAAAATCTTTGCCAAAAAGGGAGAAGCACCATTGGACGAAGGTTATTTAAGTCCTGGATGTCACCATCTGGCTTTTTTTCAGGGGATAACTGTAGTCTCCTTCCAGGAAGCAGGGTAAACCCCAGAACTAAGGACCTTCTGGAAAATAGGAACTAAGGCATGAGACATAAGTTCGTGGGCCAGTTGAAAAATGAAAGGGGGGCAGGGGTCCAGGGGGGAGCCTAGTTTAATTTCAGAGATCAGCTTTATAATGCTATCCTGAGACGGGGATTGAAAATTAGATAGGGTTGAAAGGCCAGCTTTGGAATCCAAAGGCGTCATAAGAGAGTGGTCCACAATGTCCTCATGAGAGGTAAAGTTGGCATGAGTTTGAAGAATTTTATTTTCAAAGTGCCTGGCTACTTTTTTACAAAACTCTTGAGAATTTTCCAGTTCAGATTGATGCATGAGGGCAGAGGAGTTTGGTGTATAGGTCCCAGAGATGTCCTTGACAAAATATGGCACCCCCTGGAAGACTGTGGAGGATGGGCGCTAGCGGTGGTACATGTACGGTGGGTGAGCGAGGGAATGCTCACAGACTCCTTATGAAGGATTAAGGGAGGAACGACAGGACAGTCCGCCGGGATCCTTGAGTGGGTTTGGGTGACGGACCTCCTGGTGGTGACCCACGTATGTTTTGGACTCAGATTTTGGGGGTAAGTTCTTGGTGAAGTATCGAGTGGCTGAATGATGGATGCTTACTGCATGATTCTAGTCTGGGTTGGGGGGGGGTCTGTTTGGTAGGGGACATTGGGTTAGTTGCGGGCTGCTTAATATGTGTAATGTGCCATAGTTTCATGGCTTACTAATGTTGTTTACTTGATAATGGTTGAAGCAGTCCATAAAAGATTTATAAAAGAAAAAATGATAGAACAGGTAGAGGCAGAACCTCTGCATGTATATTTGTAAATAGTATTTTGGAGTGTTTTTGCAGTACTCCTGTGCTGGTGCAAAGTGTATTACAAAATTCAGTTTGTGAATAGACCCTTTAGACTCTACAGATAACTTTGCATCCTTTGCAGTCATGTTATCAATGGCCCTAGGCCATTAGAAAGAATGTATGGGTGCTTATCTGAAAAAAACATATGGTCCTTATTTGTAGCATATATGTAGCAGTCTGCAGTTTTTAAATTATTCAATATTTTGTAATCCTGGAACTGAATTGCAGACTGTGATGTTGTCAAGTGTATTTGAATCTTTGAACCATGTTATACCCATGCTTTTTGCCTGCGTTGTCACTGCACTGCCTACAACAACATATTAAAATTCACAAATTTTGGAACGTTTTTGCATTAAATAAATATTGCAGTTGTGTAAAACTAATTTTGCAAAGTTGTGGCAGTGGTGCTTCGTGATGTAAGTCCTCTCAAGGGCACTTTCCACACCCCAAGCAGGGATGGCTTTTATTATACCCCAAGCAGGAATGGCTTTTCTTTCGGTTGCCTGTTGGGACTATATTTCAGGACGTATTCCCCTGTAATCTTTGTTACTGTAGAAACAGACCAAGGGTTTAGCTTCCATTGTGCAGGTGGCACGTTGGCGCAGGGCACAGCAGTGAGAGGGATCCACTGAACCCCAAAAATCCCTCTCTTTTACTACACAACAGACTGTCTTATTTGCATGCATGGGGGCTCATGTCACTCATGCTCAGAGCCACTGAAGCAGCCAGCGAGGAAGAAGCCCTGCGTCTAGCACGAGAAAGGGCACCAATTGTTGAGGGATATATTTACTAACCTCTCAGAGCACATCTTTATCAACTGCACCATTGTGCTCGACATATTTGTTTGTCATGTAAAAGTGGAGCTACGGTACTCTTTTACACACACGCATAGAAAGTTCAATACTCGTTTACTTCAGGCGCTGTTACAAGGTTGCTGTATTAATAATTACCTATTTTGGAGTTGAATAGCAAGTAGTTTGGATTCAAATAAAATCTTAATTTGCTATTGTTTAAAACACATTGGCCCTCATTACAACCCTTGTGGTCTTTGTGGTGGCCGACGGACCGCCGCCTATGCAGCAGTTTGACCGCCACATTAAGATTGCAGTGGTAGCACCACGGTCGGACTGCCAGCACAACCAGTTTTCCTCCACAGGAGGGTCTGGCAGTGCTGGCGGTCCTAATCCGCCAGGACAGCTCTGCAAGCAGCACCACCCTGGGGATTACAACCCCCCTCTCTGCCAGTGGCCACATTGTGGTAACCACGCCATATAAACGCTGGCAGAGACGGAGTGCAGGGTGCCCCAGGGGGGCCCCTGCACTGTCCATGTACTTCGCATGGGCAGTGTACGGGTCCCCCTGGCCAGCCCCATTGTAAAGTTCACTGTCTGCTTTACACCCTACGCACCACACCATTGCCGCTGGCTCTTTTATGAGCCGGCAACAATGCTGTAGGCCGTTTCCCCTGGGCCAGTGGGAAACTCTTAATGGGGCCAGTGGGGAGGTGGCTGCACTGGCAGCAATCTACCCGTCGGACTTCATCGGACGGGCTTTTCCATCCACCAAAATCATAATGGCCCCCATTGTGTCTTAAAAATGAAAACAGTTTATGCATGTTTACTCTGGCTGTTAATATGTTGATTTAGATAAGGCAAATTTCCCCTGAAAACAACAGTAGCACTCTCCAGTGATTAGATAACTGGTTTCGGATCCTCTCCTTGGTGAAGGCTTTTAGTGGAAAAGTAATCCCTCAGGTCTAATACGGAGAAGTTTGAAAAGCACTGTCTGGGGATTATTGGGGCAGTTCTGGAATTTGAGATTTTTTTTATCCTCTCTGGGTAATGGTAGGGGTCAAAAGAAAATATATGCTGCCTGTTGGGGTTTCCTGAAAAAGGAGAGTAATCCATTTGCTCATCTATGACCAATCAAATTAGTAAAATTTCTGTTTTGGCAGGTGGCTTGCGCATCACTAGTACTTCTTCAGCAACTGCTTTCCAAAGAGTATTTAAGGCAATCGGCTATTGTGAGCAGTGTTTTTCAAGGATGTGTCTTAATTATTTAAAAAAAAAATCGATCTCTTAGTTCTCCTCTTGGCTTAGCTGCTGTGATGTATGCCAATCGTAAAAACAGCTGCCGAAAAAATGAAATACACAGATCTGATAATGATGGCGAGGGATAAACCCTACTTGACAGATTAAAGGGTTAATTCCAGCAGTTAAGGATTACTCTGAGAATTGTAATTTAAGGGTCAACTTTGAGGCTGTCACCTAGTTTCTGATTGTCAGATCTTTGTTGTACAGTGTAAGAGAATATCAAGAGCAATTTTTAAGAAGTATGATATTGGAAACTGACACAAGGCACTATTGTTGATAGGTACTTCAGGTATGTTATAATTGCAACTGCCATATTTATGTTAGAAAAATCAGGAACTAGAATAATAAATGGCAAGCTTTTAAATTTAGATTTGTATTTAGAGAATGACATACATGTTTTAATTCAATGGTTTATGTATTAAGTTTTGTAATTTTTAAATCGCTGCATGATGCTAACTTTTATAAGATATTGTCTTGGTAAACTAGTAATGCACAACTTGATTTCGCACCAAGATGGCTATAGTTCTCTAGGTCCCGTTCCTCTGATGATCTCACCTCAGTAATTCTGGTGTGTTATTTCATATCCCTTGCCCAACAAGGATCTCACCAAGATGGTCGTAATGTAATCAAAGTGGTTTCAAACCAAGACACCGACACTTGTGACACAATGTAGAGAGATAAAAAGTGATTTCTCCTCAATATAAAGATACTAGGAATACTATAAAGCCATATAAAGTTTATCATTTTAGGAGCAATCAAACTTCAAAAAATATCCTGGGCAGAAATAGTTCCTACATCATCTAATGTCACAAGTAGGGAGTGATAACGTGTTAAACCACCATTAATCCCTTTCCAGATGACTGTTATTATGATTCTCAATTGGCATTACATAAGACATCCCTCTCTTCCTTCCTTGCCCATTCTTTCTCCGTAGCAATACATTGTAAGGCCTTAATTGTATTATGATAAATTTCAAATCCCAAGTTATGAAAAAGAACATGAAAAGGAAGTACAACGAAATATGTAGTTAGAGGGGTTTGGCCAGCCTTTATATCTTTCCTGTGTTTTTCAAGATCGTTCATTACTTAGGATAATTGTCAAGGTGTTGGAATTTTGAGGAGGGTTACATCAGTTGGTCCTGCAGATGCAACACAAGCTAGCAACACAGTGCAAGTTTGTTGACACAATATAATTGACATTTCTGCTTGCTGTTTGAATGCCTAGGCTTGTCAAAAAATCAAAACATTCTTTATTCGATCTCGTAAAAACAAATCATAAAAGATACACAGTTAAAAACACATAGGCGGTCATTCTGACCGCGGCGGTTGGCGGTCGCCGCCCGCCAAACGGTTCCCGCCGAAAGACCGCGGCGGCCATTCCGGCTTTCCCGCTGGGCCGGCGGGCGACCGCCAGAAGACCGCCGGCCGGCCCAGCGGGACAGCCCCTTCAACAATGAAGCCGGCTCCGAATGGAGCCGGCGGAGTTGAAGGGGTGCGACGGGTGCAGTGGCACCCGTCGCGATTTTCACTGTCTGCACAGCAGACAGTGAAAATCTTTGTGGGACCCTGTTAGGGGGCCCCTGCACTGCCCATGCCAGTGGCGTGGGCAGTGCAGGGGCCCCCAGGGGCCCCACGGCACCCGTTCCCGCCATCCTGGTTCTGGCGGTGGACACCGCCAGAAACAGGCTGGCGGGAAGGGGGTCCGAATCCCCATGGCGGTGCTGCAAGCAGCGCCGCCATGGCGGGTTCCCTGGGCCAGCGGGAAACCGGCGGGACACCGCCGGCTCCCCTTTTCCGACCGCGGCTTTACCGCTGCGGTCAGAATTGCCATGGAAGCACCGCCAGCCTGTTGGCAGTGCTTCCGCCGCACTCCGCCATGGCGGTCATGGACCGCCAAGGTCAGAATGACCCCCATAGTTCCTAAAACCATAAAAACAAGTGTTGATTAATTTACACACACAAGGATGTAGTCAAAAAACCCATTAAATATAGCTACCAGCATGAACGTCAATCACCAAAATGCCAGAGGTAGCGAATGTGACGTCACACGCCCATTTTGCCTTTCAATTCCGCTCATACACAAACTTGCTTACACCTATACACCGTCACACTTACACACACACTCGCTTTTCTAAACACCCTCACCCTCAAGCACACACACAACATACATTTAAAATCATTTTTTTTGCTTACCTCAGATGTGAGGGAGAGTCTAATTCAGCTAATTGTACTCCAATTCTTTATTACACTAATAGCGAATAATTAAACATTATTCATTATCAATGTAAAAAAAAATGAGAGTAAACAAAGAGAAAGGAGCCTCAACCAACGTCCATAATGATAACAACTGCTGGGACCCGTGATGGCCCCTAAATGATGTCCATGTCAGTAGGCATTGATTAAAAAGCTATTCTAGTGAAAAATCCAGATTTAAAAACTGGACTACGGGAATAGATATTAAAATGTAAATTACAAGGAACTGACTGCCTTGCAAGTGAAACGACCTTTGAGTTTTTGGAGAAAAATCAAAAGTACTCTGCAACAACTGAACTTATATTTATGGAGTATAGGCAGAAGGAACCGTTTAGTAAGAGGAAAGTAAAACTTACAAAAAAAGAGAAAACACAACAGGGTCTGAGGAGACGACTTATCACAAGGGAAAAATAAAATATCTAAATATCTGCGGGAGCAAATTGGCCTTGAGGGAAGCACATAAGCCATCTAATAAAGGCTACTCTGAAGCAATCAATAGCATCTGCTCCCTCGTATTCCGTACAAGAGTGAAGTAGGGAGCCACCGGTTCAGTAGTTTGGATACAGCAATATTCCCTGACTGCGTGTTTCATTACCTTCCTGCCCTCCCTCTGGACCCATCTTTGGTTAGGAACCCTTTATGCCTCTTTGTGATGCTTTCGGGCTTTACAAATTTGTACGAGTAGCCTAAGGTGAGAGTTATCTTCCTAATGTACGTAAGCCAGGGAATGTTGGGGCTAAACAAACAAGAGAGGAAATCTGCTATAATTGCGCGATTTACGCCAGCCCCTTCATTTAACTACATTGAGCACCACAACATCAATGAAGAAAGATTTAATAGTTCTTCCACATATTCCAGGCCTTGTTCCTGGCGAATTACAAAACTGGGGGGTTAAAGGACTGATTGTAAGAGCTAAGGGGTTGTGATCACTAAACACTGCGGGCAGAACCAACCCATCTAAAATATAAGGGTGCACACTCCGGGAGACAAAGACGTAATCTATTTATGAGCTGCTCCCCTTCCCAATGTAAGCTGGAATAGTTGCAGTTACCAAAGCAGGGATGGCACTCTCTAGGTCATATAATAACCAAAAAGTGTGCAAAATATGCCCTCTCAAGTTCATACCATCTAGGAGCTCACAGGTACTAACCTCTACAACTAGTGCAAACACTGCAGGGGAAACGGAAGGCAATGTATTCCACCAGCGGCTCCCCTACTTTGGCAGAGGGATGTCGCCTCCCGTCGACCAGCAGCTGCTGCAAACCTTTAAAAATAAAATGATAATAAAATATGTTTATTATTGTTTTATTTTTTAAAGTGACGGGGCAATTAGGATGACCAGCATATAGGGAGAATGCACAGCACTCTCCTGAGTGCACATGTGTATTTGGACGGTTGTCTCGGGCCGGCCAAACACACATGAGCACTCTGCTCTCTCCAACCCAGCACTGTGTTGGAGAGAGCAGGCAGAGACTCCCAGTCTGCCACCGAGCACCAAGCCAGGGCTCTCCAGCCAATACTAACGCTGCTTTCATGCTGGCAGCAGCATGAAAGCAACGTTAGGATTGGCCGCAGGGCAGGCTGGGAGCCTGCTCCTGCTGTTTGTGCGGTCCGAGGTGCCGCGCAGCGGAGGCGGCAAGTAAGGTACATTATGAAAAAAAATCTAATTCTGTTTCTTGCTCCCCCGCCACGTGCCACGTGCCACGCTGCCCTGCCCTTTTTCCACACTGCGAGCTGAGCCTGATGTAACTACCTTTGCATTAAAGTCACCTGCCAATATTAGGTTAAACAGCCCACGTGGGCCAGCATGATTCACACCGAGATTTTCTATCAGGAAAAATAGCCCTTGCAGAGTCTAGTTATCCCTACCAGAAAAAGAATTGCTGTAAAAGCTGACCATTATAATACCAAGTTGTGTACCCCACCTTAAATCAAAAACCTGCATGGGTTACCCTGCTGTCAATCTAGAAATTATTTTACAGCCAATATCCACTTTAAACCACAGAGCCAGACCTCCCTTCACTAGTCCCACAATGGAAGAGGTATTAGGGAGATTAAAGCTGGTGTAACCATCAAAACAAATATCTTCCCACACCCAAGTCTCCTGGAAGAAAACAATGTCATAAGCCTTGATCATGGTAATTCACTCTTTAACATGTGTTTTGGAGGACAAACCAGAGATGTTCCATCTGAGAAATCATCGTTTGAAGAAAAGGATACCTGGCCAATCGCATTGGCCACGGCAACAGGTTGGCAAAAGTCTCCCTTGGGTTCAGAGCTTGTAGAGCATTGGACAAACAAGACACGGAAAGGGGGGTTCTGTGAGAGTGTCAGGCAGACCAGATCTACCCTGACTTGTCAGGGAGAGGAGTGTGAACATATGCGTCAAGTGCACATTATCTACATATTTGGAGTGTCCATCGACTAAGCCTTTCCTAGGCCTGTCATGAAAGTAAGTCACAGTGCCATTCACTAATCAGCTCTCTGAGTACATTTGTTTTAGTTTGTAGTAAGGATAACACATTGGATTTACAGGTTTTTTTGTACACAAAGTAAAGATGTGCAGTCACAAAGGATATCATAAGAACAACAAACTTCTTGGCCCTTTGTCAAAAGCACCTATTATGCAATATTTTGCTGTCCATGTCTTTTAAGTTCACCACTTAAATGTGAAGCAAACTTTATCTTTTGAGGTATTGGCTAACTCATGCAGTCTGTTCAGAATGTCACATGCTCACCTCGTCTCAACTGTGGAGATGACACTGGAGCCACTGCTGGACCCCTTACCCTCTCAGGAAGAAGCTAGATTCAGGGACGGAACTCCTTGATCCTGCATCGTCCCAGGGAGGATGGGACAAAATAAGAAAAGAGAAACCTGCAGTACTGGATCTGCTCAGTGACGGTACAATGCTGCTTAACAGCATAGCCACTCCTGAGACCTTCTGTGTTTGCAAAGGTGGACGTTTACCTGACCAGAACCTCTGGTTTCCTGAAGACCAATGCACTAGGAACCACAAGAAGAGGTAATTACCATTAATACACTAGCAAGCCTTTAAATACATTAACAATGCATTAACTTCAATAACAAACACTTACAGATTTCTTCAAAATCATGGCATGATAGCAGAATAACCATGTTCTTGGATACAAATGTCTGACTCTCTTGAGGAAGAACTTAAAATAGTGATTGGGGTCTCTGACACAACCAGGGTAAACTCAGAATATTGATTGGAGTTACTGACACTCCCAAGATTGCACTCGTAACATAGGTTGGAATTACTGGAGCTCCCAAGGTTACACTCAAACCATGGGTTTGAGTTACTGGCACTCCCAAGGTTACACTTGGAACAAAGGTTGAAGTTACTGGCACTCCTAAGGTACAGGGGTGGCTCCTCTGCTAGGGTGGAGGAGCGTCACCCCCCCCCCCACCAGCAGCAGTAGCTGCAAACCTTTTACTACAAAACGATAATAAACTACATGAATTATCACTTTGTAGTAAAAGGGTTGGAGCCACAAGCTGTGACATGCACTGAGGGGAAGTGCAGAGCACTCCCCCTCATTGCGCATGTATTTTTGGCTGGCCGTTTCGGGCCAGCCAAACACACATGCGCACTGTGCTCTCTTCAGCCCGGCACTGTGTTGCCGGGCTGGAAAGAGCAGGCACAGGCTCCCAGTCTGCCTGGGAGCTCCCTGGCAGAGCCCTTCCAACCAATCCTAAGGCTGCTCTGAGCAGCGTCAGGACTGGCTGCAGGGCAGGCTGGCAGCCTGTCCCTGCAGCCTGATGGAGAGGAGCGGTGGGGTGATGGCGGCAGTGGCGGCGGCAAAGATGCAGGTAAGTGTTTTTTATTTAATGAATCCCTTCATCGTGCACCGCCCCACCCCTACAAAGCACCGCAAGCCTCTCCTGCTAAGGTTACATTTGGAACAAAGGTGGGAGTTACTGGCACTCCCAAGGTTACACTCAGAACATAGTTTGGAGTTGGGGACTGTCCCAAGGTATGCTAGTAGCACAGATTGGATTATTTACAAAGTTCATACAAATATGAATTACTCTTAAAGAACATTCTTCTTGACACTTCTGTTCATCAGAGAAACACAGAATTAAGGGCCTGATTCTAACTTTGGAGGACGGTGTTAAACCGTCCCAAAAGTGGCGGATATACCACCTACCGTATTACGAGTCCATTATATCCTATGGAACTCGTAATACGGTAGGTGGTATATCCGCCACTTTTGGGACGGTTTAACACCGTCCTCCAAAGTTAGAATCAGGCCCTAAGTCTCTTTTCCTTGTGCAAAAGCAATTCAAGCATCAAGGTTGTAGGGAGCATCCGGAGTATGAATAAGAAAGGAGCCCTAAAGGAACATGATGGAAAAGGGACTAAAGACAAGTCTATTGTTTTGAAGATGCTGATACTCAGGCCTGCGTACTACTATAAAAGGATTAGTTCACACACATCTGATGGGAAGGTAGTTAGCCTTGTCTAGTACTTCAACTGGTATCCGAAGACGACAGAAGGCTCGGTGCAAGAAGCTCAAGAGGAGGCAAAATCGCAGATTGTGAAGGATGACACTAGAAACATCTCAGGATCACAGGATTATCAGGAAGGTTTGGAACACTAAGGCACCAGAAGTTCTGGGTGACTCATGAAGAGAGTGCAGGGACGATGCTTGCACAGGGCTGGAATGAGGCCAAGCGCCAATCCAGATTCAGAGGAGTCGTTTATGCTGGAAGAAAAGAGTGTTCCAGAGGGCACGTGTCACACATGGAAACATGGAATATTCCAATGAACCTGGGGAAAATCATGTGTTACATACAACAGATATGAGGCCTTGCAGGTGTCATGTGCAAACAGTTATTGGAAACAATTAACAAATACAAGGGAACCCCAAGTGCATGATGATACAGTTCGAAAGGTGACAGTGGAAGTGTAACTTATCCTAAAAAGTTATGATAATTTGCAGGTGCAAAACAGACTAAACTTGCTTAGCAACAGAACAGGAGGGTCAATAGTTCAGGCTTCCTGTGAGGGGTATCATGTAGTGCTCGAGATAGGAAGGTGCCACAAGGGAAGGATGACTTGGAGCGCATGGCCTTGATGAGTAAATCCCACAGCACATAGAGCACAAGAGAGAGTTGTGACACTGCTTAGGTGGCTTTTTTAAATCATCAATATCTTGAGTATGAAGAAGATTACTGTGATTATGATTAAGGAAACACACCAGCATGCGTGAAAACTGCCTACAAATAAGCACCAAAAGTGTGTTGTTTAAATAAAAAATATATGTTTCTGCCTCTCATTAAAATATCATTGTAAGCAAGAAGTCAAGAATATGATTTGAGAGTGAAAACTATTAAATATCTGACAAACGTTTTACTGCCATAACGTATCTAACTCACTGTACCTAACCAACCATACCTATTGATTGTATATACCATAACTATAATGCATAACTTACAGGACCATACCAACATGTCTATCCAACATACATACCTTCCAGACATACCACCCTTAACCTGCTTTACCTTAGTTACCAAAACTAGTTTATTATAACCTCTATACCTATTACACCTAATTTACCTAGCATACCTACCTAACCTACTTAATCTATCTGGCT
The DNA here is from genome assembly GCF_031143425.1 of Pleurodeles waltl. Lineage (NCBI taxonomy): Eukaryota > Metazoa > Chordata > Amphibia > Caudata > Salamandridae > Pleurodeles > Pleurodeles waltl. Next base: position 726,268,664 of record NC_090440.1, on the reverse strand, counting down.
ATTGTAGCCAGACTACCACACATTCCATGCTTATCATACCTAACCTACCTACCATATTTAAACATACATAAATAACGTTGTTCCCATGCATAACCTTCTTATAAAACCTAATACCTACTTAGCTCCCTTCAACTACCTACTGTACCTAACAAACCAAACCTATCATAGTTAGCTAACATAGCTGACAACCATACCGCCCATATATACCTAGTTTGCGTACTATGCCATACTTAACCTTCCTAGCACACCTTCCCTTCCATACTTTAAGTACTATCTCTAATCCATCTTATACCTGCTGGAAGCTTTGTGAAAAAGTTATGCCTGAGGGATCTCAAGCAAGGACTTAATGTACCGCAGGCTGCAATAGAAAGCACTTGTGTTTCACTAAAGGTACTTCTAGAAATATACTGCAGGCTGCATTCAGAATGTGCAGATTACAGCTTTTGAAGTACGTGAAAATGTGAATGCCATTGATTCTTCATAAATAGTGAGCCATATTATCTTTGCTAATGCTTGTTATAAGCCTGTATCTTGAATAACACTCTATGCAGGATCATTTTTTGAGAGCGAAGTTTTATTAAGCTGAATGACATGGAGCTTCAGCAAAATGTTTGACAATTAACTCTAAGCACAGCTAGATATACCCTCATCCAGCAATAAAAATCTACTCAGCGGTTCAGTTTTCAGGCATGACAAACAGATGCACTTTCAAGCAGGTTGCAATTTCCAATGTTTCCTCATCAAAATATCATTCATATATGTACTTAAAACCAACAGTGAAACAAATTATTTCTCTTGAAACACAGAAAGTAGGCTGGTCTTTGAGTTTTGGTGGAATATGGAAGAGGATTCTCTTCTATTTGAGGAATTTAGCAACAAGGACCCTTAATTAATTTCAACATTATTCCTCCAGATATAGACTAAAATGAGGTAGTGATCAAAGGACATAATACTACCTTTGATCTTATTAGTATATTTTACTCATGCCTTCACGGGTTATATGACAACATGAATAACTTTTATGCTTGAATTTAATATAATTTCCTTTTAATCAACTAATTGTGATATAAATACCACATTATAGTCAGTCTCTACATCAACTTTTTAGAAGTGCATCGTTTTTGATTGGGCAACTAAGACCCACTTTGTGTATTATTGGACTTGTATGTCAGAATATCATATTCAGAAATATCATCTGATATAATAATATCTGTAAATACCATTTTAAAAATATTATGCCATTGGTTTTAGATTTTATATTATTAACTATAATGGGACAATAATTTTGTAAATGATAATTGGGACATATTTTAAGTCTGACAATATTCTGACCATGATACTCTGGCACCACACCATTTTTGGTTGCTTCCAAACTATTATCTACCAAGGGCTGTTCAAAGAAAGTCACTCTTCCAAGGTGTTGAAGGATTTTAGTTAGAGAAAAAACGCAATCCAGTAATTCTTCCATCACCTTGGCTAGGCAGATTTATTTTCCTTTCCTTTTTAAATGCACATATCATTGATAGTTGATAGTTCGGTGTGGTAGTATGGACAGTATTACGTCATAATGATCGTTAACCCTAGTTTTCTGTTCTCCAATTTCAAGTACAAAAATACTTACTTACTGCAAAAATGCAGGGAAAATTCGCTGATATATTTCTGCCCCTTGTGTTCTCCTACCTGCAGACATTTGGGAGACCGCACATGCTTTCAGGGTAATGTAAATGTACAGCTAATGAATAACATCAGTGGCCTGTGGAGTAATTTAAACCGTTCTTGCTATTCAGTATTCCAGTAACATAATCTCCTGATCAAGTGTTTTAAATTTGCTTAGAGACAACATTAATTTACTCTGACTCCAGGCAGGAGCTGAGGCACACAATCAAATGTAATGGGCCCTATTATCAGAAGCCATTATACAAGTGACTTGATTTACAAGTGCAAACTCGCTTTGTGCAATTCACATGTAACTTTACATCAGTGTGGATTGATATGACACGAGAGTAACCCTGATACCGGCTTTGGCACATCAGGAGAAATGTACTTCCATGAATGACAGGACTACATTCATATCCATGGTGATAAAGAGTGTAATCAATGGTAACAACATGTGCAATAGGTGTACATTGATGGGTTTAATTCAGCTATATTTTGATGTGCATCAGAGGGTTTTGCTGCTTGGAGATTGCAGCTCTCCTGGACTATTACCTGCTCTACATGCCATGCCCTGGTATTCCACCCAAATATTGACTCCCGAAGATTGTTCTACCAGAATATCATAGATACATTTTCAAGGGCTTAAATATGCTGAAGGTAAGTTTATATAGGTAATTATAGGTTTACTTTACTTTAATCTATGTAGGTATCTTAATGAGGGATATACCATCAATGTACGTAGATGTGTAGTTAAGAATAATAAACCTATATTTACCCATAAGGATTTACCTTCACGTTATTTTGATCCTCAGTATTTTGTCCATGATAGTCTTGTTAAACGATATTTACCTTCTCAATATTTAGACATGCCATCCTGTTCTTTTAGTTAGTATAGTGCATAGGTAATGACAGACAAAGACCAATTCACCAATTTGAGGGCTGACAACTGAATGCCCACAAAATTAAACAAAGGGTGCCAAAAAGTGAACAGATAAGCTAGGGGTAGCTTCAGCAGCCTAAAGTTATAAAGACCACCATGGCATGCACATCTATAGAACTCACCTTTATATTTGTGTGTAATGCTATCTGTATTTAAACACCGATTCCATCTAGACCACTGACTCCATTTTGTGCTTAGCTTAGCTTCAGGTGCCTGCTGTCACATTGGTGGCACAGGGTTTTCCACACCGAGCTTGTTTTCCACATAGAACATGTTTGAGGTTCTTCCCACCAGCACCGGGTTGCACTGTGCAGGAACCTAACATGGGGGATGTGGACAGTAGACATGATAAGACCGTCTTAGCTTGGGAATGTTTTCAATGTTTTCTTTAGGGAAAAGTACTGCTCCTCTGTGTCTGAAATGTGCATTGGGGCAGGGCATGTTCCTTTGTGTGTTTTCGACGCAGACCGTTAATGCTAATCCTGCAAAGCACCCAGAGGCCCATTGAAAACAGTGGGAGCCTCCCTTTAACACCTGCTCTTAGTAGGCGTTAAAAATGCCTATAAAAAAGATGCAAACAATTATCTTAGATTTCTTTGCACCATTTTATTTCTCGCCCTACTGCCGGAATGCTCTCCTTGCATACATCATGCCAGGTGCAGGCATAATGTGGCGCAAGGGGCTACAAAGCAGCACAGTACGAGCATTGCGCCACTTTGTAAATATGGCACAGCGTTTTTGGCCTTCCAACGCACGATTAGCATAAAATAAATGATGCTTAAGTGCCGTTGGTCGTTGGTATGGCTCTAGGCCCTCTTAAATCTGAGCCTTGGTGTCTTAGGCAATGCATCATTTGTAATCTCACTCAGATAGTTGCTGTGAATAATTTTCTTATCCTCTTACTCGGATGATCTCTGTCAGGTGGTGGTGTATGGTGTTTTATATCATGTGCCATTAATTTCACTCGATGATTGAGGTATCTTGTTGTGTGATATATACCTCTATTTCCCCTACTCTAGTAGAGATTTTGCCCTAGTATATGTTTCACTGGTTAACTGTTATTACAAACTTATTCTCTAGGGTTCCATTATTAGCAGTGGTGGAATAAGTGTGACATTGTTCCTAAAGCAAACAAGGAAGAAATAGGCCCCAATTGACTTGTAAAATACAGGTATAATTGGTGTACTGCCCGCCCCTCTCTCTTGTGGACTCTGGTGCTACTGCGCCTGCTGCACCCTTTTTAACTTTTCACTTTAACGCCCATGATTATCAGAGTGGTATTTACGTATATATATATATGTGCCTCCCTTACCTACACCAACTATCGCCGATTTTCTGCTGGTGGATTAGAGGAAGGCAGGCTACAAAATGTAGACATGGGTCTTGGAACCCTCTTTCCCTTCTTTTCAAGTTCACACCTTATTGTAAAACCCAGGGACACCATTAAGGAGCATCTCTGGGGCAGCAGGTGCCACTCCTCAGACCACAGATAACAAGGAGCAGCAGCTGCTTCCCCAAAGTAACTTCATGGTTATCAGCTTGCTTCTGAAGGAGAGGAGTGAACGGGTGATTTAACTCCATTCAGGGGGTCTTCTAATGCCAGGTGCACTGCTCGAGAAGTGTGTTATCTGGTCTTCACTTTATTGCACCACGAGTCAGTGGCGGACTGGACAATGGGCCAATCCGGCAGTGCCAGATGGGCCAGTCCGCAGGTCAGTGTGTGGGCTGGTTCTGTGGCTGTTGGTGGTCCAATTCTGTGGTGGTAGGACAGATTTGTGAATTTATATAGTCTGCGGTTGTGAGCATGTTTATATAATGAGTAGGATGCAGTCACAGACATCACTGTGCTGCGCAGGCGACAGTAGGCTGCACTGCTCACCCTATACAGCACAGAGTGTGTCTAACAAGGTATAGAAGGAGCTCTACCATGCCCTATGGGATGTGGTGCGGCACGCTGTGCAGTTCTCATTTGAAAATAAATCAACTACCACCGTGCCCACGATAGCTGCTGCCGCCAACTCCATCTTTTCTCTACTTGTGTAAGCGCTAAATGTGCTTCCAAAGAATGGCCAGTGCCACATTCCCCTTGAAATGCTAGCAGCGGCTAGTTGGCTAGGTATGATTTTTATGTCTTTGGTGTGGAAGTCCGCACCATGGGAGTCATAATGGAGGAACCAAAGTGGGGGGCTCTCTAAGGGTGGACCCAAAGAAATTGCCACCCAGTTTACAAATGAGAGGGCAGTTTTATTTTTGTGCAGGTGCCTAATTTCTGTCCCGGTCCGCTGCAGCACTCCTCACTACTAGTCTGGCGATAGCAAGGATTTGCACTGCAAATATGAGATGTTGACTTTTTCTTCCAGAGAAGGTGGCATTTGGGGGCTGTTACCTCTTAGATGGCCACTTCCATCCTGGCATCATGCTCAGTCGTACTTCTTCCCGTTACTGACATTATTAGACATATTGTAATCATGTAACCATTTGCAAGGACATTTCTTTTTTACTGGCAACATCATTAATAATTCTGCAGTGCTCACCTGGCTGCTGCCTCGAGATGTGGGTGGAGGGGCGGAATGCCCTGTCTCTTTTAATGCTCCCCCTAACATCAGAAACACATGCATTTTCCTCAGAGATGGAAATCACACATTTACATGATCATGCACGCAGCATAAACGGGAATGCCACCTGGTTTATTTTGGGTGCTGTTCTGAATATACACCTGATTGTTATTAATACCTAGGCTATCAGAAATAACATCTTGCTGAGATTTTCCGGGCGGACAGACTGAAACGTTGCATTGTTGAAACCTCATTAACTTCCAATGGCTGCCAGCCAAGCACATGCAGAGGTTTCACATGACAGGCTGCATGTCAGAATGGGACGACTATTCTGGAGTCACGAGGCACCACAGGATACAGAAGTGCTGGCACAGTAGGGTGCACTGAGGTTAGTAGGGAGGGTAGAGTGGAGTAGAAAGTTATCTTAAGGGAAGCTCAGCAGATAACTCCATGTCTCAATGCATTCTTGGGGTTTCCACGCCAGGCCACCTAAATTGAACTGGAAAACTTCTTGTTATCAGGGAAACAATGTTCAATATCTGCACTTTCATGTATATGCTTATATCATTCTGATAGTTGTAGTTCAACATTACTACAATTAAGTAAACTTTAAAACGTTACAAATTGCAAAAGTTTGTAGAAAAAAAATGGATTAGTACATAGTATCCATCAAGATATGGAGTCAGCTGGTCACATTAGCTGGCGGAGAAATATGTTATTCTTAAGTGCATTGAGACATATGGCAAATAAATATGACAGGGTCCTTCAATATGCCTATTTCCCGCAGGTTAATTTATTATTCTGTCTGTGATTCCTCCTGCTTGAATAGGGAACAACAGGTGTGGCACGGTAGTGCCGACATCCTTCACCCAACTAGGTTTCGGCCCTAACTCTTGTTCTTTTTAGTCTATGATTACTATGTCAATCCCAGGATTTATTACATTTTTTTTTTTTTTAGCTCTGCTCTTTTCTTTTCTGCTGAAAGTCAATTCAATAGGTTAACCACCAGTTCACCCCAAATACAGGTGTCTTGTTTGTATTGTGCAATAATATCTTAAGTAAAACATTTCTGGAACTTTTTAAAATTAAAACAGAAATATTGTGTTCTAAACGTTATTTGCAAAATGTTGCTCAATTAGAGTTAATGTTAGAAAATCTACACTCATAGGAACAATTTTTTAGGGTCAAGTCTGCGTTGCATGCGCTCGGGTATGCGTATTGCAGCGAGACACTTTAGTGTTTAGAAAAGGGCTCGGAGCCCTGTCAACGTCACGTCAGTGTTTTTTATTGGTTCGTGGGCTTGCCTAATAAAATCTGCTTGCTTTCATTAGTCGAAGGCACGCATAAGTCATGCCTTTTCCGGTGGCTAGCCCTCCTCGAGCGCAGCGACCAAGTGCAGAAAGCATGCGAGGCTCGCTGTTTTCCATCGGGCTCGTGGACTTCTTTTTCTCTCATTTACGAGCGCGATCTCGCTTGGCAGAAGTCGAGCGCTTTACATAATTAATTTCACTTTTTCGGGTTATGTATATAAATGCACTTTTGCCCGATAGGTGAAAAGTCGGGTTAGGAGTTTACAACGCGATCAACTCTAACATGAGCAAACACGAGACCCGCTGCATTGCAAATGCTTGTTTTAAATTGATACGTAAGATGGTACTTTGGCTATCAATATTGTGACAAAAATTGTGATACACAACCAACTGTGTAAAGGACTGTATTTGTACTTCTGGGGACGAAACAAGCACGTGTGCCTCTTCTCATAGGATTTCTCATACAGGCCCATAGACTGTACCCTTATTCTTTGGTAGATGCATCCCAAAGTACTCGATGCATTTCCTTGTCAGGCCTTATTTATGTAAATTGTTTTGTGCTGTTTTTACCTATCACTATGCACTAAAATCTTGCCCTTATTGCTTACCTTATTCTTCCGTCGACCTCCATTTTTGATGCTTAGAAGGATTTTGGGCAGTTCGTTTGCCAAGAATATTAGTATTTCAGTTTTTCAGCTGGGGTTAGTACTCCGGCTTTGACTTCAGTATGTCACAAGCTATTTTTTGAAATCTTTTTAATGTACACTGGTAACACACTGAACATGTTTGTTTCAACCCGAAACACTGTCTCTTTTGAGACTCTGAAAAAGTATATTTCTTTTTTTTTGGGATCAAATATAGGATCAATCTCAATACAGTTATTTCCCCAAGATTTATGTCTAATTAGCAATTCAAAAGGCGAGGAACAACAAAGCAACTGACAACGGTTTCAATGCCTAAGTGGCCATTTTTTTCAAGGCTGCAATATATGGAGAATAAGTACACAATCTATTATAAACAGGCATTTTTACAATTCTTCAACAGTCGATCAATGCTAGTGGAGAAAATGCACGCTTTCAGAAGATTCAGCGACTCCTCAACTGCATTGCCACGTGTGTACTTTTATTATTAACAGCTGTGGGGTTCCTATTGAGTCCTTTACGCCCTTAGAATCTTTTCCAGGGAGTGTATGTTTATGATGGAGAATGGAGATACAGTGACAATAAAATACCAGCACTACTTCAACACACTGTTGATATTTGAATCCTTCCATGCGGTAGAGTAGTTACACCAGCACTATATCCATATTTATTGTGAATTGTGTGCATGAAGGAGCTTAACACAAGACATATAAGCACTTTTAATTCACGTGCTGATGGGAACACCATTCTACAAAGAAATACACAGTCCTATGTGGACGAAGGAGAAAGATAAAACACGAGCTTTCTCCAGCAGAACTGAACAGGAGAAATAAGGGACACTGTTTAGCATAGGAGACATTCTCCTAAGCATTAGCCCAAAAATCTTCTTTCGTTTTCCTCGTGGGTCCGAGTTGTGGTTCCAAAACCATGTCCTAACCCCGGGGAAGTCGGGGAAGCAATCTCGGCTGACATGCTGAGTCTTGATGCCAAGGACTCAAAGCTCAGCCTTAAAATCACTGCCATGAAGAAGATGGCCCCTACACTTCGCCTGTGGATCCCGGGCTGCTGAAGTAATAAAGGAAGTGTGAGCCAGGAAGTGGCAAAGTGAGAACGAAAAGGCCACAGAGAAAAGCAGTGCGGCCCCACATGGGGGCTAAGACTCAGGACGTATCCTAGGATGCACAAATGGGGCTTACTGAGACAAACGCAGTGCCCCAGAATCAAACATCTTGCACCTCTAAGTCAGACCAAAGAGCTGCAAGGTGTGAGGCAGATAAGAGAGAAGGCAAGTGGGAGATGCCACAGTGAACTACTTGAAGAGGATGCCTTTGTTTCTTCTCCTCATTGACTGGAACTGTTGAAGTAGAGCACCTACAGGATGGGGCACGAAGACCACTCTTTGATTGGGCTAAGAAGTCAGGGCACTAGATGTGGATGCAGCACCCTGGAAGTGTCCCTTTTCGAACCCAGTGGACCAACGGAGAAGCACTAGGATTACATGCCCTACCTCTATTGATGGATCCAAAGGGTCTGCTTGGACAACTCTAGAGGAACAGGGAGCAATGAACATATAATGTTGGATACTTCACACTTCTAATCCCACTTGTGATGTATAAACGCCCTACCAGTGGATGGAGGATGCTTCCTGACATTAGTACTGCTGACACCAGGGATCAGGGACAAGAGACAGGCCTGGATGACTGATGGGTCTGACAGGTCACAAAGGCCAAAGAGTTGCCGGGTCTGATCCTTCTAGCCCTCCCAGTCCACTGCAGGGAAAGGCCTACAGTAGGTAGGAAAACAACTGCTACCTCCACAGGTGGCATTGGGTCCCAGGTCCCTGCCCCTTCCTGTGTGTTTGTTGCAGTCTGCTGTAAAGAAGATAGCAAAGGATGCTGGTGTGAAGTTGCAAGCTCACAGAATCAAAGACTCATGGAACTGCAGGGCCTTATGCGGGTTCTGGTGTCTCCTGTGGGTCCATCTCTATGTCTGGACACATCAGATTGCCTCTCCGACACTGTTTGTCATGGGCACGAAAAGGAGATCACATCTTCAGCAATGCAATAGACTTGTTAAAACTGCCTCTTTTAGGAAAAAAATCTATGGTGGAGATGAGGGCCACAGGGGCCACGCAGGATTTCTCCCCATAAGACTGGGGGCAAGCTGAGCTCACAGCAACAGAATTTCAAACAGCCATGAGGGAATTACGAACAGCTCAGAATACACTCATCATTTACATGCCAGACTCCTTTGGGCTTAGGTTAAGAAAATATTGCAAAGAGAGGATGTAGTTGAGAAGGAAAATGATACAAAGGTACTTATCATACCCATGAGAGTCTTGATTGACAAAGTACTAGACCGCTGTTTGGATGACTCAAAAAGGAAGTTGAGAAAGAACAATATGCATCGGCTAGGCTCTCAAAAAAAGTTTAAGGCTTGAATCTGAAGCTCTTTGTGAAGAGGTGAAGTGACTAACAAACTTCTTTAAAGTAGCGTGGGGACACTGGGCTCCAAGCCTCCCAGTGGTGCCAGGCCTGCATGAAGGCAACATAGCACCTTTGACAAAGGCTTCTTCAAAGCTTTAGAGTCAAACAACTAAGATAAACCAACGTTCCTCAAGTGAGTTCCAGATGGCTTTAGGCAAATGGTTTCTGCTGGAATCAGTCATGATCTATGTAATTTTTAGGTGGTAGCGTGTCAGACATCACAACTGTCTGGTTTGCTAAAGACATCTTGGGGACTTTCAGAAAGCCGACCTAGGAATGCATTCTGCCTGTTGATTACCATTGGCTTTGTGATTTGTAACTCACATTTTCTGGCTTTCTTTTTACTGGCTTTATTTGCTTTAGACTCTCCAAATTTAGTTCGTCCCCCAATTGCCTAAACCATGTTTACTGTATTCTTCGATGACCCCTTACTGTAAACTGGCCTTTAAATCTTGTTCTTATCTTGTCACATTTGTTGTACCTTCAAAGACTGAGGTCAAATGTCAGGTGCTCTCTTCCAAGGGCGCTTGTTTACTTTTCTTTCTCTGAGTTCAAAGTGAGAGGATTTATGTGACAATCTTGATGTATATTGGGGTAGAAGAGAGGTTTTCTTTCTAGCACATGACAACATTTAAACGAATTGTGTAAGTATTTTAGAATTTATCAGAATTAGAAACAAATGATGCACTTTTTTGTTATTTCAGGAGTGTGTTGGAAACAAATACTTTAATATGATCAAAACAAATCATTACACTAGGTGAGGTAATCTCCACACATTTTTGTTTGTGCACTTTATAGTTTTATTAGTAAAACTGTATGTCTGTGCAAATATAATGTGTTGTTTGTAATGGCAGTACACTACCATACAATGTATACCCCACTCAAGGTGACTGCACTGTACTCTGCACCACTTCACACCACTGCACTATACTTTGCACCACTCTACTTTACACATCACTGCACTTGGCACCATGCCACCCAACGCCACTGCACTATATGCCATTTCACGCTACTCCTCTCTTCACCACGTGCCACTTTACTCTATGCCAATGCACTCTTCACCTCTCTGCTCTACACCACTGCACTCTATGGCACTGCACTCTACACCATTGCAGCTTAGGCCACACCAATCTACTCTGCACTAGCCTTTTTTGTGAAAGGAGGACTAGGGCTGATTCTGGGGACTCCATCCCTCACTGTGTTTTGTTTCCGGAGGCGCCGACTTAACTTCCTGGCTCCATGTTCAGTGCTGTGAAAATCACGATAGACGCCCACTGCGTGGGATGCCTTTGCTGCAAGAGGAAGGCAGAGGCTCTTTGTAGGAAGCTGGCTCTCTATATAGTGTACTAAATTGAAGTACAGTGTGCAGAGACTTACCTGGACAGCTGGGGTTTTCTTCATTCAGCCTCCTGGCTCGAGGCTGTGCCAGATGCTATGTTGGCACTCTACACCTAGCCGCCACTGAGGGTGTAAGTTAGGTGCTGCCTTGTGGCCCCCATGTGTTTGCCTCATCCACAGGAGATCGACCCCTGACACTGCTTTACTCACCTGTGAGCAATGCATCTTTGGTTACCCCCAGGCTCCATTTTTAACATTGGGCGCCCCGTGCTGTGTTGGAACTCTGTACCTGGCCGCCCCTGTGCCGCTGAGGGTGTAAGTTTGGTGCTGCCGTGTGGCTCCCCTTGTGTTAGACTTTTCATCCTTGGCGTGGTCTCCCTTAACTTTTTGCCTCTGTTCCCCAGGTTGTTGATGTGTGCTGGACTCTGATTTTGCTGTTTTTGTTACTCTGGGCACTTTACCACTGCTAACCAGTGCTAAAGTGCAAGTGCTCCTGTTTAAATTATATGTAAGTGGTTCATCCATGATTGGCATATTTGAATTACTAGTAAGTCCCTAGTAATGCGCACTAGAGGTGCCAGGGCCTGTAAATCAAATGCTACTAGTGGGCCTGCAGCACTGGTTGTGCCACCCACATAAGTAGCTCTGTAATCATGTCTCAGACCTGCCACTGCAGTGTCTGTGTGTGTATTTTTACACTGTAAGTTCGACTTGGCAAGTGTACCCACTTGCCAGGCCTAAACCTTCCCTTTCCTTACATGTAAGGCACCCCTAAGGTATGCCCTAGGTAGCCCCAAGGGCAGGGTGCAGTGTATGGATAAGGTAGGACATATAGTAATGTGGTTTATATGTCCTGACAGTGAAATACTGCCAATTTCGTTTTCACTGTTGCAAGGTCTGTCTCTCTCTCATAGGATAATATGGGGGCTACCTTTAAATATGATTAAAGTGTAGATTCCCCTAGAGAAGAGATGGACAGGTGGAGTTTGGGATCCCTGAACTCACAATTTAAAAATGCATCTTTTAGTAAAGTTGATTTTGAGATTGTGAGTTTGGAAATGCCACTTTTAGAAAGTGAGCATTTTCTTGCTTAAACCATTCTGTGACTCTGCCTTGTTTGTGGATTCCCTGTCTGGGTCAGTTGACAGTTGGGTTGTTTTTCACCTCACACCAGACAGTGACACAAAGGGAGCTGGGGTGTGATCTGCATTCCTGATTAGCCATCTCTGCTAGGAGGGAGGGGTGGAGTGGTCACTCTCATCTGAAAGGACTGTGCCTGCCTCTGACAATGCTGTCTCCAGCCCCCTGGTGTGTGTCTGATGCCTTGCCTGGGCAAGGCAGGATTTCACAAGAAGGTGTGAGTCCCCTTTGAAGGAAGGTGACTTCAAAGACTAAAATGGGTATAAGAAGGGCACCCAAACTTACAAACTTTAGAAACACTTCTGGAATCAAGGGGAACCTCTGCCTGGAGAAGAGCTGATCGCTGAGGAACAAGTGCTGCCCTGCCTGTGACTGTGCTTTGTGGAGCTTTCCTGCAGTGCTGCTTCTGCCAGAGTAAGAGGGCAAAGACTGGACTTTGTGTGCCTTCCATCTTGAAGAAGAAATCTCCAAGGGCTTGATGTAGAGCTTGCCTCCTGTTATTGAAGTCTCAGGGATAGCAAAGACTTCTTCCTGCCAGCACCTGGAGTCTCTGGAGAGACCCCTACTCTGCTCTGTGGTGCCCTTCCAGTTCCTGGGACCCTGAAAGGAGAGGCTGGCAGCCTAAGGACAAAAATACACGCACCGCGCACCGTGCGGAGAAAAGATCGACGCGAATCCGATCGCGGCTGAGAAAACGACGCGACGCCGGCTCCGCAGCTGAGAAACGACGCCGCTGGAAACGCGACCGGAGAATCGACGCCCGGAGCAGGAGAAACGACGCGCAGCATCGCTGACGAAGGCTGAGAGATCGCAACCAGCGCCGCGGGACTTCGGACCGTCGCGTGGCTGGCTTTTTCGACGCGCCTCGCCGAGCCGAGCTGTTTTCGACGCATATACCCGTGCCGGGTTATTTTCGACGCACACCGCCCGTGCGGGGTTATTTTTGCCGCAAACCAGGTACATTTACACGCTAGCAGCGCTAGTGTGTTGTTACAACTACCTAAAGACTCTTTTTATTTTAAACCTTTTAAAAATCATAACTTGACTTGTGTATGTTGGATTTTTGTCGTTTTGGTCTTGTTTTGTCTAGATAAATATTTCCTATTTTTCTAAACTGGTGTTGTGTCATTTTGTAGTGTTTTCATTAAGTTACTGTGTGTGTTGGTACAAATACTTTACGCCCAGCACTCTGAGGTTAAGCCTACTGCTCTGCCAAGCTACCAAGGGGGTAAGCAGGGGTTAGCTGAGGGTGATTCTCTTTTATCCTAACTAGAGTGAGGGTCCTTGCTTGAACAGGGGGTAACCTGACTGTCAACCAAAGACCCCATTTCTAACATTGGTGACCAGCGGTCGGGATTTGGACTTGTATTTGTACTTGACATACAGTAATTAAGTGTACACTACTGTTTTGATCTCAGACCACTACGTGACCACATACTACTAGTCTTGTGATTTTTGTTTTTTTACTTGGACTGTTTTTCTCTGCATTCAGTTTCTTTTTTTCACTGATCCCGGGATTGACTTTGCTGAAACTTCATTTGAGAACTTGCTTTTCTGTTTTTGGAACTGTGCATATTTTTTTAACCTCTCATCATGTCTCAGTCTGGAGATGCCCTAGCTGAAACCGCTTTTGATTTGGAGAAATTGGAGAGCTACAAGGTGGCTCAGTTGAAGCAGTTTTGTAGGAATGTTGGCTGTCCCATTGAGAGCTCATCCAGGAAGGATGAGCTGCAAAAGGCGCTGAGGGCCTGGGTGACAGCCAAAGCAGCTGAGAGGCACACAGATGAGGAGCCAGAGGGGGAAGAGGAGTTGCAAGTCACTCACACTGATGTAGTGGGTGGGCCTGCTATGTCTCAGGGGAGAATCTCTAGGGCAAGTAGCAGTGTATCCTCCAAGGGTCTGACACCTGAAGAGCTACAGGACAGACAGGCAGAAAGGGAGTACCAATTGGAGCAGAGAAGGCTAGCCCTTGAGGAGAAGAAGATAACAATGGCTCATGAGCTTAGCTTGAAAGAGATAGATCATAGAAACCAGTCCAGTAGGGATGGTGGCAGCAATTCTACAGTGCAGCCTGAGAGAAGGGTACACATCCCAAAAGACCTTGTGAGGGATTATAAGAGAGAGGATGATATCTACTTGTGGTTCAAGGGTTATGAGTCAGCTCTCCACATGAACCTGGTCCCTGAAGCTCATTGGGGGGCGGCCTTGTGGAAGCATTTTGAGGCAGAGGGGAGGGACACACTGACGGCCTTAGGGGATGCTCAGAGTCTCACCTACCCTGCCATGAAGGAGGCCTTACTTACCAGGTATGGTCTCACCCCTGAGCAGTACAAAGAGAAGTTTAGATCCTACAAGAGAAAGGAATCCCAAACATGGTTGGAATGTGTTGATTCTTTTTGCAGGTCACTAGATGGTTGGGTGAAGGGCAGTAAGGTAAACACGTATGAGGGGCTTTACAATTTAATTGCTTGGGAGCACTTGTACAGTTTATGTTTTCCAGAGCTGCGCCAGCACCTCATTGACAGCAAGCTGACTGACCCCAGGAAGCTTGCACAGGAAGCGGACCGCTGGGAGAGCACCAGGGTCCAAAAGAGGTATGGGGGAGACCACGCCAAGGGTGGGCAGGGTCCCTCTCAGAAGAAAGGGGGGGGTAAGGGCAAACAGGATGAGTTCTCTAAAGGGCCCCAAACTGATTCCCAGGGTAAGGATTCCCAACCCCCCAGTGAAAAGAGGCCATGGTTCTCCAAAGGGAAGCCAATGGCAGGTGGTCCCCTACGTAAGTGCTATTCATGTGACCAGGTGGGTCATGTGAGGGGGGACCCCAAATGCCCCAAAAGTACACCGGCACCCACTGGTGCACCGTCCCAGGGTTTGGCCAGTGTAGCGCTTGGGGAGGAGTTGGTTTCAGGTGGGTGGGAACCAGCAGAAATGACCCTTGTCTCACTAGGGGACAGTGAGATGGTCCAGAGAAACCTAGTGCCTGATAACACTAAGAAGTACAGGCAATGGGTGACCATCAATGGACAGAGGGTGGAGGCTCTGAGAGACACAGGAGCCAGTGTGACTACAGTGAGGAGTCACCTGGTGTCTGAAGAGCAGATTGATCCCCGGGTACTTCACCAAGTAGTTGCAGTAGACAACTCTGAGCGCCTCTGCAGAGTGGCGCAGGTTCCCTTTGAATGGGGGGGGGTCTCAGGTTCCTGGAAAGTCGCTGTGAGTCCAACCATGCCTGTTGATTGTTTGCTAGGCAACGACCTGGAGGATTCCCCTTGGAAGGAGGTGGAACACAGGTCTCACTTGGAGATGTTGGGTCTGCCTGGGTGGGTATGCGTATCCACCCGGTCTATGGCAGCCAATCAGGGTAGTCAAGAGCCCCTGGAGCCTGAAACAGTGGCCCAGGGGACCGCCAAGAAGAGGAAAGGCAGGAGGCGCGGGAAACCCGCCCCAGAAGTTCCCACGGTCCGGGAGGAGGCAGAGCCTGAGGGTGATGCCCCGGAACCTACAGGGGAACAGGTGGCTGAACTGGGGGAGGTCCCTGAGCTGTCGCAGTGGCAGCAGGAAGGGGGACCCACCAGGGAAGTATTCTGCACAGCGCAGAAGGAATGCCCTACTCTTGAGGGACTGCGGCAGCAGGCTGCAGCCCAGGCGGCTGGCGGAGCGCCAGGTACTCACCTGATTTACTGGGAGGATGGCCTCCTGTATAGTGAGCCTAAGGTTCCTGAGCCGGGGTCAGCTCGTATGCTGGTGGTACCCCAGGGCTTCAGGGCCTTCCTACTGGGTTTGGCTCATGATGTGCCTTTGGCAGGACATCTAGGGCAGGACAAGACCTATAAGAGGCTTGTCTCCCACTTTTACTGGCCCTTGATGAACAAGCAGTCAGCTGCTTATTGTAGATCTTGTCAGACTTGTCAGGCAAGTGGCAAGAGTGGGGGGAAATGCAAAGCTCCCCTCCAACCTTTACCGGTAGTCAGTACTCCCTTTGAAAGGGTAGGAATTGACATTGTGGGGCCTCTGGATCCCAAGACAGCCCTGGGCAACAGGTTCATCCTGGTCTTGGTGGACCATGCCACACGGTACCCAGAAGCTATTCCTCTAAGGACGGTCACCGCCCCCGTGGTGGGACGTGCCTTGATGGGGGTTTTTACCCGCATGGGGTTCCCCAAGGAGGTAGTATCTGATAGGGGTACAAACTTCATATCCACTTATATGAAGTCTCTGTGGAAGGTGTGTGGGGTAACCTACAAGTTCACCACCCCTTACCACCCCCAAAGTAATGGTCTGGTTGAGAGATTCAACCGCACCTTGAAAGGCATGATTCAGGGCCTGTCAGAGCCCTTGAGGCGTAAGTGGGACGTCCTCTTGCCATGCCTTCTGTTCGCTTACAGGGAGGTGCCTCAAAAGGGACTTGGCTTTAGCCCCTTTGAGCTCATCTATGGCCACCCTGTGAGGGGACCGCTCAGTCTGGTGAAGGAGGCTTTGGAGAAAGCTCCTAGTAAACCACCCCAGGATGTATTTAGCTACATGCTGGCACTAAGAAACCAGACTGCCCGCTTCAGGCGTCTCGCTCAGGAGAACCTGGAAGCAAGCCAGGAGGACATGAAACGGTGGTACGACCAGAATGCCACTCTGGTTGAGTTTCAGCCTGGACAGAAAGTGTGGGTCATGGCACCAGTAGAGCCTAGGGCTCTCCAAGATAAGTGGACTGGGCCTTTTGAGGTGGTGGAAAGA
Source organism: Pleurodeles waltl (assembly GCF_031143425.1). Classification (NCBI taxonomy): domain Eukaryota; kingdom Metazoa; phylum Chordata; class Amphibia; order Caudata; family Salamandridae; genus Pleurodeles; species Pleurodeles waltl. The sequence continues at coordinate 726,251,870 of NC_090440.1, read as the reverse complement.
AAGAGCGAGGTCACCTATCTGGTAGACTTGCAATCCCCCAGGAACCCCTTGAGGGTCCTACATGTCAACCGCCTCAAACCCCACTTTGAGCGAACTGAGCTATCCATGCTCCTAGCGACAGATGACGGGGTGGAGGAAGAGAGTGAGCCTCTTCCTGACCTCCTGTCTGCAGGAGAGAAAGATGGGTCTGTGGAGGGAGTGATCCTCTCCCCCTCCCTGACTGAGGAACAGCAGAGGGACTGTCGCCACGTGCTGGGACAGTTCGCCTCACTGTTTTCCCTGATCCCAGGAGTCACACACCTGTGCACACATGATGTGGACACTGGGGACAGTACACCTGTTAAACATAAGGTTTACAGGGTGACTGACAGGGTGAGGGCTTGCATTAAGGAGGAAGTCTCCAAAATGTTAGCCCTAAGGGTTATTGAGCACTCCAGCAGTCCTTGGGCCAGCCCAGTGGTCTTGGTCCCAAAGGCTACTGCTCCTGGTGCCACTCCAGAACTTAGGTTCTGTGTGGACTACCGGGGTCTCAATGCGGTCAGCAAGACTGACGCACACCCCATCCCCCGAGCTGATGAGCTCATTGATCGGTTAGGAGCTGCCAAGTACCTCAGTACGTTTGATTTAACATCTGGGTATTGGCAGATTGCCTTAACTGAAGGGGCAAAGGAGAGGTCAGCATTCTCTACCCCCGATGGGCACTTCCACTTCAATGTGATGCCCTTTGGGATGAAGAATGCCCCTGCCACCTTTCAGAGGTTGGTCAACCAGGTGTTGGCAGGACTGGATGAGTTCAGTGCCGCCTACCTGGATGACATTGCTGTGTTTAGTTCCACATGGGAGGAACACCTGCAACACCTCTGGAGAGTGTTAGAGGCCCTGCAGAAGGCAGGCCTCACTATTAAGGCGAGCAAGTGCCAAATAGGGCAGGGTTCTGTTGTGTACTTAGGACACCAGGTGGGGAGTGGCCAGGTGGCACCCCTACAGCCTAAGATTGACACGATTCTGGCTTGGGAGCCTCCCAAGACCCAGACTGAAGTGAGAGCCTTTTTAGGTCTCACAGGATACTATCGGAGGTTCGTTAAGGGATATGGTACCATTGTTACCCCCTTAACTGAGTTGACTTCTAAGAAGCAACCCAAGAAAGTGATCTGGACAGAGGCTTGCCAGAACGCTTTTGATGCCCTGAAGGCTGCCATGTGCACAGCACCGGTGCTGAAGGCACCTGACTACTCCACGGAGTTTGTTGTACAGACAGACGCCTCAGAGCATGGTATTGGAGCAGTACTCTCACAGCTGAATGAAGAGGGCCTAGATCAACCCGTAGCCTTCATTAGCAGGAGGTTACTACCCAGGGAACGTAGGTGGAGTGCCATAGAACGTGAAGCGTTTGCTGTGGTCTGGGCACTGAAGAAGCTAAGACCCTACTTGTTTGGGACTCACTTCCGAGTTCAGACCGACCACAGACCCCTCAGATGGTTAATGCAGATGAGGGGTGAGAACCCAAAACTGTTGAGGTGGTCCATTTCCCTACAGGGGATGGACTTTACGGTGGAACATCGACCCGGTACAGAACACGCCAATGCTGATGGTCTGTCCAGGTTCTTCCGCCTTAGTGATGAGAACTCCCATGAGGTTGGGTAGTTGCTCCCCACTTTTAGCTGGGGGGGACACGTGTTAGACTTTTCATCCTTGGCGTGGTCTCCCTTAACTTTTTGCCTCTGTTCCCCAGGTTGTTGATGTGTGCTGGACTCTGATTTTGCTGTTTTTGTTACTCTGGGCACTTTACCACTGCTAACCAGTGCTAAAGTGCAAGTGCTCCTGTTTAAATTATATGTAAGTGGTTCATCCATGATTGGCATATTTGAATTACTAGTAAGTCCCTAGTAATGCGCACTAGAGGTGCCAGGGCCTGTAAATCAAATGCTACTAGTGGGCCTGCAGCACTGGTTGTGCCACCCACATAAGTAGCTCTGTAATCATGTCTCAGACCTGCCACTGCAGTGTCTGTGTGTGTATTTTTACACTGTAAGTTCGACTTGGCAAGTGTACCCACTTGCCAGGCCTAAACCTTCCCTTTCCTTACATGTAAGGCACCCCTAAGGTATGCCCTAGGTAGCCCCAAGGGCAGGGTGCAGTGTATGGATAAGGTAGGACATATAGTAATGTGGTTTATATGTCCTGACAGTGAAATACTGCCAATTTCGTTTTCACTGTTGCAAGGTCTGTCTCTCTCTCATAGGATAATATGGGGGCTACCTTTAAATATGATTAAAGTGTAGATTCCCCTAGAGAAGAGATGGACAGGTGGAGTTTGGGATCCCTGAACTCACAATTTAAAAATGCATCTTTTAGTAAAGTTGATTTTGAGATTGTGAGTTTGGAAATGCCACTTTTAGAAAGTGAGCATTTTCTTGCTTAAACCATTCTGTGACTCTGCCTTGTTTGTGGATTCCCTGTCTGGGTCAGTTGACAGTTGGGTTGTTTTTCACCTCACACCAGACAGTGACACAAAGGGAGCTGGGGTGTGATCTGCATTCCTGATTAGCCATCTCTGCTAGGAGGGAGGGGTGGAGTGGTCACTCTCATCTGAAAGGACTGTGCCTGCCTCTGACAATGCTGTCTCCAGCCCCCTGGTGTGTGTCTGATGCCTTGCCTGGGCAAGGCAGGATTTCACAAGAAGGTGTGAGTCCCCTTTGAAGGAAGGTGACTTCAAAGACTAAAATGGGTATAAGAAGGGCACCCAAACTTACAAACTTTAGAAACACTTCTGGAATCAAGGGGAACCTCTGCCTGGAGAAGAGCTGATCGCTGAGGAACAAGTGCTGCCCTGCCTGTGACTGTGCTTTGTGGAGCTTTCCTGCAGTGCTGCTTCTGCCAGAGTAAGAGGGCAAAGACTGGACTTTGTGTGCCTTCCATCTTGAAGAAGAAATCTCCAAGGGCTTGATGTAGAGCTTGCCTCCTGTTATTGAAGTCTCAGGGATAGCAAAGACTTCTTCCTGCCAGCACCTGGAGTCTCTGGAGAGACCCCTACTCTGCTCTGTGGTGCCCTTCCAGTTCCTGGGACCCTGAAAGGAGAGGCTGGCAGCCTAAGGACAAAAATACACGCACCGCGCACTGTGCGGAGAAAAGATCGACGCGAATCCGATCGCGGCTGAGAAAACGACGCAACGCCGGCTCCGCAGCTGAGAAACGACGCCGCTGGAAACGCGACCGGAGAATCGACGCCCTGAGCAGGAGAAACGACGCGCAGCATCGCTGACGAAGGCTGAGAGATCGCAACCAGCGCCGCGGGACTTCGGACCGTCGCGTGGCTGGCTTTTTCGACGCGCCTCGCCGAGCCGAGCTGTTTTCGACGCATATACCCGTGCCGGGTTATTTTCGACGCACACCGCCCGTGCGGGGTTATTTTTGCCGCAAACCAGGTACATTTACACGCTAGCAGCGCTAGTGTGTTGTTACAACTACCTAAAGACTCTTTTTATTTTAAACCTTTTAAAAATCATAACTTGACTTGTGTATGTTGGATTTTTGTCGTTTTGGTCTTGTTTTGTCTAGATAAATATTTCCTATTTTTCTAAACTGGTGTTGTGTCATTTTGTAGTGTTTTCATTAAGTTACTGTGTGTGTTGGTACAAATACTTTACGCCCAGCACTCTGAGGTTAAGCCTACTGCTCTGCCAAGCTACCAAGGGGGTAAGCAGGGGTTAGCTGAGGGTGATTCTCTTTTATCCTAACTAGAGTGAGGGTCCTTGCTTGAACAGGGGGTAACCTGACTGTCAACCAAAGACCCCATTTCTAACACCTTGTACTTACCTCAACCCCAGGAGATCGACCCCTGACACTGCTTTACTCACCCGTGTGCATTGCAGCTTTATTCATCCCCAGTCTACATTGGTTAACATAGGGCACTCAACTCTGAATTTGACCTCTGCACCCGGCTGCCCCTGTGCCGTTGTGGTTGCCCTCTTAGTACTGTTTGGAACCTTGTCTAGTGTTGACCTAAATAAGACTGGATTTGTAAGTCATGTACTTACCTGCAAAAATGCATTCATTCTTGTTTTCCTCCTATAGGTTTACATTTCTGAACTGAAAATTTGCACTGTGTTGATTTTTGAAACTGCAAAGTATTTATGTTTGAAAATCAACTTACCTGATTACAAACTTCTTAGGTTTTAAACATATATCAAAAGAAATGTTCTTTTTCTAAATTGGTCTCGGATTTATTCTTTGAGTGTGTGTCTTCTTATTGCCTCTATGAGTACAATAAATGGTTAGAACTACCATCTGATAAGCCTAACTGCTTGCCCACCCTACCACAAAATAGAGTACTAGCCTTATCTACTTTTGCCTCTGCAAACCAATGTGGGATCCACTGGACATTTGCATGGTGTACTTCTTTTTAGTGCGCCATACAGAGAGCCAGCTTCCTACATTGCTGGAACAGTGATGGGGTCTGCGACTTTTCATTTGCTGATAACACTTGATCAATAAGTAACTACACGAGTAAATCCAAAAATTTACTTTAGATAAATTGCAGTTTTTAAATTGGTTATTTTTCCAAATTCTTAAAAGTAACTGTTAGGGTCCTGGTTAGGTCTCTGTCGTTTAACAGTTTAATTTTTTTTAAAACAACTTACTTTAGTTAGGACTATAAAATCTGTGTTAGGAATTTTTGTCTGACTACAAAAAGGTCCAAACTTTAGTACGATAATAATGAGTACCTCAGAGGGTGTGGATAAGGAGATCCACATTACCCCTTACCTTCAGCTTTCTCATAAGCAGTTAAGGCCCCTCTGCGAGGGTACAAAATCAAAACTGGCTCAAACCCTACCACTTAAAAGCATCAGAAGCTGTTGGCACAGGATGAGCAGGCCCATACTACTGATGGGGCCAATGACCCTCATGATCGGGGCAGATTGAGTGAGGAGGAGGAGCTAGACCCTCCACACTTTCTCCTCAAGAATTGGGGACGAAGGCAGACCGCTTGGTCTAGACAAGTGTGACCAAAACTTCCACTGGTCGGGGAGACCACAAAAAGGAGGCTAAAATGCCCCTCCTAGGGAAAAGAGGGTAACCAGAACAAGAATAAAAGCAGGGATTTTTAAAGGCCCCAAGAACCTGCACAGGAGGGTAGGCCCCAAAACTCTTCACAATCCAAGGTTTGGTATGAAGGAAAAAACTGGGATTACGAAAAGGCTTGGTGCCATGACTGCAGGGCTCTTGGACACTGAACTGGAGACCCGACCTGTCCCCACAAAAAAATGCCTCTAGTACACCTGCACGAAATGCAGTGGTAAGTCTCCAGATGGGCTTCCAGGTAGGTCCTGACCATGTCAGTGAGCTTACTGTGGTAACTCTAGTCTCAGAGGGTGGGCTAGATGTAGCTCACTTGTCTGTCTGGCCCAGAACCTGGAGAGATACAGACAACAGCCACATATTGATGGGATCAGGGTTGAAGCACTGAGACACACTGGTTCCAGTGCCACCATGGTGACTGAGCAACTGATGTTCTCAGATCAATACTTGACAGGTCAGACCTATACAGCCCTCAATGCTGATAATCAGGCTATTGTGAATCCCATGACAATGTTATTCTTAGAGTGGGGTGGGGTTGCTGTCCAGATGAAGGTGGTGGTATCTCCTGCAGTCCCTGTACAGTGTCTACTAGGGAATGATCTGGAGACCTCAGCATGTGCTGAGGTCGAAAGAAAGATCCATGCAGCTATGCTGTGTATACCTGAATGGGTGTGCATTAAAACCAGAGCACAAAGAAAAGCTAAGGGTGAAAAAATAGAGTTGGAGTCTGGAATAATGGCCCATCTACCAAGACTGTGGACTACTAATGCCCCAGTAGTAGCTAGGGCCATCATTGGTATCTTTACCAGAGTGTGCTTTCTAAAGGAGGTTGTGTCAGACAGAGGTACAAACCTCATGTCTGGCTACCTGAAACATATATGGGCTGAATGTGGTGTGACCTACAAGTTCACCATCTCATATCACCCACAAACCAATTACCTTATTGAGAGATTCAACAGAACATTGAAAGGTATGATTGGTGGACTCCCCAAAAAACTCAGGAGATGGGATGTCTTACTTCAAGGCCTGCTTTTCACTTAAAGGGAAGTGCCAAAGAAGGGAGTAGGTTTTCCCCCTTTGAATTTCTCTTTGGGCATCCTGTAAGGGTACCACTTTGTCTTGTGAATGAGGGATAGATAGGAGAGACCTCTCAGAGATCCCAAACAGGATATTGTGAACTATTGTATTGTATTGTATTGTAATAGCATTTATATAGCACTTACTACCCCTGACGAGGCGTCTAAACGCTTTTCGGCGAGAAGCACGCTACTCTGGAACCCAACAAGAATTAGTGGTGGATTAGTATAGGGAAATATGAGTACAGTTTTAGTATTAATATGAGTTCATTTGAGCCCTGGATATGAGAGTTTGTAAGTTAGATTGACTGGAGTAATGGAGGGGTGGAGGAGGAAAGAATCCAGAAGTGTTAATTGGGAGTTAATGGTAATAGGATTTAGGCTTAGGATGAGTAAAGGGAGGATGGAGGAGGGAAGAGTCTGTGGAAGGGGTTAGGGTGATCATAGTAGCAGGGTGAGATAAATGAGGGAGAATATAGTAGGGTTGTTTAGGAGATCATGGTAGTAAAGTGAGGTTTGGTGAGTTAGATGTGGAAGTGGAGGGAAGAGCTTAGGCAGAGTTATTTAGCAGATGAAAGTAGTAGAATGGATTTGGGATGAGTCAGAGTGGGAATGCAGGATAGATTGATAGAGACATGACATATGGTGATGGGTAGATAAGTGTGATATAAGATGCGAGCAGGGATTCATTAGTACCTAGTATAACAACTTATCTAGGAGTTATGCAATGACCTATGAACATGTTAAGCATAGAATAACATACACATATATATATATATATATATATATATATATATATATATATATATATACACACACACACACACATACTTACACACATGAATACACACACATGTGCACACATACATGTACATACATATATTGCTTGTTTGCTTTTCTCTCATTACAGCGGAAAAGAGAAGATACATCATGACGATTAAATAGCGGCTTCCTGAATCGTTGAGGACTGTTAGAAGGAGCAGACGGACGGACGGACGTAGGCAGTCGAAAGCGGTTAGGCTCCTAAGCTCTGGGGAGGTCTCGCAGTGCTTGTGGAACGGCCGGAGGTGGCTGTAAGTGGCAGGCCAGTGACGGCGAGGCAGCCATGTAAAACAGAGTCTTCACCATCACCATTGTAAAGACGGAGCTGCTGTGCATCTTACCGCGACCTCAGTGCTCAGAAACCGGGCCAGTCCTTGATCCCGGCGTGGCAGCAAGAGCGGCTGAAGCGGGGGGTTCTGGCTTGCAGATAATTGATATCGTCCGGCCAGGCGGGCACCCGCGGTGCAGTCAGTGAGCCCCGCTTTAGGGATGCGCCCAGACGCCAGTAGGAAAGCGCTCAGTGTTGGGTACCACTTACAGCACTAGGTGTGAATGAGGAGCGGTGCTGGCACAGTGCCAGAATCGTCGATCTAGAGACGGCGTGAGACGCAGCTGCATTGGAAAAGCCGGTCAGCCGCGAGGACCCAAGAAGGTGTCCACTGTAGTGCCTGCCCGACACGCGATTGGGAGCGAGGCAGATCCAGGCTGCTCCCCCGAGGTAATAGGCAGCACTAGGTGCATGGGGCACGAAGGGACAACACCCACGGCTGCACCCCAGAGAGAAAAAAATATATATATATATACAGCTGTGAAAGAAAAGAAAGTCAAGGGCACAGACAGTACTCACTATAACTGCATGCACAATTAAATAAGAGGGCTCTGCAAGGCTACTATGAAATAAACATTGGAGAAGGACACTCTGTAATGAAAAAATACAATACAATACACTTTGGGTAAGGTCGCTTCCTTTGGATTCTCCTCTACTTCGCGGGTCCCGCTGCGGCGCGAGAGCCGCTTGTGCAAAACCTTTGAGCTCCACTCCCCTGGGATACCGTCGGACTTGCTGGTTGCTGCTGGTTTGCCTTTGGACTCTCCTCTTCGTGGGTCCCGCTGCGGCGTGAGAGCCGCTTGTGTAAAACCTAGGGGCTGCGAGCGTCGGGACAGGACTACGTCTCCCAGCAGTCCTGTTAACCCGCGCCACTTACAGCCTGAAAAACCACCTCTGAGCTCCACTCCCCTGGGATACCGTCGGACTTGCTGTTTGCTGCTGGTTTTGCCTTTTGCCTTTGGACTCTCCTCTACTTCTGCGGTGTCCCGCTGCGGCGTGAGAGCCACTTGTGCAAAACCTACGGACAGTTTCAGTGAGGGACTGGGCGAGTGCAGGGCTGCGAGCGTCGGGACAGGACTACGTTTCCCAGTAGTCCTGTTAACGCGCGCCTTCTGTCACTGGCCGCTCTCCCTGCAAGCCCCGCCCCACTTATAGCTTAACTTTTCTCTTATAAATTCAATCAGCTACTTCCGCGTCGCGGATAAGCCCGGGACAAGGGCGGGACCGTCTGTGGCCGTCAGGGCACGCAGGAGGCTGGGCTGGGCCCACTCTCTTCCACCTGCATTTCCTTGATCCTACCTGGTATACGAAAAAGGTTCTGGGTATGCCATCATCAGCCCTAGGTGGAACAGCAGCGAAGGGGGGGGGAGCCAACACTGGGACTCTGGACAATTACTTTAAATCGGCAAAGGGTGATGGGGGAATCGAAACCTCTTTGGAGATTCGTAGGACAGAGCGTCGTCGCTCGATTGAACATATGAAAAATAGGCCCCTCAGTGACATAACTCCCTATCCTATCTCCCAAGAGGAAGGTTCCCTCAATGGCAGCCCGGATCTTTCATCCCAAGAAGATGTTCCCCTATTACTCCGGGATAGTTCTCCCATTTCTGGCCCACCTCCTAAACAAACTACGGACATCACTCCACTATTAGTTGCCAGTAGTTCGGCAGTTGACTTATCCACCCAAATACACACCAGAGCCAAAATCAAGATTAATAAGCTAAAGCAAACTGTGGTGGCAGAGGTGTATGACCTACCACCAAATAAACGCAGAAGGAAGATGAGGGGTGGTCAGGGGAAGAAAAAAATCCCCCACTCTGATTTTGGAAAGTCACTCAAGTCCGTACCTATGTTAGATAGGCCTTTAGTTAATGTGCAGAGGGCTACTCCCCCCAAGGGTACTAATATTATTACCACTGCTTCCATTAGCGACAAAGGGAAGAGCCCACTTAACACATTACTTCCCGGTAGCTCTTTGGGGAGCATTGAATCTTTAATTAGATCACTCTTGTTGCCCATTAGCGAGAGCTTGCAGAAAATAGAATTCAGGCTGACCACTCTGGAGGCAACTTTAACCACCCTGAAAATTTTGGACAACAAACAGAGTAGAACCACTGAGTCCATTCTACCAATAGGAACCTTCCCCAATACACAAAACCCACCGATCCACACGGGGCCTCCCTTGGGCACTACTGCCGCCCCTCCTTTACAGCCACTTATGGCTATCCCAGTTCCAATTTTACCTACTAACTCTAACATCCTACCATCAGAAACAGATGGCCCAGCACTCCAACGTATACTCCCTGGTAAGCCTGCCCCTAGACCACGAGGACCCGACCTACCACCAGAGGCTAACAGCCTCATGGTGGTGTTGGCTGGTGTTCCCTCTCTAGAATTGGGTGAAAATGAGAACTATCACTCACTCAAGAGGAAAACCATTAAATGGTTGAATTGGAACAGACCTCTTCCAGCTCACCTCAACAATGAGATCATTATGGTAAGAAGTGTACCATGGTTGGGGAAGTCGGGGAAATCAATAGCAGGGGACTGTATCATTGTGTCTTTTCGAGACCCTGGAACAGTACTATACATTTGTGCTGGGTCAAATAGATCACTGGATTCTACCATACAGACTTTGCCAGTTTCTTTCTTTTTCCCTCCTATTTTCTTGCACCATGACTTGTCACAAGGTAACTGGACAAGGGTGGAACGAAGATCTAGATACAGGGGATATGCTCCACGTCCAGTTTATCGACCTTCGGAGACTCCCTTTTTGGACCATAATCGTTTTAACTGTCTGAATGGTCTGGATGGTGTGGACTGACTGTCTCCAAACCCGAACTTAAATCCTGTGACCTTGGATAATGGTCCCAGCAAACTGCGTGATCTGGCTGAATCCACTTCTGAAACTGACCCTGTTAGAGTAATTGGTGTAGTTTCTGGCTTTGGTACTGGCTCTTCCCCCCACTCCATCCCTGCAATCTGTTCTGTGGCTTCTCCAGCGCACATGAGACTAATTTGGTGGAATGTGGCTGGTTTAGCCAGCAAACTTGGCACCCAAGATTGGACAACTTACATCGAGTCCGGGGATGTTTGCATGTTCCAAGAGACTTGGGCAAGGGAAGATTATAACCATAAAGGTTACGAGTCATTTTCCATCTCGGCTAGGTGGGAGGGTAAGGGCCGCCCCTCTGGTGGACTCACAACTTGGGTGGCTTCCCACTTAGGATGTCAGGCTTCACGCCTACCGGTGCCATCAGATGATATCCTAGTGGTTTTATTAGCCTGGCCGAACCTAGCGAAACTTGCCCTGATAAATATTTACTCCAGGCCAGTGGGAGCTTCGCGTGAATCCCCCACTATAGAGGAGCTTTCAGTATATTTAGCGGAAATGCCAAGAGATATCCCTTACATAGTGGGAGGGGATTTAAATTCCCATTTCGAGCCGTTGGTCGGTCTCGTAGAGGGATTTCCCATGGAAGAAGAGTTCAGGTGGTCAGTACCCCCTGTTGTAGCACCTTCCCCAAAGGCATGGACGCCTGTGGCTTTGCAGATTACTGCTCTCACCCTAAAGCATGGAATTAGAGCCTGCAATGGACGTATTAAGTCTGATGTACCAAGCAAAACCACGTACAACAGAGTGGGAAGAGAGTCCCGCTTGGACTATGCTCTTGTACAGATAGTGAACTGGTCTTCTATCCTGGACTTTAGGGTGGTGGAGAGACTGGATAGTGACCATAACGCCCTTGAACTCGATCTTAGCCATCCTGGGCCAAAGGCCTCCATAACAACCATGGGGGAGTCCAAACCTGAACTACTATTAGACAATAACAGGAGAAGAATCAGGTGGGATAAACTAGCTACGAGCCAAGTGAAACTTTCGAAGCTCTACGCAGGTTTAATCCCCATTTTGGAAAAAGTGGGAGAGCTAGCCAACGATGTGGGCAATATAGTCCACCATGAGAAATTATATCAGGCTCATGAGGACCTTATAAAGGGAGCGGCCTCTGAGCTTTTTACCAGGGTCCAGAATCAGAAGAGGACCCAACAACATAACTCCTTATGGTACAATGCAGTCTGCAGGAAGGCAAAGGGAGAACTCCTCAGATGCATCAAGAAGGGAACAGATAGAGAGAAGCTGCGAGAAAGTAGACGGGCTTATAAAAAACTGGTCATCCATGCTAAAACCGAATGGGAGGAGAACCAGTGGGAGGAGCTTACCTCTTCCCTCGCAACAAGAGACCACCGAATGTTTTGGAGAGTAGTAAACGGGGGGTCGGGGAACCTCCATTCGGCAATAGAACCAAATATTGCAGCAGGGGTGTGGCAGGCACACTTCCAGTCTCTCTACAGTTCCGAGCAGGGAGAAACTAAGATTGATTTCGGTACTGGACTGGTAGAGTATGGCGGGGACTTGATAACAGTGGGGGAGGTGAAGGTAGCACTAATGGGACTTAAAGTTGGAAAGGCGCCAGGATTGGACGGCCTGCCCGAGGACCTGTTCAAGCAGGAGCCCGGTGTTTGGGCCCCCTATCTGGCTGCAGTGTTTAATGGAGTTTTGTGTGGCATGGAAATTCCGAGTACTTGGCTGGGGGCAGAGGTGGTTCCTATATTTAAAAAGGGCTCGCCCCTGCTCCCTGCCAACTACAGACCAATCAGTCTAATTGACGTGTCACAGAAGCTGTTTGGCAGGATACTGCTGAATCGCCTTCAGGACTGGGTGGAAGAAACGGGTGCCCTCAGTCCGTATCAGGCGGGATTTAGAAAGGGAGTTTCTACAGTGGATCAGGTTTTTCGTCTGAACGTTATCTATTGGAGGGCAGCAATATTGGAAGGGGGTAGTTTATACACTATATTTGTGGACCTGAGGGCTGCGTTTGACCTCGTGCCCAGAGGGAAACTCTGGAGTGTTCTGGCTGAGATGGGGGTCCCCCCAGACATCCTGATAACTTTAAAGAGATTGCACCATAATAACTACGCCCGGGTCAGGTGCGGGAAACACGGGGAATTAACGGACAGATTCCCCGTTGACAGGGGGGTTAGACAGGGCTGTGTATTGGCACCGACCCTGTTCTGCCTCTTCGTCAACGGGGTAATCGCCCACCTCAATGGAACTGAATACACTGATGCCCCAAAATTGAATGGCAGCAGGGTGCCTGCAATCATGTTTGCAGATGACACCCTGCTGCTGTCCAAAACCCCCATGGGGATACAGAGGATCCTTGATTCTCTTGTGGCTTTTTGCACAGATAGGGGGTTGGAAATCAATGCTAATAAAACCAAGTTTATGGTTATGAACCCAACCCCAAGATCACGCCCGAACCCCTTACTGGGAGCTTCACGTTTAGAGAGAGTCTCCACCTTTGAATATCTAGGTGTAACGTTGAATGAAAGCATGTCCTGGGGAACTCACCAGACTAGGGTTAATCTTAAATTAGTGCAGACCACTGGCGGCATTGCTCGGTTGATGAGAAGCTCCACATATCGACCGCTGGGGCCGCTTATCCAGATATACAAGGCACAGGCTAGAGGAGCTCTGATGTACGGAGCGGAACTGTGGGGTCACACAGTTTCCTGCAGTTTGTGTATAACTGAGAACAACTTCATTAGACAGATAGTAGCACTCCCGTCCAGTACTCCGCTCCTCCCCCTGAGGATGGATCTGGGTCTGAGACCAATAGCAGATGAATTAGGTCTCAGACCCATAGTCTTCTGGCGAAGGCTATGGAGCACCGAAGAACTCTCTTCTTATAGGGCGGATCTGAGGGAGTTTTTAACCCACCCTAAAGCTTTACAGATCCCGTGGATAAAATATATAAAAAAGTCCTGTATGGGATTGGGCCTCCCTGACCTGTGGTCGGATCCAGCTAACGCCTCACTAAGGATCCCACGAAGAGCTTTGGTCAGTGCTTACCACGAGCAGAAATTAGCTATGGCCCTAGACTGCAAGAATGAGGGGTCATTAACATCTGTATTCGCGCAAAGCAAGGACTCATACCGCCTGGAGAGGGTTCTGGATGCTATGTCTCCTGTGCTGGCCAGGAAGCTATTTCTCCAATGGAGATATGGCACATTGCCTCTGCGATCTTACACCTGCTCCTGGTCAACACTGCCATCTACCAAGCTATGTCCGACATGTGTGGGAGCAGAGGAAAGCAATCTGCATGTGGTCTTGTTTTGTCCAACTTACAAGGCCGCCAGGAAATATTGGCTCCTACCACTTATTAGAAACCTTGGTTTTAGGGAGTACCTCCCGGTGTACAGAATTTTAAAAACTGATGTTTCAGGTCCAATTGTGTTTGCACTAGCCAAATTCCTTACCAATGTCTGGCATATTCGTACCCATATTTTAAAGTTGCTGGCTCCTATCTAACTTTAAGTTTTTATTTTAATTGTATGGTCTTTTATCTGATGTGTTTTCTGTTTACTTTTCCTTGATGGTTTTATATGTTCATACGTGTGTTTTTTTTGTACATCTTTTATGGCCAAATTGGCCGAAATAAAGATCAATTGATTGATTGATATATATATTTAAAACATGAGTAAATATACTTAGTTAAACAGGTTTAAAGAGTGTGTTGTGTATTGTTATGACATAGTAGCGATACATATTTTCTAAAGAACAATATATAACTAGAATATACACATAATCAGAAAAAAAATATTTATCACCATAGGCATATGCAGTCCATAGTTGTTTGAATATGGTGGCTATGAAGGAAAGAGCCAACTCCTGAGTAGTTTTATGTACTTGGCCTTTGCTCCAGAATGTCTGAGTACATAGAAAAGCTTCCAAAAACCTTTAGGCCAGCAAAGAGCTCCAGAAGCTCTGGTATGACCAAAAGGCTGCACTGATGGCGTTCCAACCAGTGCAGAAGGTGTGGTTTTTGGAGCCTGTGGCTTCTGTGGCACTCCAGGACAAATGGAGTGGGTCCAATCCTATCCTAGAGAAAATAGGGGAAGTCACCTATCTGGTACACTTTGTCTCTTGCAAGAACCCTAAAAGAGTTATCTATGTCAATCCCTTTAAGCCCTATCACAATAGTGCTGTGATAACCATGCTCATGGTCATTGATGAGGGGCAGGAAGCTGAGAGTGAACCTCTCCCTGATCTCCTCATCAGCAACCCAAAAGATGGCTCAGTGGAAAAAGTGGTCTTTTTAGACACCCTCAGAGACAAACAGCAGACTGACTACAAGCAAGTATGCTGAGCTCTTCTCTTTGACACTTGGCCAGACTACCTGGTGTAAACATTATGTGGACACTGGGGACAGATTACCTGTCAAAAACAAATCTAAAGACAGCCTGAGCATGTCAAAGAGAGCATCAAAGCTGAAGTGAGCAAGATGATGGAATTGGAAGTCATTGAGCACTCTGAGAGCACATGGGCCAGCCCAGTTGTCTTAGTCCCCAAGCCTCATTCCCAGGTTGGAAAGAAAGAAAGAAATTAGGTTTTGTGTGTACTGTAGGGGCCTCAATGCCGTGATCAAAACAGATGCACACTTGATGTGTCACTTTTTTTGATGCATTGGCGGTGCAGGCTGGTGACCCATATCTACAAGGCCGCGCAAAGCCACTGTGCGTGACTTTACATGGCCTTGTAGATATGGAGTAAGGCAACAAAGCGCAAGTCACTGCATTGCCTTACTTTGTGTCAGGGAGGCGTTTCCATGAGTGTTGCGTGGGTGTTCCCATGCAACACCAATGGATTTTGACACATCCCCAGATTTACAAGGTTTTGTAAACCTTGGAATACATCAAAACCCTATGCCACCCCAGGAGTTGTGTAGAAGTGACACAATGGAGAGAAATATCTTTAATTCTCCCCGTTCTTTCGTCTTTCTATGTGTCCTGCATTTTGCAGAACACATAGGCCCTCATTCTGACCCTGGCGGTCGGCGGAGAGACGGCGGTCGGACCGCGAACAGACCGGCGGTATTAAAAATGGCATTCTGACCGCGGCGGTCCCCGCCGCGACCGACCGCCACTTCTCCACTCCGACCGCCACGGCGGTCATGACCGCGGGGCTGGAGTTTGCGCACTCCGGCCCGGCGGTCGTCCCAAGACCCCCAAGGGTATTATGACCCTGCCTACCGCCGCGGTTTCTTGCGGGCGGGAACCGCCGTGCGAACCATGGCGGTAAGCAATATCGGGGCCAGGGAATTCCTTCCCTGGCACTGATAGGGGTCTCCCCCACCCCCCACTACCCACCCGAGTCCTCCCCCCACACCCTCCACCCCCCTGCCACCCCCCAGAGGTGGTACGAACCCCCTCCCCCTCCCCACCCCCACCCCGACATGCACATACATGCACCCCGACATGCACACACCCCCAACATGCACATATACACACCCCCTACACACACATACACAACGGGGACACATACCCGCACACATACATGCAGACATGCGCACCTGCCGAACAGCACACATTACCCATAGACACAGCAGCACCCCCCGCCCGCATACACGCACTCACACACACCCTCTACACACTCACACGCACACCCCCATGCACGCCCACATCACACAACACCCCCCCACCCCCTCCCCTCACGGACGGTCAACTTACCTTGTGCGTTGGTCCTCCGGGAGGCGACGGGAGCCATGGGGAGGTGACCGCCAACAGAAGACCGCCAACAGAAGACCGCCACACAGAAATGTGGGTCGTAATTCTGTGGGCGGTGTTCTGCTGGCGTGGCGGTGGAGGTTGACCAGTCTCCACTTTCCCGCCGACCGCCAGTGTGGCTGCTGGCGGTTTTCCGGCGGAACGCTCCCAGCGGTCAGAATGCGCACAGCGGCATACCGCCGCGGTCGGCGGTCTTCACCGCGGCGGTAACTCGGCGGTCTTGCGAAAAGACCGCCAAGGTCAGAATGAGGGCCATAGTCAGGTGAAAACTCCACTTGGTATTGTTTTTGTGCAGGAACGTGCCCCTTCGTGTACAAAAACAATCATCTCTGCAATGAAGGCATCCTTGCACTATGGTGCAAGGGTGCCAGCATTGGCGCATGGCAGCAATTTGTGTACTAGTGCAGGGGAAAAGGACAGGAATGCACATTATCTCGTAGATATGGTGCATTCCTGCCCTTTAGTTTTGACACAGGGGAGTGCAGTGCAGCAAGAAGGCTTGTGGTGCTGCCCTGCACCAAAAGATTGTAAATCTCGACCTCAGTTCTTAGGGCTGATGAACTGATTGACAGGTTAGGGACAGCCAAATTTCTCAGTACATTTGATCTCACATCAAGGTTCTGACAGATAGGTCTGACACCTGCAGCAAAAGAGAAATCAGCACTCTCGAATACGGATAGCCATTATAAGTTTACTGCTTTGCCCTTTGGATTGAAGAATGCCCCTGATACCTTCCAAAGGTTGGTGAATAAAGTCCTTGTTGGGTTAGAGGACTTTAGTGCAGCATATCTTGACAATATTGCTATCTTTAGCTCTACCTGGCAGGATAACCTGATCCACCTCAGAAAGGTCCTCGAGGCTCTGAAAAGTGCAGGCCTCACTATCAAGGCAAGCAAGTGCAAGATACAACAGGGGCAGGTTGTATACATAGGTCACCATGTAAGTGGAGGCCAAGTTCAACCCCTAAAACCCAGGATCCAGACAATTTTGGGCTAGATAGCTCCAACAACCCAGGCGCAAGTAAAGGCATACCTTGGCTTGAGTGGGTACTACAGGAGGTTTGTGAAAGGATATGGTATCATTCTGGCACCTCTCACAGAACTGGCCTCCAAAAGGATGCCAAAGAAAGTGAACTGGACAGTGAGCTGTCAAAAGGCCTTGTAGTGAATCCTATCTTGTTTTAATGGGAAGAAGGAGTTAGCTCAGACCTATGGCTTGTAGACTCATTTCCCCGTCACTCAGTGACATTTATCCTACTTTGTTTTAGCACACTTATTTGAATATATCTTTCAAGATGGCTGCATTGTTTCTCGTTAGGCCAATGTTTTAGTTTCATGTTATCAGTGCCAACGTGCTAAAGCATTACTATCAATCTACAAAGATAAACAAACTGTAGGTATTCACATTAAGTACTTTCCCCTTTGCGCTTTTGAGGGAATTGTTTATATAAACTGCCGCCCCAAGCAAGTCTTGTTATATATTGTTTGGGAACAGAACTATGTCAGGGGTCTGATCAGATCTGTATAAATACATCTTACACAGACAGCTAGTCAGAGGGATTCCTACCAGATGCCATCCCTGCTATCGATGCTGCACGTCGCCTTGATGCTGACCCAGTCTTCGTGTCCCCACAGAGTCTGATTTAGAGACCTCATTCCAAGGTAACGAGGGTTGGGGTTCTCTTCTCCTGGACACCCCATTGGCAGATTAGGTTTATCACACCAAGCTCTATTTAGGTTAGGGGTTAGGTTTATCATGGATGGTATTAGGACATATTTATTCTCTCATGTCATTTTATGTTATTACAAGATGGTGGGGATCTTTGTACTAATGACTCTTGTTTTCACAAATCTGTTTCTTGCACTGTTCATTATCCTACTCATTGCAGCCCATGCAATTTATTATAGATTGCAGGCTTGTTAATAAAAACCTATTAAGACTTTTACTACATCTCTCTTCATTGCCTGTGTTTGATTGAGACGTGTTGTTAATGTGAGAAAGGGGTAATCTTTGTTTAACTACAACACTCCCTGAGATGTTGCACTGAAGTCCATGCACAAAGACTGCCACAAATCACCTTTTACTGTTTGGGTTTTTGGTGAGGTACTGCTTGTGAGCCGGGAAGGTTAGGACGACAGTTGCGACTTGTTGTAGGATTGGGATAGTCACCTGCAAACATAAGTACTGTCCTCCATAAACCAGCAGTCTTACCTAGAGCAAGAGTCAAACTACTACATGGCACCACCAATGATGATGTTTAGGCACTAATTTACAGATACCCTGATTATCACTGTCACACACACACAACAGGTACCCTAAGTATCATTATACATAGGCATCCGTGGTCTTAGGGAAGATCCTCCCCAGCTGAACAGGGAGCACCTGAATAGGCTGCAGGTTGTTCGAGCTAGAACTATTAAAAGGACTTTTTCTCCCCATTTGATGTTTCATCTCTGTTACCCATTACACAATATGGCATACGCCATAAATATTTCTGAGAATGTTAGACAAGCATTAAACTTACACCTAGTAGCGTTTGGCTTAACAGATGTGGGCGGGGATGTCACATTCATAGTAGAAGCGAATGAAGCTTACTAAGCAGAAACATTCTGCACATGGGTCACCATTCCTGATGAAGACCAAAGATCACACACATTCCACACATACAGAATAGCTAATGTACCACTACGGTACCGAGCATACCAGTATTGTGAAATACCAATCACTTATCAAGAATATCAAAACTGGTTTAATGGCGCCCTACCACACGTAAATGAACCCGTGAGACTAGGTCCCATAGGTAATGACGGACCAACATGGTCTATGTTTGCCACATACACACCTCACCCAGGTACAAAATATGCAGACGATCAGCGCAATTTATACACTGAGCTAGTAACACTATATAGACTAGTTGTTCAGTTCGTAATGCGAACTCTGAACGCTACACCAGTGCGTCCAGCACTACCAGCACCTGCTGGATACCAATTGGCTACTACTGGAATTAATCCACAAACATTACATTCTATCATGGGTAAAGTGCTAACAGAGTGAGAAAAAATACCATTCTGGATAGTCCAGACAACAAATCAGCTGGAAGCTGTGTCTCTCCATACAGGAACTCAGGAAAAACATAGAATTCTCACTATGTGCATGCCCTTCGGGTTGGTTCCCTCAGTGGATGACTATGCCACATGGGGTACAGTCTTCGCTGCAATATACACTACCACACATGGTAATTAGACACTTGCCAATTTACCGGAGGTGTTAAAACAAATTCAGAATGAGCACGGGGCTGCTCCAGCCCCTAGAATTGGGGATGAAACTAATGCGTAACATCAATGCACTCTCCTCAAAAATACTAAAGGGGAAGCGGTAGCATTGGCAATACGCTAGCAGTTCCGGAAAGTTTCACAGTTGGACCAGGAGAAAGAGGTACTGAAAATTATTTCCAAACACCTATACCAGTATAGGAAAGGACAATTTCGGAGCCAAGCAGAAAAAGCCAGAAGTACAAAGTACCACTCATAAGGAAGGTACTAAACAAGCACAGGAGGGTTCTAAAAAGCGCTGGGATAAACAAAAACAATTTAAAGACAGACGAAGTCAGAGAGCAGATTCTCCACAACCGGAGATCTCCGACAGGAGATATAATCTCAGAAATAGAGAAAATATAAAAACTCCTGACAGATATACTGATTCACGTCCCTCTTGTTCCTTTCAGGATGCACCCGATAGACATAGCGAGAGAGGGGGCCATCCTGATTGATGTCGTGAATACGTGAAAGTGAAGAAAGACTCACTACAGACTTCAGACAAAAAAGACAAGTCCCCACAACAAAAGCCACAGTTTTAAAAGAAAAAGGTGGCAGCACTGTCAATTAAAATGCCATTACACTTGAGAACATTGCTGAAGAACAAGACGTGGGCAGTGACACTGTTAGACAGCGCAGCAGATGTCACATATGTCGCCAGAGTCTGAAAGATCATCTGGATGCGACAGTAACTAGTTGAGACTGCGGGCGGGTTTATGATTTAAAAATACAAATTGAGGTAGATGCAGAGCGCACCATTGGTGTGATATTTTTGGGATGAACTTAGTTGTGAAATCCTACTGGCTGAGAGGAACTGGCCACCCAAGCACGTCCGTAAGCTCCAACATGGGGAACATGTAATTTTGCCTTCTTTCTATGATCTTGTTCCAGAAGCAGTAAAAAAAGCCTATACTGTCAACCTTGTATTAGTGCAGGCACCTGCGTTACACCTCAATCATGTAGGTTGGGACAAGCATTCCCCATGTCATGTTATATCTATCAGGTCTACACCCCAGCCTCAACCACAATATCCTGTTAAACATGAAGCAAAAGCTCCAGTGAGGGAGATCCTCACTCAGCTCGAATACCAGGGTGTAATTGAGCCCTGTGTCTCTGCAATGAATAACCCGTTATTCCCCGTTGCAAAACCTGACAATTCATACAGAATAGTCTTAGATTACAGACAAACATTCATACGTGTGCATATGCAATACATAATTTACATAGCACAGCACTAATAAACAACGTAAGTGCGTGAAAAGTACAAACTAACATTGGATATGTCCAATGTTTTTTCTGCCAAAACTTAGCCCACAAAAGTCGCGACCAGAGTGCATTCTCATTTTGCTCACAAAAACGCTTTTGCCGCTTGCCCCGAGGCTAAAAGAACAGCCCAGGGCTATTCTCAACCCGTGTAACATCAATATTACATGATATTGATCCTGAAACAGTGTCTTACGTGGATGACATCTATCTCACAGATGACAACCTCAACATTCATCTTGCCAGGGTCAATCGGATTGTTTTGGGATTCGCAGCCCTTGGTTACAAATTTAATTTTAGGAAAACTAAAATACCCTTTCTCAGCATATTATTCCTGGAATACGAGCTATCAAACTTTCTAGAAAAATGTGCTCAACTACAGTCACCAAATACAATAAAGAAATGACAGTCTTTAATTGGTTTCTTCAACTTTGGCAGAACATACATTCCTGACTATGCACAACGTATCAAACCACTTTA
Source organism: Pleurodeles waltl (assembly GCF_031143425.1). Classification (NCBI taxonomy): domain Eukaryota; kingdom Metazoa; phylum Chordata; class Amphibia; order Caudata; family Salamandridae; genus Pleurodeles; species Pleurodeles waltl. The sequence continues at coordinate 726,230,880 of NC_090440.1, read as the reverse complement.
TGACTTAATACGCCCTGATTTTTCTAGCAGACACTGGACAGTAGAACACACACATATCTTTATGGAATTACAACAGGACATGCCAGAAGCAAAACACTTACACACCCGTGATAACAAAACAAATTTGGTCATCAGAATTATTGCTGGTGCCATTGGATTCACTTATGTCACCTTTAATTAGGACGACACAGTGCCCATTGCATATAAATCACATTTATACTCTAATGCAGAGCAACACTTTGCACCAACAGAAAACAATTCTGACTGCAATTCAGATGGCTGTCATCACGGAGAGGCCACTTGCCCAAGGGAAATGCATTAGTATTGTTACCCCGGTGCCAGCCTTAGAGGCTGCTACCAAAGCAAGTGTTCCTAAAACAAAAGCATTACATCCACGCTGGATTCAGTGGGCAACCTCCCTGACTGCCATCAATGTAGATTACATCTTTGATCCAAATCTTCGGACACAAGAATTTCTCCAGTACGAACTGGAGTACCCCGCGCCTCTATATATTTTGCCACTTGATAGATACCATGCTGTCATTTACACTGATGGTTCAGCACAACCAGCCGTAGGTACTAAACATCAATACTCAGCCGCTTGTGCGGCCGTCAGAGAGGTGATGAAGGATGGCGTATTCCACCCTCACAATACCTACATGCAGACCTTATAGGACTGCACATCCCAGCTGGCTGAACTCAAAGCCCTTATATTAGCGATAGAACACACACAGCCAGGACTACTCACTTTGATTGTCTGTGATGCATACTACTGTGTGCAATCATACAATGATTATCTTAATCATTGGAAGTTGAACGGGTTCAGATATTCTAAAGGGAACACCATAAAACACAGAATTCTGTGGGGGAGGGTGGCTGATGAAGCAGCCAAATCTGCAGTAGCTACGGCTTCCGTGGCTGCAGTGACTTGTTCTCAGATGAGGTTGGATAATAAAATTCTGACTGCCGTGAAAGCTTCGGCTGAAAGCAAGCCTCTTCCAAAAGCATACCCTACAAAATACTCTTACCACATCAGTACACAGAATGTTGCTTGTGCAACGCTTCCTGGGGTTGGAGATCGAGTGATCCCCAATCAAGACCAGAGATTAGATCTCATCAAAGAAGCGCATGAGGGTGTTGCATCTGTTCATGTTGGTATTTTGGCCACAATAACATTCTTACAGAAAGACTTCTGGTGGCCAGGTCTATATAAACAGACAAAACACTATGGCCCTCATTCTGACCTTGGCGGGCGGCGGAGGCCGCCCGCCAAAGTCCCGCCGTCAGGTTACCGTTCCGCGGTCGAAAGACCGCGGCGGTAATTCTGACTTTCCCGCTGGGCTGGCGGGCGGTCTCGTTCAGACCGCCAGCCAGCCCAGCGGGAAAGACGCTTCCACGATGAAGCCGGCGCGGAATCGAGCCGGCGGAGTGGAAGCTGTGCGACGGGTGCAGTTGCACCCGTCGCGTATTTCACTGTCTGCGCAGCAGACAGTGAAATACATGTAGGGGCCCTCTTACGGGGGCCCCTGCAATGCCCATGCCAGTGGCATGGGCACTGCAGGGGCCCCCAGGGGCCCCGCGACCCCCCCTACCGCCATCCGGATCTCGGCGGTCCGACCGCCGGGATCTGGATGGCGGTAGGGGGGGTCAGAATCCCCGCGGCGGTGCAGCAAGCTGCGCCGCCGCGGAGGATTCAATGGGGCCGCGGTACACTGGCGGGACCCCGCCAGTGGTGCCGGTCCGACCGCGGCTTTACCGCCGCGGTCGGAATCCCCATTGAAGCACCGCCGGCTTGTCGGCGGTGCTCCCGCGGTCCTCCGCCCTGGCGGTCAAAGACCGCCAGGGTCAGAATGAGGGCCTATGTCATTTGTTGTGACATTTGCCAGCAAATTAAGGGCTCCAACTTCAAATGCCCACCACAGACATCCCTCTTAGTGTCCAACAGGCCACTACAATGAGTGTACCTGGACCACTGTCGTCCCCTTCAACATGATGGTGCATACAAATACATCTTAGTCGCTGTAGATTCTTGTTGTAGATTCCCATGGGTATGGCTGATGCTCAAACTGTAACAAAAGACTTGCTGATCTTTATTGGTACAAATGCGGTTGCAGCATTGCATTCGGACCAGGGCTCTGCCTTTGCCTCTAAGGCTTTCAGGGACACCATGGGGATGATGGGTGTTGAACTCCATTAGTCCTCACCATACCATCCCGAGGGAAATTCGGTCGTGGAGAAGAGGAATCGAGATCTAAAGCAGTCCTTAACAGCAAGAGTATTAGGTTCAGGCCGCAGCTGGCTTCATCACCTATATGGGGTCTAGAGAGCACTGAAATATCTGCCAAGACTGGCCTTGTGGGGATGGACTCCCTATGAGGTTCTCTTTGGGATACCTATGTATATCCCAGATCTTGATGGCCCTGTGATGGTGGCAGCAGATACACCATTTGATATAAATGAACATCTCACGTTCTTACAGGAGCTTCAGCAATTTCATCATGATAATTCATCTGCCAATACTGCCACCATAGAAATAAGGAATTTACCAACAATTTCTACTAGCTAGAGTCCTAAAGTTGGGGATCTGGTTAGTAAGAAACTCGCTGTAAAAAAAAAATTCAGTCCATCCTAGAGAGCACCAGTCCCAGTCCTGGGAATACAAGGTGCCAGAACTGTCATCCTACCACCTCTGCCAGGCTCCAAAGCTAAAAGATTCATTTTCATTGACGATGTCAAAGTTCCCCATCTGGCCAATTCTGCATAGTAGAGCCAGAGGTTCCTTGGGTAGTTCACAATCCCCTCTCATTACCCAACAGGACATACCTCTTCAAAGAAGAACCAACAACACTTCTGACTACACAAGCATATCCAACAATGCTACAAATACCTCCTTGACCATGGAGAAGGTGGAAAATTAACTCTTGCTGATTCCTCTTACCATTTCAACGACATCACCTGCCCAAGATGTGGCTGTCTTCTATTCTAACACTACACAGACGACATTGTCTACTATGAGCCTCCACATGAAGTGGATCCATCCACCAGTAATGCACCAGCCTCATGTTTTTAGAGAGGCTGCTTCTGGTTACTTCATCAATATTGATGATTTTTCTTCAACTTCATCTGCACCTGCGATTGAAACAATTTCAAAGACATGTAAGCTGTATACCTGGCTTAAAATAACTATACCAGTTATCCATGGAACTATCTATGGTTACTCCTGACATTATTTGCATTTTTTCTATGGATGGGTTTAATGCATGTTTTCTTCCTGGTTATAAATGGTCATTACGTTCCTGAACGCTTCTCTGTTGAACCTGTGCATGAAGTCTTAACTCCATATAATTCAACACATAAGGGCCGCAGAGACTTGCCCCTTGTGAACATTTCAGCTGTGCCAATTCCTGATGGGATTGTATAGGAGAAAGTTCCATTCAATATAAAAGGGCCTACTGAGGTCATTCAAATTCCATATGTCTTCAAAATATCTATGACTGATGTAATAATATCTGGTGTTGTATCTGATGATTGGGATGTTCAGACTGTTGATTCAATGTTAACGGAAAAGAAAGACTATGCGGTATTTGAAAGAGATGATGTATACTCCAACACAAAGATCTATAGGGAAATGTTCTGCTATAACAATTGGGGACATTACTACCTGAACCGTGAAACTACACACAGACTAGTATTTTATTACACAGAAGGGAACACTTTTCAACTCCACCTGTGGGGAGCCCACAACATTATTATTCGGATAAATGCACTTATTTTTCTGTGCATGACACTAAAACTCCAGAGTCACATTATTTCAAATTACCACCTTCAAAAATTAAGAACATTTTGCTAACTAATACAAAGTTAATTTACTCAGATTCCTTTATTTCCCATCTTGCAGCTGAAGGTTACAAATACTGGAAGAACACTATTGATGTAAAGAGTGTATGGTAGACACAAGATTGGCAAATACAGGGTAGGGAAGCTTTATTTAGATTGTGCCTTATTCCTGTGCAAATGATCTTTTTAAATGACACTATTCAATAAACATCCTTTCTTGGGTTAGCAAAAATGAAGGAAATGAGTGCGCCCAGTATCCCCATATCAGCTAAATTTAATAACTGGCAATCCTTCCTGAATGTCACAGAAGAAGAACTAGATGCAAAGTGTCAGGCCGGTAACTATAACTATTCACTTTCCAGTCCCAGTGGGTGGTTAATTTGGGCAATAGACACAAATTGGTGTCATGCACATTTTGTGAAGTCTTCAGGGGGTTTCAAAATTAGCCGTTGAGACCCACGCTTTGTCTTGCGTCAAGTCACAACATACAGTGTGGGTAAACTGTGCCAACAGTGGGTACAAATTAACACGTTAGCCGCAGTTAAGGAATACCTTAACTCTCTTTATGAAGATATAGATTTACAGGACTTCTTGTTAGGTACTAGAAAGACACGCTCTAAAAGATTTATCTATGATATATATAATGAGGTGTGGAAGCTTCCTCAGATAGAAGCTGTTGTGCGTTTCAGGCAGACAGACTTAGAAGATTTAGAAAAGGCTTCAGCTATTGTTGACAACGGCATGAACACTCTGTCCAACAGGATTTATTCCCTAACGGACATAGGCCCTCATTATGACATTGGCGTTAACAATCTCTTACCACCACGTTGACTGCCGCAAACTTACCACCGCCATGGCGAATATCCACCCACCATATTATGACACACACACACACCAATCCGTCACTATTCAGCCACAGAAGGTCTGTGATGAGGGGCGGTATCAAAACCCACACCGCTACACCAACAGAACAACGCCCATCTGTAGGAAAGTACCATCTTGCCTGGCATGTTACCCCCATTTTTCACTGTATATATGTTGTTTTAGTTGTATGTGTCACTGGGACCCTGGTAACCCAGGGCCCCAGTGCTCATAAGTGTGCCTGAATGTGTTACCTGTGTAGTGACTAACTGTCTCACTGAGGCTCTGCTAATCAGAACCTCAGTGGTTATGCTCTCTCATTTCTTTCCAAATTGTCACTGACAGGCTAGTGACCATTTTTACCAATTTATATTGGCTTACTGGAACACCCTTATAATTCCCTAGTATATGGTACTGAGGTACCCAGGGTATTGGGGTTCCAGGAGATCCCTATGGGCTGCAGCATTTCTTTTGCCACCCATAGGGAGCTCTGACAATTCTTACCCAGGCCTGCCACTGCAGCCTGAGTGAAATAACGTCCACGTTATTTCACAGCCATTTTACACTGCACTTAAGTAACTTATAAGTCACCTATATGTCTAACCTTTACCTGGTAAAGGTTAGGTGCAAAGTTACTTAGTGTGAGGGCACCCTGGCACTAGCCAAGGTGCCCCCACATTGTTCAGAGCCAATTCACTGAACTTTGTGAGTGCGGGGACACCATTACACGCGTGCACTACATATAGGTCACTACCTATATGTAGCTTCACCATGGTAACTCCGAATATGGCCATGTAACATGTCTATGATCATGGAATTACCCCCTCTATGCCATCCTGGCATTGTTGGTACAATTCCATGATCCCAGTGGTCTGTAGCACAGACCCTGGTACTGCCAGACTGCCCTTCCTGGGGTTTCACTGCAGCTGCTGCTGCTGCCAACCCCTCAGACAGGCAGCTGCCCTCCTGGGGTCCAGCCAGGCCTGGCCCAGGATGGCAGAACAAAGAACTTCCTCTGAGAGAGGGTGTGACACCCTCTCCCTTTGGAAAATGGTGTGAAGGCAGGGGAGGAGTAGCCTCCCCCAGCCTCTGGAAATGCTTTGTTGGGCACAGATGTGCCCAATTCTGCATAAGCCAGTCTACACCGGTTCAGGGACCCCTTAGCCCCTGCTCTGGCGCGAAACTGGACAAAGGAAAGGGGAGTGACCACTCCCCTGACCTGCACCTCCCCTGGGAGGTGTCCAGAGCTCCTCCAGTGTGCTCCAGACCTCTGCCATCTTGGAAACAGAGGTGCTTCTGGCACACTGGACTGCTCTGAGTGGCCAGTGCCACCAGGTGACGTCATAGACTCCTGCTGATAATCTCCTTCAGGTGTTAGTAGCCTTTCCTCTCTCCTAGGTAGCCAAACCCTCTTTTCTGGCTATTTAGGGTCTCTGTCTCTGGGGAAACTTTAGATAACGAATGCATGAGCTCAGCCGAGTTCCTCTGCATCTCTCTCTTCACCTTCTGATAAGGAAACGACCGCTGACCGCGCTGGAAGCCTGCAAACCTGCAACATAGTAGCAAAGACGACTACTGCAACTCTGTAACGCTGATCCTGCCGCCTTCTCGACTGTTTTCCTGCTTGTGCATGCTGTGGGGGTAGTCTGCCTCCTCTCTGCACCAGAAGCTCCGAAGAAATCTCCCGTGGGTCGACGGAATCTTCCCCCTGCAACCGCAGGCACCAAAAAGCTGCATTACCGGTCCCTTGGGTCTCCTCTCAGCACGACGAGCGAGGTCCCTCGAATCCAGCGACGCTGTCCAAGTGACCCCCACAGTCCAGTGACTCTTCAGCCCAAGTTTGGTGGAGGTAAGCCCTTGCCTCACCTCGCTGGGCTGCATTGCTGGGAACCGCGACTTTGCAGCTACTCCGGCTCCTGTGCACTTCCGGCGGAAATCCTTCGTGCACAGCCAAGCCTGGGTCCACGGCACTCTAACCTGCATTGCACGACTTTCTAAGTTGGTCTCCGGCGACGTGGGACTCCTTTGTGCAACTTCGGCGAGCACCGTTTCACGCATCCTTGTAGTGCCTGTTTCTGGCACTTCTCCGGGTGCTACCTGCTTTAGTGAGGGCACTTTGTCTTGCTCGATGTCCCCTCTCTCTTCAGGTCCAATTTGCGACCTCCTGGTCCCTCCTGGGCCCCAGTAGCGTCCAAAAACGCCAAACGCACGATTTGCGTGTAGCAAGGCTTGTTGGCGTCCTTCCGGCGGGAAAATACTTCTGCACGACTCTCCAAGGCAAGAGGGATCCGTCCACTAAAGGGGAAGTCTCTAGCCCTTTTCGTTCCTGCAGAAACCTCAGCTTCTTCTGTCCAGTCGAAGCTTCTTTGCACCCGCAGCTGGCATTTCCTGGGCATCTGCCCATCTCCGACTTGCTTGTGACTTTTGGACTTGGTCCCCTTGTTCCACAGGTACCCTAGATTGGAAATCCACAGTTGTTGCATTGCTGGTTTGTGTCTTTCCTGCATTATTCCTCTAACACGACTCTTTTGTCCTTAGGGGAACTTTAGTGCACTTTGCACTCACTTTTCAGGGTCTTGGGGAGGGTTATTTTTCTAACTCTCACTATTTTCTAATAGTCCCAGCGACCCTCTACAAGGTCACATAGGTTTGGGGTCCATTCGTGGTTCGCATTTCACTTTTGGAGTATATGGTTTGTGTTGCCCCTATCCCTATGTTTCCCCATTGCATCCTATTGTAACTATACATTGTTTGCACTGTTTTCTAAGACTATACTGCATATTTTTGCTATTGTGTATATATATCTTGTGTATATTTCCTATCCTCTCACTGAGGGTACACTCTAAGATACTTTGGCATATTGTCATAAAAATAAAGTACCTTTATTTTTAGTATAACTGTGTATTGTGTTTTCTTATGATATTGTGCATATGACACTAAGTGGTACTGTAGTAGCTTCACACGTCTCCTAGTTCAGCCTAAGCTGCTCTGCTAAGCTACCATTATCTATCAGCCTAAGCTGCTAGACACCCTATACACTAATAAGGGATAACTGGGCCTGGTGCAAGGTGCAAGTACCCCTTGGTACTCACTACAAGCCAGTCCAGCCTCCTACACCATCACATTATGACCCAGAAATCACCACAGCGGACATTCAATGGCGGTAAACCATTGGCGGTACATACCACTGCACTCAAAATACACACACACACTCAAACAAAACAACACCACATTGGACAATTCAAACAACAGACACCTGACACCCATACACACCCACACCACTATAAAACACACACCCACATTACCCACAGCCCTTTACGACTACAAACCAATGGCACGAGACAGACACCACGACCACAGACAAAACCAGAGCCACACACTACCTACACCTATACACCACCCATGCACACCCCACATCACACACTCCAACACATCACCCTACAAACCCTCCCCTATACACCTCACACAACACCCATGGCACCACAAAGACACCCCCGAGTCTCAGAGGAAGAGCTAAGGGTCATGGTGGAGGAAATCATCAGGGTACAGCCACAGCTATTTGGAGCACAGGTGCAGCAGATATCGATAGCTAGGAAGATGGATCTATGGCGGAGAATCGTGGACATGATCAACATCGTGGGACAGCACCCAAGAACTAGGGATGACATCAGGAAGAGGTGGAACGGCCTACTGGGGTAAGGTATGTTCCATTACAGCAAGATACCAACTCGCTTTACAGAGGTCTGGTGGTGGACCCCCACCTCCACCCCCATAACTAACAACATGGGAGGAGCAAGTCTTGGCAATCATGCATCCTGAGGGCCTGTCCAGAGTAGGAGGAGGACTGGACTCTGGTAAGTCAACTCTCTACAACTATCACCCCCTTACCTGCATGCCATCACATTCCCTCACCCTCACCCTCACTCCCATCACATCACCACATCGCACACCCCCACCATCACATCTCACTCATCCCAATGCCAGGCCCTGCATGCCATACCAATGCCTGGACACCACTCACAGCCCTGCATGGACACCTATCACTAAAGCATGCACACTAGAGAGAATCAGCTATCCCATCACATACCGACGTACACAAGTGAAAGCTGCCAGGGCAATTACAACCAAAGATGCACAATATGTCAGACTCAGAAACCATAACACACCATTTACATCCCCACAGGTACCCTAGCCAATGTCAGCAGAGAGGAGGTGCCAGCAATATCCAGTTTCCCCACAGAAGAGGCCCATAGTGATGACAGCAACTCTGACCTTTAAGATCTGGATGACCAACCTGGCCCATAAGGGACCTCTGGACAGCCAGTTACCCAGGCCCAGTCACTTACCACCACAGAGCCTCCCTCATCAGGAAATACCACCACAGCACCCACCCAGCGTACCCACACCTCTGTCCACAGGATACGTCAATTAGCAGTGTGTCCACCTCTACAGGGACCCCAGGCCACATCTCATACCCAAGACAATCAGGGACCTGGGGTCAGTGGCAGTGGGCACACGGTTCAGGGGACAGAGGCACAGGACAACAGGAAAACTGGGAGGAGTGCTGTGCGCCAGGGGGAGGACAGGCCCAAGGACTCTCCAGGGGCACGTGCAGAGATCCTGGGAGCATATCAACATTCCCAGGACACGATGGGCCAGATCCTGGACAATGTGCCGGAGAACAGGCGGCTGCAGGAGGGACAGTACCAGGGGATCAGGGAGGATTTGCAGGCCATCAACAACACGCTGGTCTCCATAGCAGGGGTGCTGGCAGACATGGCCAATATTAGGTAGTCAGTCTCACAACAGCGGGCCCCTGCCACTAGCCAGACATCTGAACTGCCTTCCAACTCCACTGCCTCTAGTGGACAGGAGGCACCGCCACAGGACCAACAGGTCACCAGCACCCCTCCCCCTGCAGAAGGAGAACCACCCCACAAACGTTCCCTGTGATCCAGACAGAAGCCAGATACACTTGCCAAAACCCCCAATAGGAAATGAGACTCTCCTGATTGTCACACTTGTGTCCCACACAGTCACCCTGTCCACCTTGAACTGCCATTGCTCCCCTTCCTATGTCCCCTTAGACAATGCATCTGTGCTACAAATAGACTGGAACAATACCCTGGACTTTCCTCCATCATCACCCCATCCCATTGTACTTGCCCCTCTTTTTCTTAGCACTTCAATAAACACCCTTGGAAAAAATAGACGTATGTCATAGTTTTCAAATATGTATTCCTTTAACCAGGTTCAAACATTGCAATTCAACTGTACAGTAAAAGAGCATCTGTTAATGACCTGTAGCTGGCTGCAGTGATCACACCAGGAACTATTCTGAGGTACCAACATCTATAAAATGAATTGCCAAAGGGTACAGTAAGTAGGCATAGAAGTGGGAAATAACAGCATTCCAGTGCCACAGAAACAGAAAATAATTACAATGAAATGTGAAGTAACACTGTCTTACCTGTGTGTCATTGGAAGTATTATCTGATGACTGCTGTTCTGTTGTCCTCATCCTCATCCTCACTGTCCACAGGGTCTACTGCTGCCACATGGGCATCTCCAGCCTCCTCCTCCTGCAGAGAAGGCACATGGCATCTCAGGGCAAGGTTGTGCAACATATGCATGTCGCTATTATCTGGCAGACTTTCTTGGGTGAGTAGCACAGGGATCCAAATGTTAGACGGAGGCACCTAAACCTGGCCTTCAGGAGGCCAAAGGTCCATAGTATAATCCTTCTGGTTCACCCATGTGCCTCATTGTAATGTTCTTCTGCCCTTGTCCTGGCATTTCTCACAGGGGTCAGCAGCCAAGATAGGTTGGGGTAACCAGAGTCACCTGTAAACATTGAGGGACAACATTTAACAACACACTATCCCATATGGCCCACACCATATCCATACACCAACATATACTGGGTGGGGACCAGGGCTCACCTATTAGCCACACCCTGTGCCTCTGTAGTTGGCCCATCACATTTGGAATGGTGCTATCCCTCAGGACAAAGGCATCAGGCACCGACCCAGGATACCTTGCATTGACATGGGAAATGTACCAGTCCGCCAAGCACACCATCTGTAGATTCATAGAGTGGAAACTAACAATTTCTGTATACCTGTTTATTTTGACGGGGGACAAATGCAATATGTGTTCCATCAATCGCCCCTATTATGTTGGGGATTTGTCCCATTGCACAGAACTCAGCCTTCACTGTGGCCAAATCTTCCACCTGGTGAAATACAATGTATCTTCACATGTATTTAATCAGGGCAGACAACACTCTTGTCAGCACTATTGAGAACATTTGCTGTAACATTCCTGCTGCCAAGCCCACTGTCACTTGGAAAGAACCAATTGCCAGGAAATGGAGCACAGATAGAACTTGCACAAGAGGGGAGATCCCAGTGGGGTGACTGACAGCAGATATCAGGTCAGGCTCCAATTGGGCACACAGCTCTGTGATTGTCGCCCTGTCAAGTCTATAGGTGAGTATTATGTGCCTGTCCTCCAGTGTTGCCAAGTCCACCAGGGGTCTGTACACGGGGGTATTTCTCCATCTCCTATTCATCCGCAGGGGTAGCAATCTATAAGGCAAAAGAGTGAGGAGCCGGTCACAAACTGAACAATGGGGCTACAACAGAACTTTGCATTCTGTTAACTTGTAATGGTTAAGTATGATTTGTCCAGTATGTCCTAATTTCACCAGTGATGCAGCAATTTTCCAGGGCCTGCCCACCTCCCCTGAAATGGCATCCACCTGTCCTGTGTGGAGGGACAGGTGGAAGTGAAGTAATTCCGCTGACGTTGTGTGCCGTTGCGGGAGGCGGTCGGGAACTCCTCATTGGTTAACATTGGGCCCTATGGGTTACAGTGGCAAATGGTGATCTACGCCGGCCGTGACGTATGCACCGCAGCGGAAGTGACCGCCATTTTCTATCTGATCCCTCACTTGCTACCTGATCTTCCACAGGAGAGGACCTACACTGCATGTGCTGCTGTGACCTGTGTCTGAAACCTATCATGGCCAGTGTGACCGGGGAAAGGGCCCCAGCCTTCACTTCAGAGGAGTTGGAGAGACTGATGGATGGGGTCTTACCCCAGTACGGACTGCTGTATGGGCCTCCAGACCAACATGTGAGTACACTTTGGGCACGATGTATGTGGCATGAATGCATGGAGTAGTGTGTGTGAAGGCCTCAAGTAAGGGGGATGGGTGGATGTCCTCTGGGCGGCGTATTGGTTGTGTGCTGGGCAATGTGTGTGAAAATGGTGATGTGAAGGGGTATAGTGGGTCATAAGTGTAACAGGCAGGACTGTCTGACTAATACTATTTTCCTGTGTGTATTTCCTCTGCAGGTCAGCGCCCATTAAAAGAAGGTTATATGTTGTGCCATCGCCAAGGACGTGCGGACCCTGGGGGTCTACGGAAGGCGGAGCACCTACTGTCGGAAACAGTGGGAGGACCTGAGATGCTGGGCACTTAAGACCATGGAGGCCCAGCTGGGGATGGCCTCCCAACGAGGAAGGGGTGCCCGTCGAACCCTGACCCCCTAATGGCACGCATACTGGCGGTTGCGGATCCAGAGTTGGATGAGCGCTTGAGGGCATCACAGCAGCCACAAGGGGGTGAGTACAGTGTCCATCATTACTACTAACGCCTGGTGGGGTGGTATCCGGGTGGTGGATGTGTGTCAGTGGGTGCCCCTAGGCCAGGCTTGACATTGCAGCATAGGTCCCCTGGTGGCTACGGTTCTGAAGGGATAGTTCTGCTACCTAGTTCTTAGGCATCCACTACTGGTCAGGGGTGCTTGGGTCCCAGGTATGCTGCATTTGCCGGTGTGTGCCCCTCCCCATGCCTTGGTGGCTAGCAATATCACCGGTAGTGCAATGCATAGTGCATAGGGCTGTTCCCTGTGTGTGAGGGGGCTGTGTACCCCAACGGTGTTGTTGGTGCAGCCATTGACCAAGTGTATCCTTTGCCTCTGCCCCCCCTTCTTGTTGTGTCACCCAGTCCTTATGTGCATTAGCATCATCTGGCAGAGGAGCAGAGGCACCTGTGACGGAGGGAGCTGCATCCCACAGGACCCAGGAGGCAGAGTGCACAGACAGTGAGGGTACCAGTGGATAGAGGGCGATGGGAGCACCACTGCGGAGACTGGAGGGGACAGTTCCCACACAGATACCTCTTCTGATGGGAGATCCCGGGTGGTGACGGACACCTCTGTGACCACCCCAGCTACAGGTACAGCCACCACCCCTCATACCAGCACCGCCCTCCCAGCAGCCCCTCAGCGAGTTGCCCGTGCCCGCTCACCCAGGACGATGGGCATCTCCTTTGCCCCAGGCACCTCTGGCCCTGCCCCAGTGAGCCCTGCTGCCCTGAGTGAGGAGGCTATTGACCTCCTGAGATCCATCTCTGTAGGGCAGTCAACCATTGTGAATGCCATCCAGGGGCTGGCAGCCCAGATGTAACAGACTAATGCATTCCTGGAGGCCATTCACACTGGCTTGGCGGCCCAACAGATATCGATCCAGGCTCTGGCCTCCTCTCTGATGGTAGCCATTGTCCCTGTTCCTACCCTCTGCCTCCAACTTCCTCTTCCCAATCCCAATCTCCTCAACCCGAAACTATCCCAGGCACACAGGCAGTTGAGCATGCACACAAGACAACACACAAGAGTGGCACAGGCAAACACAAGCACCAAACTTCAACCCACAGGCACTCACACAAACACCATCCAGATGCAGACACACCAACTTCCACAATTCCCACTGTCTCCCCCTCCTCCTCCAACTCCCTCCCAGTTCCGTCTGCACTCACACCTGCATGTACTACACCATCATCCACTACCACGAGCACACCTTGCAGAACACACACCTCACTGGCAGACACCTCCACAACAGCCATGCACACGTCCCCTCTGTCCACTTCCAATGTGTCTGTCCCCTACCTAAGGTACACAAACGCAAGCACTCAGACACGCAATAGCCACCCACCTCACAACAACATCTAGCCCATTCACCTGCACCCAAAATCAGCAGACAGACACTTCCAACAACCACTCCCTCTTCCTCCACTCCCAAACCATTTCCCTCTTGCCGCCCCAGTGTCCCTAAAAAACTGTTCATATCCACCATTGATCTCTTCCCTACCCCTCCCCCCTGTCCTGCATGTCTTGCCAGGGTGGGAGGAACCCAGCCAAGCACCTCAGCCACCCAGTCTATGGGCCCAGTCGTCATCACACCCACTCGTGGGGGAAAAGGATCCAGGGCACATGTCCTGAGGGTGAAGGGGCCTGCCCAACCTGCTGCTAAGAAAGGAAAGGAGCCTGCCCAAGCTGCTGCCAAGAAGAGAAAGGAGCATGCCCAAGCTGCTGGTAAGAAGTTAAAGAAGCCTGCCCCAGCTGCTGCCAGGAAGACTAAGGAGCCTGCCCCAGCTGTAAGGAAGATCAAGGAGCTAGCACCAGTAGGCAGGAAGAGCAAGAGGCCTGGGACAGGAACTGTGATGAAGCCCACACCACCAACCATGGTTGTGCAGCCGTCCGCAGCTGCAGGGGATGGGCAGGAGCCTCCCCCCCTAGCAGCAGCAGCACCACCACCACCACCACCATTGAGCAGCCATCTGAGTCTGCAGGGGATGGGCAGGAGCCCCCCCCCCCCAGCAGCAGCACCACCACCACCATTGAGCAGCCGTCTGAGGCTGCAGGGGATGGGCAGGAGCCTCCTCCCCCCTGCAGCAGCAGCACCACCACCATCATTGAGCAGTCATCCGAGGCTGCAGGGGATGGGCAGGTGCCTCGTCGCCCCCATGGTGAGTCCTTTCACTTCTGTGCTCTGTTTCCACCAGGCTTTTGATGTTGTTGGTACCACCCCGGAAAAGGTGGCGGTTTCCTATGTCATAATATGGTGGGCAGAACATTGACATCTGTCTGGCTGTAGGTGGCTCCCGCCATGGTGGCAGTCGGTGTGGTACATTGCCTGTCTATTGGAGATAACACCAACATGGTCATAACTCGGCGGTAATTGTTGCCGGCCTGTTGGCGGTATTACCGCCACTTTTACCACAACCGCCAGGGTGGTAATGAGGGCCATAGTGTCATCTGCAATTGATATAATTCAGACAAACTTGTCCTTTTTGTACCATGGACAAAGTCAGCGGCGTTCCATCATGCAGTTAGGTTGGACATTACAGACTCTGAAAAATGGCCGCATTCCATAGAACTATATTAACGGTAGTGACTTGTTTGCTACTTTTACTTTATCCAAGGAACAACAGACAATGGCTAAAAGGGAAGCTAGTTTCACCATGCTTCACTTAGAAAAGTTAGACAAGTTGCCTTTTACTGTTGCAGAAGGTCCAGCAACAGTATGGCCCCTACCTGGCATTATTAATCTGCCCATTTCCACCTTACGTTTTTCGAAATGCCGCAGGCAGATATGAGGGGTTAGGCGATAGCTATATTAAAGAAGAGTGGGAGTTGCTCTTTGAATATAAATGTTTGAACGGCGAAACACAGGTCTTTCTAAGCGGACGGGAATGTGAGACTACTGTTAGTCATTCAATGATCTGCAAACAGGTGTTCCTTCAAGGCCTTTGCAATGCAGAGGTTGCAAACGTGGCCTGTTTTCTGAAGGGTACTTCTGTCCCTTTGATTTGACCAGCATTTCATGTACTTTCAAATGGAAGTTATGTGGTGCTAAGTGACCAAAGCTGTTGCGATATGCGACCAGGAATTGCCTACGCAATTTCAGTCTCCTAGGTTGTTACGTGTTGTGGACATGTTTTATGCTAATGTAAATTAAGACAAGCTGAGCAGACTAAGGGTGCTACTGTTTCAAAAACAAGTGGTGTTGACTTTAGCTAGAGAGATGTATGCTCTCCAGATAGCAAGATCATCAGCCAAGATACAATCCCTATTAAATACCAACGTCCCAAAGCACTTTGGAGAGCTGGTATCCAGAATATTTAACGACTCAAGCACTACAGGGATTGTCCATTTCCTTAAGGCTGTCAGGTCTGGATTTGTGTCCATCTTCCAGACTGTCTTTGGAGTCATTCCGTCAGTCATCCATTGACTCTTTTCAAGTGTGTATGGCGGATTTCCTAGAATTTTGGCGTTATTAGGCGGAATACTACTGCTGTGGTTCTGATTTGCAGCGGTTGTGTCTTTCCAGCTAAACGGAGTAATGGACCAACTACCACCAGATCAGCTGTGCGGTGAACGCATGGTTCGGTTCTTCAATGCTCCATTGATAGAAGAGTTGGAGCATGACTGGTCATTGTCATTCAGTCCATTCCTATGGTGCGTGCAGCCAGTCTTTCGCTGCATGTGTTGCCTCTTCAAACATTTGCCTACAGTGTGCCTTGCTGTTACGCCATTGCCTCCTGTGGACCATGCACTGCTGATGTCCCCAATGAGCGTTCGTTCACGGTCGTGCCCATTGAGACTAAGGCTGATTCATGAGGCCACTTATGAGCCACCCTTAGTGAACGAACTGGCTCTCTTTGGAGCTGCGGAGAGTACCGCCCCTGCAGGAGGTCCTGCACAAGAGACTGATATGCACTACTGTTCCTTGGATCCATCTGCCTATCTTGTCATCGGTCTAACATCTGATGATGTGGCCTTCTTTCTGAGGGCCTTTTCCATTTAATGATTTTGTAGACTCTCTTCAAGAACATGACTATTGTTGAATAAATTTGATGATTCGCTCATAATACTAAATTCAAAAATTGCCTTTTAACTTTGGCCTGCTGTGCTTGTCATCGTCGACATTATGGCCCTCATTACAATCCTGGCGGTCGGTGTTAAAGCAGCGGTAATACCACCAACAGGCCGGTGGAAAAAAAAAGGGATTACGACCGTGGCGGAAATGGGCAACATAGACAGCTACTTTAACACTCCGACCGCCACGGCAGTACAAACAAACAGTGCGGCGGACACCGCCAACAGACAAGCGGGAGACAATGTACCGCTCGCCCTATCACAACACGCCTATCCGCCACCTTTTGTGGGGCGGGACCAGCGTGAATAAAAACATGGCGGAAACAGTACACAGGAGGGAAAACACTCACCTCTCCACACCCCACAAGGAACCAGGACACCATGGAGCCCGAATTGCAGATACTGCCGGCGATGGTCTTCCTGCTCCTCTATCAGGAGCTCCAACGACGGCGGGGACGACCACGGTGAGTACTGCACCTACAACACAGGGGAGGGAGGAGGGAAAAGAGAGTGACACATACACGCAACACGCAACAACCCCACCCTCACCCACAACACCATACACACAAACACATGCTGCGACAATACATATACAACCCCCCAACCCCCTGGAAGAACGCAAGGGCAAAAGGAAATGATTTGAACAAATGTAATAATGTGAAATATCATTATCAAAATGCAAAATCCAGTATATACAATTATGTACACCAAATAAACAAGTCCAGATAGTGCATCAATCATTGTCCGTGGACCACTGGGACCAAAATGCAAGGGCGAGGCCCACACTAGATACCTGACTCCAAACGGAGAGAACACTGGAGGGGCATCACATAGAAAATATACAGGCACCTCAGGGGGAGAGGGGGGGGGGCACCTCAGCCTGATGAACGCACAACGCCACTGCTCCATGAGGGGGCTCCATGCCCACAGTTTGGTCCTGGGAAGGGCAAAGCCGCAGTCTCTCAAGTCTTTCCAGTGGGTGGTTTGCCCACTGCTTTATCCTGGGGAGTGCAAAGCCACAGTCTCTCATGTCTTTCCAGTGGGTGGTTTGCCCACTGCTTTATCCTGGGGAGTGCAAAGCCACAGTCTCTCAAGTCTTTCCAGTGGGTGGGTTTGTAGGAGGCTGGACTGGCTTGTAGTGAGTACCAAGGGGTACTTACACCTTGCACCAGGCCCAGGTATCCCTTATTAGTGTAGAGGGGTGTCTAGCAGCTTAGGCTGATAGAAAAGGCAGCTTAGCAGAGCAGCTTAGGCTGAACTAGGAGACGAGTGAAGCTCCTACAGTACCACTAGTGTCACTTGCACAATATCATAAGAAAACACAATACACAGTTATACTAAAAATAAAGGTACTTTATTTTTATGACAATATGCCAAAGTATCTCAGTGAGTACCCTCAGTATGAGGATAGCAAATATACACAAGATATATGTACACAATACCAAAATATGCAGTAATAGCAATAGAAAACAGTGCAAACAATGTATAGTCACAATAGAATGCAATGGGGCCACATAGGGATAGGGGCAACACAAACCATATACTCTAGAAGTGGAATGCGAACCACGAATGGAACCCAAACCTATGTGACCTTGTAGAGGGTCGCTGGGACTGTAAGTAAACAGTGAGGGTTAGAAAAATAGCCCACCCCAAGACCCTGAAAAGTGGGTGCAAAGTGCACCTAAGTTCCCCAAAGAGCACAGAAGTCGTGATAAGGGAATTCTGCAGGAAAGACCAACACCAGCAATGCAACAACGATGGATTTCCGGACGAGAGTACCTGTGGAACAAGGGGACCAAGTCCAAAAGTCACGATCAAGTCCGGAGTGGGCAGATGCCCAGGAAATGCCAGCTGTGGGTGCAAAGAAGCTGCCACTGGATGGTAGAAGCTGTGGATTCTGCAAGAACGACAAGGGCTAGAAACTTCCCCTTTGGAGGATGGATGTCCCATGTTGTGAAGAGTCGTGCAGAGGTATTTTCGTGCAGAAAGACAGCAAACAAGCCTTGCTAGCTGCAAGGGTCGCGTTAGGGTTTTTAGATGCTGCTGTGGCCCAGAAGGGACCAGGATGTCGCCAATTGTGTGAGGAGACAGAGGGGGCATCCAGCAAGACAAGGAGCCCACTCAGAAGCAAGCAGCACCCGCAGAAGTGCCGTAACCGGCACTACAAAGTGGAGTGAACCGGAGCTCACCCGAAGTCATGAAAGTGGGTCCCACGATGCCAGAGGACAACTCAGGAGGTCATGCACTGCAGGTTAGAGTGCCGGGGACCCAGGCTTGGCTGTGCACAAAGGAAATCCTGGAAGAGTGCACAGAAGCCGGAGTAGCTGCAAAACACGCGGTTCCCAGCAATGCAGTCTAGCGTGGGGAGACAAGGACTTACCTCCACCAAACTTGGACTGAAGAGTCACTGGACTGTGGGAGTCACTTGGACAGAGTTGCTGAGTTCAAGGGACCTCACTCGTCGTGCTGAGTGGAGACCCAGAGGACCGGTGATGCAGTTCTTTGGTGCCTGCGGTTGCAGGGCGAAGATTCCGTCGACCCACAGGAGATTTCTTCGGAGCTTCTAGTGCAGAGAGGAGGCAGACTACCCCCACAGCATGCACCACCAGGAAAACAGTTGAGAAGGCGGCAGGATCAGCATTACAGAGTTGCAGTAGTCGTCTTCGCTACTTTGTTGCAGTTTTGCAGGCTTCCAGCGCGGTCAGCAGTCAATTCCTTGGCAGAAGGTGAAGAGAGAGATGCAGAGGAACTCTGATGAGCTCTTGCATTCGTTA
Organism: Pleurodeles waltl; assembly: GCF_031143425.1. Classification (NCBI taxonomy): domain Eukaryota; kingdom Metazoa; phylum Chordata; class Amphibia; order Caudata; family Salamandridae; genus Pleurodeles; species Pleurodeles waltl. Next base: position 726,211,679 of record NC_090440.1, on the reverse strand, counting down.
TCTAAGGAATTCCCCAAAGCAGAGACCCTAAATAGCCAGAAAAGAGGGTTTGGCTACTTAGGAGAGAAGATAGGCTAGCAACACCTGAAGGAGCCTATCAGAAGGAGTCTCTGACGTCACATGCTGGCCCTGGCCACTCAGAGCAGTCCAGTGTGCCAGCAGCACCTCTGTTTCCAAGATGGCAGAGGTCTGGAGCACACTGGAGGAGCTCTGGGCACCTCCCAGGGGAGGTGCAAGTCAGGGGAGTGGTCACTCCCCTTTCCTTTGTCCAGTTTCGCACCAGAGCAGGGCTGAGGGGTCCCTGAACCGGTGTAGACTGGCTTATGCAGAAATGGGCACCATGTGTGCCCATGAAAGCATTTCCAGAGGCTGGGGGAGGCTACTCCTCCCCTGCCTTCACACCATTTTCCAAAGGGAGAGGTTGTAACACCCTCTCTCTGAGGAAGTCCTTTGTTCTGCCTTCCTGGGCCAAGCCTGGCTGGAGCCCAGGAGGGCAGAAACCTGTCTGAGGGGTTGGCAGCAGCAGCAGCTGCAGTGAAACCCCAGGAAAGGCAGTTTTGGCAGTACCCAGGTCTGTGCTAGAGACCCGGGGAATCATGGGATTGTCTCTCCAATACCAGGATGGCATTGGGGGGGGGCAATTCCCTGATCTTAGACATGTTACATGGCCATGTTCGGAGTTACCATTGTGAAGCTACACATAGGTAGTGACCCATGTGTGGTGCACACGTGTAATGGTGTCCCCGCACTCACAAAGTCCAGGGAATTTGCCCTGAACAATGTGGGGGCACCTTGGCTAGTGCCAGGGTGCCCACACACTAAGTAACTTAGCACCCAACCTTTACCAGGTAAAGGTTAGACATATAGGTGACTTATAAGTTACTTAAGTGCAGTGGTAAATGGCTGTGACATAACGTGGACGTTATTTCACTCAGTGGCAGGCCTGTGTAAGAATTGTCAGAGCTCCCTATGGGTGGCAAAAGAAATGCTGCAGCCCATAGGGATCTCCTGGAACCCCAATACCCTGGGTACCTCAGTACCATATACTAGGGAATTATAAGGGTGTTCCAGTATGCCAATGTAAATTGGTAAAATTGGTCACTAGCCTGTTAGTGACAATTTGGAAAGAAATGAGAGAGCATAACCACTGAGGTTCTGGTTAGCAGAGCCTCAGTGAGACAGTTAGGCATCACACAGGGAACACATACATATAGGTCACAAACGTATGAGCACTGGGGTCCTGACTAGCAGGGTCCCAGTGACACATAACAAACAAACTGAAAACATAGGGTTTTCACTATGAGCACTGGGCCCTGGCTAGCAGGATCCCAATGAGACAGTGAAAACACCTGACATATACTCACAAACAGTCCAAAATTGGGGGTAACAAGGCTAGAAAGAGGCTACTTTCTAACAGGGTTGCCCACTGCTTTATCCTTGGGAGTGCAAAGCCACAGTCTCTCAAGTCTTTCCAGTGGGTGGGTTGCCCACTGCTTTATCCTGGAGAGTGCAAAGCCACAGTCTCTCAAGTCTTTCCAGTGGGTGGTTTTTCCACTGCTTTATCCTGGGGAGTGCAAAGCCGCCGTCTCTCAAGTCTTTCCAGCGGGTGGGTTGCCCACTGCTGCATCCTGGGGAGTGCAAAGCCACAGTCTCTCTAGTGGATAACAGTCTCCACTGGTTCTGGAGGGGGCATGGTGCCCAGAGTGCTTCATCCTGCCAAGGACTGAGGTAGTGGATGTATCTCTCCACTGGTTCTGGAGGGGGCTTTGTGCCCAGAGTGCTTCATCCTGCCAAGGACTGAGGTAGCGGATGTATCTTTCCACTGGTTCTGGAGGGGGCATGGTGCCCAGAGTGCTTCATCCTGCCAAGGACTGAGGTAGTGGATGTGATACTCCACTGGTTCTGGAGGGGGCATGGTGCCCAGAGTGCTTCATCCTGCCAAGGACTGAGGTAGTGGATGTATCTCTCCACTGGTTCTGGAGGGGGCTTGGTGCCCAGAGTGCTCTACGTGCAGTGTGACCGGAACAATACACTCCCCTGGGTGTGTGTGCCACGAGATTGCCGAGGTACAGGTAGCATGATACGCCATGGAGGCAGACACACACTGCTGCGGCTTCGCATTCCATATGCAGGTGACAACTGTGATGACAGTGATGCTTCATGGAAGCTGCCCAGGGTCCTGGAACCCACCACCAGCCTCGGACGACTGACCACTGGGGATGGTAGCCATGTCAGCGGTGGTGCCACTGTCTGAGGACGTCGCGGGGCGCTGGCGGTGCTTGCGACGGTGTCAGTCACGGCGGTGCTTGCGGCGGTGTCAGTCGCGGCGGTGCTTGCGGCGGGGTCTGTGGTGGCGGTGCTGGCTGCGGGGTCTGTGGCGGCAGTGCAGGCTGCAGGGTCTGTGGCGGCGGTGCTGTTGGCAGGGTCTGTGGCTGTGCAGGTGGCGGTGCAAGTGGCAGTGGCAGTGTTCTCCGCCATACAGGTTGGCGTCGACGTGGACAGAAGGTGTGACATTGGTCCCTCAGTTGGTGCCAACATGCCCTCTCCTGACCTGCCCTTCAGTTTTTGGCCCTTCCCCACCTTTGATGGTGGCGCAGCTGTCTTGCCACTATCCCCTTTTGTTTTCCCTGACCTCTTGGTGGCAGGTGTTTTCGGCTTCTCCCTCCGGGATGTGGGCACCTTTTTCACCTTGGCAGGTGGCGGAATATCCTTGCCCTCGCTCCGTGGCACACTGGCAGCCCTGATGGTTGGCGCCCTCCATGACCCCGCAGTTACTGCCACCACTGTGCCTGGGTATGTGGTGGCTGAGGTGCTGGGCTAGGACCTGGAAAGCCCGGCCCTAGGGGAAGGACGGGGGTGGGGGGGTAGGGAAGAGGTCAATGTTAGCCAGGAAAAGTTTTTTAGGCACACTGGGACGGGTAGATGGAGGGGGTTTGGGAGTGGAGGTAGAGGTAGTGGTTGTAGGAGGTGTACGTCTGCTGAATTTGGGTGAAGGTGCATGGGCTGGAGGCTGTTGTGAGGTGGATGGCTGTTGGGTGGGTGTGTGCCTGCGTTTGTGTACTTTGGGAGGAGGGCTCAAAGACACACTGGGAGAGAACACTGGGGATGTGTGAATGGTAGTGGGGGTGGTGAGTGCACCCAAGAGGTGTGTGGTGATGGGCGTGCTGGTGATGGAGGTAGTGGCTGAGGATGTAGCGCATGCAGGTGTGAGTGGAGACGAGACTGGGAGGGAGGAGGGAGACGTGGAGGAGGGGGACACAGTGGAGGCAGTGGATGTTGGTATGTGTGCATGTGTATGATGCTTGTGTGAGTGCCTGTGAGATGTGTGGTGCTTATGTTTGCCTGAGCCACACTTGTGTGTTGATGTGTGTGCATGCTGGTCTGATGGTGTGCTTGGGATAGGCTGAGGTACAGGGGTGGAGGAAGTTGGAGGGGGAAGGCTGGACACAGGGACAATTGCTGCAATCAGTGCTGAGGCCAGAGCCTGAAATGCTCTCTGTTGGGTTGCCTTCCCCAGAATGAATACCCTCCAGGTATGCATTTGTTTGTTGCAAATGCCTCTCTACACCCTGGATGGCATTCAGAATGGTAGATTGCCCAACAGTGAGGGATCTCAGGAGGTCAATAACCTCCTCACTGAGGGCAGCAGGGCTGACTGGGGCCGGGCCTGAGGTGCCTGGGGCGAACGAGATACCCACCCTCCTGGGTGAGTGGGCACGGGACACACGCTGAGGGGCTGCTGGGAGGGCGGTGCTGGTGGTGGGGTGGCGGCTGTACCTGTTGATGCAGTGGGCACAGAGGTGCCCGCCACTGCAAGGGAGCTCCCATCAGAGGAGGAGTCGCTGGTCTCTGCTCCTGTCCCCGCTGTGGAGCTCCCCTCGCCCTCTGTCCCACTGGTGGCTTCAGACTCTGTTGTTTTGCCCTCCAGGGCCAAGTGGGATGCAGCTTTCTCCTGATGATGCTATTGCACACAAGAACAGAGAGACCACAAAAAGGGAGGGAGACAGGAGAAAGACATGTTCAGTGCATGCAACACCACTACCGTTGGCGAACACAACAGACACAGCAGCCCTCTGCACTACGCCATGCACTTAAAGTTCCTAGATTAATCACATGCCCATGGGGAACAAGGCCTAAGCCTGATTGCTGCACACCTGGAAGTCACAGGAGCCTGAATAGGTGTAGATGGCACTAACCACTAGTGGGGTTGGGGTGCCACAGAGCCTGCCTCACAAGGGACCTTGCCTACCAAGATCGCCCTGGCCTAGGGGAACCCACTGCCCACCTCCCCCACCCAGAAACCTCGTAATGCGATCAGAGTCAGCTGAATGAGAGTGTACTCACCCCCTTGTGGCTGCTGTGATGCCCTTAAGCGCCCATCCAACTCCGGATATGCCACCGCCAGGATCCGGAACATCAGGGGGGTCATGGTGGGACGGGCACCCCTCCCACATTGGGAGGCCATCCACAGCTGGGCCTCCGCCGTCTTCTTGTCGTCTTCTTGCTCCAGCGGCGCAGGTGCTCTCATCTTTTACGGCAGTGGGTGCTCTGTCTGTGGTGGACCCCCAGGGACCGGACGTCCTTGGCGATGGCACGCCAAATAGCCTTCTTCTGGTGGGCGCTGACCTAGAGGAATAGTACAAGGGGAAAGGAAAATCATTACCCGTCCAGACCGTCATGCTCATTGACCCACGTTCCCACCCTTGCCCTGACATACACTCACCGTCCGCACATGCAGGCCTCACCCCCCCATTTATCTTCCATCCATACCACTCCAAACAGGCATTGCCCATGCAGCATGCTCACAGTGTACTCACCTGTTTGTCTGGAGGACCGTACAGTTGTGTGTACTGGGGGAGGACCCCATCCACTAGTTTCTCCAACTCCTCCAAAGTGAAGGCAGGGACCCTTTCCCCAGACACATGAGCCATCGTCGCTTCCAGACACAGGTCACAGCAGCACTTGCAGAGTAGGTCCTCTCCTGTTGAAGGTCAGGTATCAAGTGAGTGAACAGACAGAAAATGGTGGTCACGTCCGTGGCGGTGCATACCGTCACAGCCGGCGTACATCGTCATTAGCTCCTCGGACCCATAGGGTCCCATGTTAACCAATGATGGATTGCGCTGCGCTCTTCGAACGCCCACTGCAACGGTGTCAAAGCCAGAGCAGTTACCTCATATCCCGTTGTCCCACCTTACAGGTCAGACAGCCGCCATTTCAGGGGGCCACATGGCATTAATATTAACTGTGTCACACCAATGTAGGCCTTGAATACACACAGTTACAGGCACATTGCAGATTAATAAATGTGTGTAAATTACATTTTGTGATACCACAGTGTTGGCTGACTCTCTGCTCGCTGTTCTTGTCCATAGGGCACGTCTGCTGGGGCAGGTGATGAGATGGCGGCATCCTCCGGTGTACAGACCGCTGGTGAACCTGTTGACAATGGAAGAGAGAGACATAATAGTCACCTACAGACTTGATTGTGCAACAATCCATGAACTGTGTGCCCAGTTGGAGCCAGACCTGATGTCAGCTATCCGCCATCCCACAGGAATCCCCCCTCCGGTGCAGGTCCTGTCAGTACTCCATTTCCTGGCAAGTGGTTCCTTTCAAACAACAGTGGCATCGCATCAGGGATTTCCCAGCCAACGTTCTCTAACGTGTTGTCCAGAGTGTTGTCTGCCCTGCTGAAACACATGCGCAGCTACATCGTGTTCCCTCAGGTGGAGGATTTGCCCCCTTCATAGAAGGTGACTTCTATGCCCTGGGACATATCCCCAACATCATTGGTGCCATTGGTGGGACACATGTGGCCTTGGTACCCCCGCAGGAGTGAACAGGTGTACAGAAACCGGAAGAGCTACCATTCTATGAATGTGCAGATGGTGTATTTGGCAGACCAGTACATCTCCCATGTGAATGCCAAATTTCCTGGCTCAGTGCATGACGCTTACATTTTGAGGAATAGCAGCATCCCTTATGTGATGGAGCAACTCCAGAGGCACATGTGTGGCTAATAGGTGAGGACAAGGACCCTATACAGTGTGAATAGGTGTCTGGGTATGGGGTTGTCCCTACGGGTTAGTGTGTGTCTAACAGTTGTCCCTCCATATTTGCAGGTGACTCTGGTTACCCCAACCTGTCATGGCTACTGACCCCAGTGGGAAATCCCAGGACAAGGGCGGAGGAACGCTACAATGAGGTACATGGGCGAACTAGGAGGGTGATTGAACGCACCTTCGGCCTCCTGAAGGCCAGATTCTGGTGCCTCCATATGACAGGTGGTTCTCTCTACTACTCACCAAAGAAGGTGTGCCAGATCATCGTGGCCTGCTGTATGCTGCACAACCTGGCTTTGCGACGCCAGGTGCCTTTTCTGCAGGAGGATGGGCCAGCCGGTGGTCTTGTGGCAGCTGTGGAGCCTGTGGACAGTGAAGAAGAGGAGGCAGAAGAAGAGGATATCGACAACAGGAACAACATAATCATGCAATAGTTCTAGTGAGACACAGGTAAGAAGATGTCACTGCCTCCCATATCTCATACTATTATTGAAGCTAGCATAAGCCTGTCATTTTCACTCAGTGTATGGACCCTGACTTGTCATTTTGCCTTTCCATTTCACAGATGTGGGTCCCACATTGTGCCCTCTGCTGTATTTCCTCCTGGCCTACAGCTGTGTTACATCGGTATGTGCACAAGTAAATTGACATTGCTATATTCCGTGGTTATTGCAATTGCACATTTATGAAAGCACAGACTGACTCCAGATTGTTTTGTGATTGAAGTGTGTTTATTTCTGTGCAAATAAGTGGAGGGGGTTGTAAAATGGGCAGGGGTGATGGTGGAGGAATGTCCATGGCAGAGCCCAGTCTATATGTTTCACAGGTGCACTGCCCAAAGGGGCATTGGAAGTGGAGCAATGGCAGTTGAAGGATGGATAGGGTGACAAAGTGGGACAGAAGGGTGACATTCAGGGGGGTCTCATTTCCTGGCAGGGGTCTTGGCAATGTTCTCTGTCTTGTTCCTGGATCTCAGGGACCGTTTTCAGGGTGGTTCTCCATCTGCAGGGGGTGGGGTGCTGGTGTTGTGTTCCTGTGGATGTGCCTCCTGTCCACTAGCGCCGGTGGAGGGCTGTTCATTATCCAGGCTAGTGTCAGGGGCCCCTTCTTGTGCCACAGTGTCCCTCCTGGTGTTGACAAGGTCTTGCAGCACCCCTGCAATGGTGACCAGGGTGTTGTTTATGGACTGCAGGTCCTCCCTGATCCCCAGATAGTGTTCCCCCTGCAGCCGCTGGGTCTCCTGAAACTTGGCCAGTACCGTTGCCATCGTCTCCTGGGAATGATGGTAAGCTCCCATGATGTTGGAGAGGGCCACGTGGAGAGTGGGTTCCCTGGGCCTGTCCTCCCCCTGTTGCACAGCAGTCCTCCCAACTTCCCTGTTTTCCTGAGCCTCTGTCCCCTGAACCATGTGCCCACTGCCACTGCCTCCAGGTCCCTGATTTTCTTGGGTTGGTGGGTTTGTCCGGGCTCCCTGTAGTGGTGGATACACTGCTGATTGATGTGTCCTGGGGACAGAGGGATGGACCCGCTGGGTGCGTGCTGTGCTGGTGTTTCCTGAGGGGGAGGCTCTGTGGTGGCTTGTGACAGTGTCAGGGGAACCGACTTACCAGAGTCGAGTCCTCCTGCTACTCCTGCGAGGCCCTCAAGATGCAGTATTGCCAAGACTTGCTCCTCCCCTGTTGTTAGTTGTGGTGGAGGAGGTGGGGGTCCACCACCAGTCCTCTGTACAGCAATCTGGTGTCTGGAGACCACGGAACGCACCTTCCCCCGTAGGTCATTCCACCTCTTCCTGATGTCATCCCTAGTTCTTGGATGCTGTCCCACTGCGTTGACCCTATCGACAGTTCTGCGCCATGGCTCCATCTTCTTTGCAATGGAGGTGTGCTGCACCAGTGATCCGAATAGCTGTGGCTCTACCCGGATGATTTCCTCCACCATGACCCTGAGCTCCTCCTCAGAGAACCTGGGGTGTCATTGAGGTGCCATGATGTGGTGTGAGTGAGGTGTGAGGTGGTGTGTGTTGTAATGTGTGAGGGGATGTGTTGGTGTGTGTTGTTTGAGGTGCGTGGATGTTGTGTAAGTGATGGTGTTGTGTGTCTGTGGATGCTGGTGTTGTTTATGGTGGTGTCTCTCTCTGGCGTGGTTTCAGAAATATGGTAGTAAGGGTTTGTGGGTGATGTGGGTGTGTGCTTTATATTGGATTGGGTGTGTGGGTGTGGTGTGTGTATGTCTGTCAGGTGTGTGTATTTTGAATTGTCCAATGTGCTTGTGTTTTGTAAATGTGTGTGTATTTTGAGCGCAGCGGTGTGTGCCGCCAATGGAATACCGCCGTTGAAAGACCGCCGCATGGATTCGTGGGTCGTGATAGTGTGGGCGTATTCCTGTTGGCGTGATGGTGGAGGTTTTGTTATCTCCAGTTTATCACTGACCTTTGGTGTGGCGGACTTGCGTGGGTGTCTGAATTATGGCAGATTCCGAGCTGTGGGTCGTAATAGCTGTAGCGGAATTCCGCAGCCGCTGCGGTATGTTGGCGGTCTTCTGCACCACGCTAAGCAGCATTTACCGCCAGGGTTGTAATGAGGGCCTATGTCTCTTTGTATGCCTCTTTGGGGGTCATTCCGACTTTGGCGGGAGGCGGAGGCCGCCCGCCAAAGTAACCCTGTCGGAAGACCGCTCCGCGGTCAAGAGACCGCGGGGGTCATTCCGACTTTCCCGCTGGGCCGGCGGGCGACTGCCATAAGGGCGCCCGTCGGCCCAGCGGGAAAGACCCTGCAACAAGGAAGCCGGCTCCGAATTGAGCCGGCGGAGTTGCAGGGGTGCGACGGGTGCAGTCGCACCCGTCGCGATTTTCACTGTCTGCAAAGCAGACAGTGAAAATCCTGCTGGGGCCCTGTTAGGGGGCCCCTGCACTGCCCATGCAGAGCAGGGGCCCTAAGGGGCCCCAGGACACCGTTCCCGCCATCCTGTTTCTGGCGGTGGTTTCTGTTTCTGGTGGTACTGCCAAACTGCCTTTTCAGGGGTTTTACTGCAGCTGCTGCTGCTGCCAACCCCTCAGACAGGTTTCTGCCCTCCTGGGGTCTAGCCAGGCTTGGCCCAGGAAGGCAGAACAAAGGACTTCCTCAGAGAGAGGGTGTTACACCCTCTCCCTTTGGAAAATGGTGTGAAGGCAGGGGAGGAGTAGCCTCCCCCAGCCTCTGGAAATGCTTTCATGGGCACACATGGTGCCCATTTCTGCATAAGCCAGTCTACACCGGTTCAGGGACCCCTCAGCCCTGCTCTGGTGCGAAACTGGACAAAGGAAAGGGGAGTGACCACTCCCCTGACTTGCACCTCCCCTGGGAGGTGCCCAGAGCTCCTCCAGTGTGCTCCAGACCTCTGCCATCTTGGAAACAGAGGTGCTGCTGGCACACTGGACTGCTCTGAGTGGCCAGGGCCAGCAGGTGACATGAGAGACTCCTTCTGATAGGCTCCTTCAGGTGTTGCTAGCCTATCTTCTCTCCTAAGTAGCCAAACCCTCTTTTCTGGCTATTTAGGGTCTCTGCTTTGGGGAATTCCTTAGATAACGAATGCAAGAGATCATCAGAGTTCCTCTGCATCTCTCTCTTCACCTTCTGCCAAGGAATCGACTGCTGTCCGCGCTGGAAGCCTGCAAAACTGCAACAAAGTAGCGAAGACGACTACTGCAACTCTGTAATGCTGATCCTGCCGCCTTCTCGATTGCTTTCCTGGTGGTGCATGCTGTTGGGGTAGACTGCCTCCTCTCTGCACTAGAAGCTCAGAAGAAATCTCCCGTGGGTCGACGGAATCGTCCCCCTGCAACCGCAGGCACCAAAGAACTGCATCACCGGTCCCCTGGGTCTCCTCTCAGTATGACGAGCGAGGTCCTTTGAATCCAGCAACTCTGTCCAAGTGACTCCCACAGTCCAGTGACGCTTCAGTCCAAGTTTGGTGGAGGTAAGTCCTTGCCTCCCCACGCCAGACTGCATTGCTGGGAACCGCGACTTTTGCAGCTACTCCGGCCTCTGTGCACTTCCGGCAGAAATCCTTTGTGCACAGCCAAGCCTGGTTCCACGGCACTCTAACCTGCATTGCACGACCTCCTGAGTTGTCCTCCGGCGACGTGGGACTCCTTTGTGTAACTTCGGGTGAGCACTGGTTCACTCCTCTTCGTAGTGCCTATTCCAGCACTTCTGCGGATGCTGCCTGCTTCTGAGAGGGCTCCTTGTCTTGCTGGGCGCCCCTTCTGTCCCCTGACACAATTGGCGACATCCTGGTCCCTCCTGGGCCACAGCAGCATCCAAAAACCCTAACCGCACGACTTGCAGCTAGCAAGGCTTGTTTGCAGTCTTTCTCCAGGAAAACACTTCTGCACAACTTTCGACGGCGTGCGACATCCATCCTCCAAAGGGAAAGTTTCTAGCCCTTGACGTTCCTGCAGAATCCTCAGCTTCTACTGTCCAGTAGCAGCTTCTTTGCACCCACAGCTGGCATTTCCTGGGCATCTGCCCATCTCCGACTTGCTTGTGACTTTTGGACTTGGTCCCCTTGTTCCACAGGTACCCTCGTCTGGAAATCCATCGTTGTTGCATTGCTGGTTTTGGTCTTTCCTGCAGAATTCCCCTATCACAACTTCTGTGCTCTTTGGGGACCTTTAGTGCACTTTGCACTCACTTTTCAGGGTCTTGGGGTGGGCTATTTTTCTAACCCTCACTGTTTTCTTACAGTCCCAGCGACCCTCTACAAGGTCACATAGGTTTGGGGTCCATTCGTGGTTCGCATTCCACTTTTGGAGTATATGGTTTGTGTTGCCCCTATCCCTATGTGTCCCCATTGCATCCTATTGTAACTATACATTGTTTGCACTGTTTTCTAATACTATACTGCATATTTTTGGTATTGTGTACATATATCTTGTGTATATTTGCTATCCTCATACTGAGGGTACTCACTGAGATACTTTTGGCATATTGTCATAAAAATAAAGTACCTTTATTTTTAGTATATCTGTGTATTGTGTTTTCTTATGATATTGTGCATATGACACTAGTGGTACTGTAGGATCTTCACTCGTCTCCTAGTTCAGCCTAAGCTGCTCTGCTAAGCTACCATTATCTATCAGCCTAAGCTGCTAGACACCCTATACACTAATAAGGGATACCTGGGCCTGGTGCAAGGTGTAAGTACCCCTTGGTACTCACCACAAACCAGTCCAGCCTCCTACAGGTACTCTCCCTCTTTGTGCTTTCGAGGGAATTGTTTATATAAATTGCCAGCCCAAGCATGTCTTGTTATCTATTGTTTGGGAACAGACCTATGTCGGGGGTCCGATCAGATCTTTATAAATACATCTCACACAGACAGATAGAGGGATTCCTACCAGATGCCATTGCTGCTATCGATGCTGCACGTCACAGTGACGCTGACCCAGTCTTCGGGTCCCCAAGGGGTCTGATTTAGAGACCTCATTCCAAGGTAATGAGGGTTTGAGGACTCATCTGGACACTGCATTGGTAGATTAGCTTTATCACACATAGCTCTCTTTAGGTTAGGGGTTAGGTTTGTCTTGCTGGGGTATTAGGACATATTTCATCTCTCATGTCATTTATGTTATTGGAAGATGGCAGGGGTCTTTGTACTAATGACTCTGGTTTTCACAGTTCTGTTTCTTGCACTGTTCATTATCCTAATCATTGCAGTTTATCATAGATTGCAGTGTTGTCAATAAAAACCTATTAAGACTTTTTACTGCTTCTCTCTTCATTGCCTGTGTTTGATTGAGACATGTTGTTAAAGTGAGAAAGGGGTCATCTCCGTTTAACCACAACACTCCCTGAGATGTCGCACTCTTGAGTCCATGCGTAAAGGCTGCCACAAATCACCCTTTACTGTTTGGGTTTTTAGTGAGGTACTGCTTGTGAGTCGGGAGGGTTGGGACGACAGTTGCGTTATTGTAGGATTGGCATAGTTGCCTGCAAATATAAGTACTGTCCTCCTTAAACCAGCAGTCTTTCCTAGAGCAAGAGTCAAACTATGACACTCTGAAGGAAGCAATATGCTCAGCACCTGTTCTAAAAGCTCCAGATTACACCAAGTAGTTCATAGTCCAGACAGATGCCTCTGAACATGGGATGAGTCCTGTCCCAAAGCAATGAAGATGGCCATGACCAATCTGTTGCTTTCATTAGCAGGAGGTTACTCCCCAGAGTGCAGCGTTGGAGTGATTTTGAGCCTTTGAGAGGGAATCCTTTGCTGTGGTTTGGGCCCTGAAGAAGCTGAGGCCATACTTATTTGGTCTCATTTCCTTGTTGAGCCTGACCACAGGCAGATGAAAGACAAAAATCCCAAACTGTTAAGGTGGTCCATCTCCCTACCGGGAATGGACTTTTCAGTGAGACATAGATCTGGGACTGACCACACCAATGCAGATGGCCTTTCCAGGCTCTTCCACTTAGAAGATGAAGACTCTTTGGAAAAGTTAGTTGTACATTTTTTGTTTGGGAGGAGTTAATGTAGGAAAGCACCCTTTTTGGCATGGTTAGCCTCCACTTTTTGCCTGGTATTTGTTGTATTTTGACTAAAAGTGAACTAGGTTCCTGCCAATCAGGTCCCTAGTGCCAGACTTCCTTGCCCAAAACTGCACAAACATTTTCCCAATTGGCAACCTTTTAGCCCTCTCTGTAAGTCGCTAGTAAAGTCGCTAGTGAAGTTGCTAGTAAATGGTACCCAGGGGTCCCTAAGGGATGCAGAAAAAATTCTGCCATCCTAAAGGACCCCTCACCAAGCACATGCCAGGCTACCATTGCAGACTGCGTGTCTTGGTGCCGAGCAAAATGAAAACACAACATTGGGCACAGCCTGTGTGCCCTGTTTCCTAACATTACATGCAATATATGTAAGTCACCCCTCTAGTAGGCCTTACAGCCCTGAGGCAGGAATCATTATATTACACATGACGGCAGATCTACATGAATAGATATACCCCTGCTATGTTTTTGTCAATTCCCAGACATAGAAAGTGACCATGGAAGCCATTTTAAATACATGTGCTGGACACGGGTGAATATGAGTTCCCCAGCTCCATGATGGTTTCACTGAAGATAGGGATGTTTGGTATCAAACATCTCATATTGGTGTACCCGCACTGATGCCAGAGTTGGATTTACCAGTACATGTACCTTAGAGGTGCCTCCTGAAAGGGAAACACCCGAAACAACGACTCCGAAACCACAAAGTCGTGAAAAACGAAAGTGAAACAATGCTTTCGTTTTCCTCGACTTCCTGGTTTTGGTACCTTAACCACGCATGTCTGAAAAACGTACATGCATGGTTAAGGTACAGAAGAAGGGAGTCGGAGTCGATGCAGTGAAGGAGGAGGTAAGTTGGGCTGGGACTGGGGCTGTTTTTTTAGGGGGTGGGGGGCTCGGGGTGATTAGGGTTGAGGGTGTCAGGGTTTAGGTTTAAGGGGTGGGTTGGGGGTTGAGCTGTTTTGGTTTTAAGGGGTGGGGTGGGGCCTCGGGGTATTTTTATGGGGGGATGGGGTGGGGGCTGGGGATGATTAGGGTTGGGGGGTCAGGGTTTAGGTTTAAGGGGTGGGTTGGGGTGTTTAGGTTTTAGGGGCGGGGGTTGGGTGGGGGTGGGGATTCGGGGTATTTTTTAGTTTTCAGGGTGGGGTGGGGGGCTGGGGGTGATTAGGGTTTGAGGGGGTCAGGGTTTAGGTTTAAGGGGTGGGTTGGGGGTTGGGGTGGTTTAGGTTTTAGGGGAGGGGGTTTGGGGTTCTGGTAATTTTGGGGGTGGGGTTTGTGGTAGTTGTGGGGATGGGGGGGGTCGCAGTAATTTTTAGGGGTGGGGGGCTAAGGGGGAAGCATGCTGGAACCGTGCATGCTGATCGCTAATGCCTTTACCAGGAATGCGTTTACAACAGTAAAATTGTTGTAAACGCATTCGTGGTAAAGGCATTAGTGTTTAGAACGAGGTCGTTATTCCGACCTCGTGCTTGAAGCAACCGTGGTTCCGACATATAACCCTCCTGAAAACCTACCAACTACTAGTATATTAACCGACTGGTCCTGATCAGTTCAGCCACCATAGCCACATTTCTGACTCCCTAAGGTGAGAGACAGTGCTCGGAGGCCAGAGACAAAAGCCTGCACTGAGTTGGGGTGTTGACACCTCCTGCAGGCAGGATGGACATTCCAGGGTGAGAAGCTTCAAAGGCCTAGCCGCCTTTGTAATGCGACCCACGTCTCTCTAAATGGCGGAGATAACCAACCTCCCTGTCCTGACACCACTTCCTCGTGGCAAGACAGGTGTAAAAATTAGTCAGCTTAGGAGTTGTGCCCACTTCATGCCAGTACCACACCTAAGGTGGACAAGCTGAAGTGGACACCACTTTTAAAATTCCTCCATCTTGTTTTGGGTGGAATTAGGCCTGTAGGATCAGGGTTATGCCCACTTCCCAATGGAAGTGGTCATAAAGAGTGTGTAGTCACCCTAAAAGTGGGCAACCCATTGACTGCCACCTCACACTCCCTGTAACACCCCTAAATTGAGTATTAAGTGGGCACCCCTGAACCCAAGAACTCAGATCCTCACGAGCTAAGAAGACCAAGGACAAAGAAGAGTTGCAACCACAGAAGGGGAGAAGAGAAGCAGCAGACCTGGTACCAACCCTACTTGCATGTCTATAACACTTGACAGACTCTGCCTCAAAAGAAGGCTTGTCCTGCAGCTGAGCCTCCAGAAACCCAGGAGGACTGCCTGTCTTCAACAAAGACTTAAGACTCCTGTGAGGAGAGGACCTGCTCTAAAGACTCTGCAGCCTCCCGAACTGCAAGGTCCCAACACTTGAAGTCTCCATTGCACCTGCTATCACTGACTCAAGTGGGAGAGGAGCTCTGTACCAACAAGGTTCCCCAGCTCCACAGAGTCCAAGTCCACCATGGTTTCACCCCTCCTGGACTCCCCAAAGTCACCTGCAGCCTCTGCATGTGCCCCCCTTTCCCGTATCCTCTTTAGTGAGAGAAAACCGACACCTAAAGCAACCACTGCACCCGTCACCTATCGCCCGATCTGAAGTGGGTCCCTAGTGTCAAGGATGTCCCCCAGTTCTCCTGAGCTCGATTCCACAGCGGTTTCACCCCTCCTGGACTCCATGATGACACCTGCAACCTCAGACCACAAGACCCCTCAACTCCCGGTCACATAAACCAGACACCAAAAGACACTCTTGCATCCGTCACCCCTGGGTCTTGGAGAAGAGGACCAAAGGTGAACTTAGGTCCCCGAGCACCCCACCTTTGTTGCCTACCTATTGGTTTTCCCCGACTGGTTTCCTGGCCAGAGCCTGCAGTCTATTTCCACTGAGATCAATCCCTATTGAAATACATTGGGCACCCAAAGGCGTACTACACCTCTGCACCCGGCCACCCTAGTGTTGCCCAGAGTGGCCTCTTGATGTGGTCCTGACCCTTGCCCAGTACCTACCTTAGATCTCTGAAATTGGTCTCGTAAATTGTCATAAAGTATCTGTTGGCTGACTTTGTTTCCCTCCCTTAGGGAGGGTTAACATTGAATAACTCAAAAATTGCATTGTTTTGCAAGTCAAAAGTATTTAAACTTAAAATGTGCTTACCTTGTAAAAAGTCTTGGTTTCAAAGTATATACAAAAAGAAGTGTTATTTTTCTAAACTGGTTTTGGATTTATTCTTTGAGTTGGCATCTCATTTATTGCCTCCGTGAGTACAACAAATGCTTGGAACTTCCTTCCGATAAGCCTAACTGCTCGTCCAAACTATCACTAGAGTGTTAGTACTATCTACTTTTGTCTCTGCAAACCAATTGAGTATCCACTGGACTCTCTGCACGGTGTACTTCTTTTTTGTGCATCATATAGTGAGCCAGCTTCCTACAGAGTCCAACAGGAACTCAGAAAACAAACCCTATTGCACTTTATGTGGCATTAATTCTGACTTTCTTACTGTAGCTCCTACTGCTTGACGACAAGCTGCTGGTAGTCACCACAATGGTATCCCTAAGGATCCTTCATCAAAACTATTTACATGCCAGGATCACAGGGCCCACGTGAACAATGAGAAAATTGACTCAGTTGTTAGCCCAAATGCTTTGGTTCTAAATTTACCCCTAGAAGCATGCTAGTATTGGTATTGGCAGGAGTGCCCCCATTCCAGCACAATCAATCAGACAGTTGGCAGAAGTTACATAAAAGGGTTATTCATTTGCTCAGTAGTCACAAAATTAATATGCCAAAGAGTAACAAAACTTTAATGTTACATAACTTTAGCTGGATGGGCCCTTCATTAAAAAAGACAGAGGGAGATTGTATTGTTATGAATTTTAGCCACCTGGCCAGTGTCAGGAAAGTATTTGGGGCTCATGAGGAGAGTCGGTATGTCATGACAAGGATAGTCTTTTTGCCTTTGGGGTACTTTTATAAACTGCCCAAGCTGGTAATATGCACACCTGCATCTGGTCTGCTCCTCCCAAATCCGGGCATAGATTGTTGCAATAGATATTCACCCCTATCAGGTCTTACGGAGGTTGATTGACTCTGGGTGCTAGAGCAATCGGAATGCCACTAGAGGTGCATTACATCCCGACAGACTATTTATTCCCCAGCTCAAGCACTCCTATCTGCGGTGAAAAGTAAATTATAAGGATTACATTCTAAAATGCACCTTCCAGATTGACAATCTCTGATATGAAGTTATGATTTCCTGTTGTTTCAGGAAGCCTTGGACCTTAATCCTTTTGTGTTTGATGGGTATTCATGTTTTAGTATACCGGCTACCCCATCTCGTTTTGTCCATGCCTTAGGTGGACTAACCATCTGGGTAAACCTTTCCCTTGGAGGCCATGCTGTAGCTATAATCACTCCAGGAAGTGACTACCAGGCCGTGGTACATAAGGGGGATCCAACATTGTATTTTATTATTAGCTATGATAATAGTTTCACTAATACTCTTAACTGCAGGTTTCCTGGTTTGTGGGGACAGTCACAGGAGAAGGGCAGCAAGGTTATTTGTGTTTAGCTGGGGTTTTTAATACAAGGTTAGCCGCCTTCAATTTAAGAAATGGGGCCGCAGTTGATGGGGGGTCTTTCTTTCATTGTTGGATCTACACAATGTACTGGAAAAAGGGGCATGGATGATACAGGCTTGCCAACTTTCAGGGGCAGGGATTGTCTGTTTTGATTGACTATATTTTTGTATCCAGTAATTTAATTAATCAATTGCTGTCTGGGACTATCGTACGTACATATTTTGGTGACCACAATTCAATTGAGATAGCCCTGATTGTGTCCTCTAGAGTGGAAGTTAAAATTGGGACAAGAAACAATAACTTAAAGCAATCTACGGATAACCTAAGAGTATGTTGGTAGCTTCCTAATCCCATACGATTTCTAGGCACAATGTTCATAGAAAATCGGGAGCTAATCTTGGGTTGTTTGACTGACAATGATATTAATGGAAAAAGGGACATAGTCAGCTCATTTGTGGCTCTCTGTTCATGTATTTAAAAATCCTTCTCTAAGCCAGTCAAATCAGGCCATATGGCACCAAGATGGTTCGATCACAGGTGCTCAGTAGCTAACCAAGCTTTATGGTGGGGCCTATCTGCCCTTTCTAGGGATTCTTTAACTGTGACCAGTCTTCTTAAGCAGAATTTAAAGGCAACAACAAGGAAGTGGAGGGAGGTTATCTACCTGCAATTTCAGCCTCTACCAAGAACAGTAAGTCCTTTTGGGATTCAGTCTCAGTTAAGAGAACAGCCAAAAGAATGGTAACGCCTATCAGCTGCTATATTAATAGTGAGGCGTGGGATGCACATTTTTCGCAGATTTAGTGTTCTACTCCTGAGAGATAGGAGACCTGCATCCTGAGGTAGTGGTCACTTTAAAAGAAGTTAAAGCCGCAATACAGCAGAGTGCAGGGTGAAAGGCACAGTGTGCCAATCGAGTTAATAAAGTGTAACATTAACTTTTGGGACCCCCTGCTGGCTAATGTTCATAATAACCTAAAATATGCATCCTTACCTGGCTCCTGGGCTTCGTCTACCATTGTAACAATTGTGAAGAAGGGGGATCGCTCCTTGCCCACCTGCTATCCTCCTATCTCACTGATAGACATTGTTAGCACGTCAGAGCCTTAATAAGTAAACTTACAAGGAGACGCGTTTAGGTCAACAAACCTTTGGACCATGTTTGGGGACTTCCCAGTACGAGATATTTCCTTGGCATCACCAACCAAAAAATCAATGAGCAACCAATAATGACAATCAATTTCTCAATAAACAATAGGAATCAATAATTGAACACCCCTTGCCCTTTCGGCCATGAATAACCACACCAATTTAGATAAGTGTTAAGATATTTATTTCCCTATTAGTTACAATCTAGTACCATGTCTGTTAACTTCAATATCAATAAACCACATCAGAAGCATTTCTAATTTGCAATCAGAGCATAACTCAATCAAGACATTGACTATATTCATTCAGTATTTAGACACAACATTTAATATGAACCAACTTAGCAGAGTCTCATTAGTACATGGTTCAACAAAGCAAGAACTCAGTCATTTGTCTATTTGCACACAGGTATAAGTGAATGGCTTAACTAACCTCAAATTAGCATTAGCATGTTGGGCTTCATGCAAAACGTTTAGTGAACATGTATTTAGAAAACATCTATACTAAGGCCTCTGTCAAAATAGCAGTTGGTACCTAGTAAGAAAAGGCAAACAGACAATCACAATTTGCATCGGATGGTTACCAATCCAACAGATCAGCAAGCAGCGTCAGTCTTCGTCCTCAGGACACCAGTCGATTCACCATCGCCAGAGATAGGGCGGGACATACTATCCGAATAGCATACCTAAGGAACATATTACTTTCCTCAGATAGTGGAGAAAACAATATCAAGCAAAAGGTGGGCAGGGGATGGTTTGGATGATAGGATAACTAAAGTACGGCTCGGAGTGTACGGAGTGGGGAGGGGAGAAAATAGGTAAAAATGGATGGTTTCTTCTTGAGTCATGCTGTTAAATCAAAACTGTCTAACTATTCCCTAATTCCTCATTGGATAAAGTTTAGTGCATCATTATCTCTGTCCAATAATTTGGTAAGCACCTTATTAGAATGTTCCACTGTTTACAGTTCCCATGTCACGGATTGGTCCATGTTATTGACGTCTTCAACGGTTGGAATGTCAGGTAGAAATGTTACACTTTGCGCTCCAGTCAGTGTCTTCATTGTCTTCTCCTAGTATGGTTAACCTTGCACCTGTTACGAATTACACTGTTGCATCTAGCAAGAACATCGCCTTGAGCAAGTCGGTTCTCATTCGAAAGAAGTTACTACGGCTACACACATAGAGCTCTTGGAAAAATAAAGCTCATGTCCTTCAGGAAAAACAGCACATTACACGTTAGAAAATACAATTCAATATGAGGTCAGGCAGCTAGGCCCAAACCCCCGCTAAACTAAAGCCCTCCGTGTTAATTAAAGCAACTCTCAGCACATAACCCTAATTACGATATACTAATACAAATTCAAACATTATTGCATAAAATTCAGAATTAAGAAGCCCTTTCCATTAGTCTTCGTACACATTGGTAACCACTCCCAGTAGGCACATTTCAAACGTGTGCATTATTTTCTAGGTTAACAGATTTTCTTAGCAGCTTCGTCACACAATATATTGCAAGTTTTTCGTATTAATATTGCTTAAAAGACACACTCCAACAATATCCGGCCCAAAATGTTTCGGAGGGTCCTTTATAATAGGATTTTTGAGGGTGCAGAGGATAATCAAATCATAAATTCATGTCAATACAGTTTCTGTAGCCACAGAGTTACTTTGGAGCAGTGCCTGATTCTTAACCTGATACTAGGTAAATATACAGTGGCTAAGCACACCCCATTGTATCTTGGCATCATTGACCTCTCTATGGCAATTGATTGTGTCAGTTGAACAAAGCTATGGCAACATTTACTGAACATGGGGTTGGAGGCATCACTCGTCAGTCTCCTGGCATCCATGCTCGAGAACACAAAGGCCAGAGTTAGATTTGGTCAAAATGGAGAATTATCTTAGGAAATACAAATCGGGTGTGGGATGTGGGGTGCGATAGGGGTGCATCCTGCTGCTCCCTTGATGTTTATTTTGTATGTCAATAGACGTAGCCGAATTTAACTTCTTGTATTCTGGACGTCCCTGTGATTCCTTCCCAGTATTGTTGTAAGCGGACAATGCAGTCTTAATAGCCCGTATGCCCAGAGCTCTGCACTTATTGCTCCACTCATTTCTGGAATTTAAGGCCACTCTTGACCTATTACCTAACTTCTCTAAATCGTTTGTAATGGCATGTGGGCCCAAGAGCATCCATCTTTCAGCACTTTTTTCTACTTGCTAGTGACTTTTGGCACAACTGGTTCATGGGCATTGAAAATAATTAATCATAGGACAAAGTTATCCGGTGTTGTTGGCTCACTTTTTAGCTTGCCCTCCCCACCAGGAGGATGGGCCCTTGTGCCAAATGTTACAGCTCTATGCCTGTTGAAGCAGATATGCTAATTAAGAAAAATATTAATGATGTTTATGTGCTTAGTAATGAGAAATATGTAGAGAAATTAATCTTAGAGAAAATAATGTGCACGTTTGAAAATGTGCCCTCGGGGTATGTCAGCCATGTGTACGAGAATGTACTAATATAACTGAAACTGTATGAAATAATGAAAATATATGAGAAAAATGTAGTAATATGTCATATTGAAATGTATAACCTATTTTTTACTTCAATTTATAGTGTTAACTTAGCCGAACTTAAAGGCCTAGTCTCCCTAGGCCTCGCACACTGAGAGCAGAAACAATAACTGCGGTTGCAAGAAGCTGCTGCGAACTGGCCTTGACTCACCCGATGTTAAAGTTGCTTAGCTAGAATTTTCTGCAATGTACCTGCGGACAGGAGATGATGAAGAAAATGTGATACAATTATGTCTAAAGTAGGCTGAATGTACTTTCCCAGGACTTGGACAATGAAGGCACTGACT
Organism: Pleurodeles waltl; assembly: GCF_031143425.1. Classification (NCBI taxonomy): domain Eukaryota; kingdom Metazoa; phylum Chordata; class Amphibia; order Caudata; family Salamandridae; genus Pleurodeles; species Pleurodeles waltl. The sequence continues at coordinate 726,190,545 of NC_090440.1, read as the reverse complement.
GAAGAGGAACATGCAACAATTACGATACCTGAAGAGCCGGATGAGGAGGACATCGTATAGCGGACCAATCCACATCTTGTGAACGGACTGATATTGAAATTAGTAATAAGGGGGATGAACTGGGAGACCCTAATTAAAAGTCATGACAAGGCTGAACAGACAGATGCGAGGGGTGAATTGATGGCGTCAGGAGACGTTGTCTGAGGTTCTGTCGTTGGGCTCATACCTTGTGAGCCTGATGCGAGGCTGACCAATTGATGACATGAAGACGAAGACTGACTTGTTTCTGATCCATCCTGGATAGGTAGCTATGAAAAATGTGACTGACAAATTTGTGCCTTTTCTTCTAGGTACCAACTGTGCTGATTACAGAATTCTCACTTATATAGATTTTTCCAAATTAATGTTTTTTCGCTAAAATATTTTTACATGAAGACCCACATGTGGGTGCTAATCTTGGTTAGGCAGGCTGATAAGGGAGATGTTGACAGCGAGACTTGACTGACGAGCTATTTGATGAACTCTGCTAGTAATGCTGATATTCTTGGCTTATGTAGATGCATTTATGCATATGGTTTTTCTTCAAGTCATGTTTCAATGGTTTTTTTCCATTAAAGAATTCATAAATGAGTGGATTGAATAAAGATTGAATTAACGGATGATTTAGAACTGTAATCAATAGGGAAATAAAAATTGTTTAACTCTTTTACCAAGTTGTGGTCATTCATGAGTAGATGGTTTATGAGCTGTTTTCCATAGTATGTATTTTGATTATTGATGTTAATTATTGATTCAGCAGTCACTGCATGACTAGGATACTTCATGCGATTCAAAAGGTTCATCAACCTTTAGGTGTCCCCTTGTAAGTTTACTTACTAAGGACCAGGTGCGCTAGCACACACCACAATGTGTCCCAGTGGCTTTGTATGGGGCAGAAAAATGGGGTATTGGGCTAGTCAGGGAGAGGAAAATCATTTCTGCCTGAACATTTTATCTGTTCTATTACCCTCCTCTCACTTTATCTGCCATAAGGAGTTGGGTCTAAGTTATTTAAGTGATCGAATCCAAACTCGCCTGCCACTGTTATGGTTGTCCATTGCGAATACTGAGGAGGCCTCTTAAACAAGAAATATAATAGCTGACTGTTTAGTATAGAATAAAGGCCTCGCTATCCCATGTTTTGATGTCATTGACTTACCTCAGGTATTTACCAATGTTGCACTGTGTGCTACGTTGGGAAGGAAACACGTCTAAACTCTATTAATAGCCCATACTCAAGGAAAAAGGGCCAGCGTAGAAACATTAAAATATTCTATTGTAGCTTATTTGTCTTTAAATCCCTAAACCACTCCCAATAATTATATATTTAGAGGAAGAGGGTGCTGGAAACACTACTTAATGTTTCATTTCAGGGAGGATACAACTAAATACTTATTATGTATATCTCCATTAGGCTTCCAGAGAAATCTTGAATTACGTTTGTGCTGATGTAATGACAACTTGAGGCAGTCTATGCTACATTTTTTTGGTGTGCTTTTTATCAAAAATTCATCAAACTGTTTTTTAACCCAATTACAGGACTAGAGACACAAGCTCACACCAGATCGCTGGGAGGTAATTTATTTATTTGCTTAACAACACATTGCAGATAACCCAGTAGTCCAGTCCATCCTCTGGCGCATCTTCTCCGGTGGTGGTCTCTTTCTCGGGCTGTCTCTGGTATTCTTCCTCAGTGGTCAGATGTCACCCTCAGAGAAAATAGAAGGAGGAGGCAATGAATCTCTGTCTTTATAAGACCAAAGAACCTATCCCTACTTATCACTTTTTTGTGTGTTTCACTGCTAACAGTGAAAGTTGCCTGGATAACATTATGACCTCTTGCCAACAGATGAGGGAATATGAATCTGTCACATTCCAGTTACCACATGCGTGACCCCCAAGCAGCCTTTTTGTAATTCCTAAAATAAGAAAACAGCCCTTCCCTTTTTAAGGGTAGCCTTGAGCATGCATAATATAGTAATAGTGCCCAGTAAACAAATCCCAAGACAAGGGGTTCCTTCTTCATGCTTCTAGTGCCATGAAAAGTGGGGAAGAAGAAAAGAAGATAGGGATAGCACTACACTCCCACCAAGTACAAGCAAGCAAGCCGCACGCAGCAAGCCACAAACAAATGGTGTGCACACGCTTCTGGGCCAGGGGCCTAAAGCAGTGACTCTTTGACAGAGTTATGGCCACCTCATCTCTCTCACCTTTCCCCGGGTGCTTGAAGACAGCGGTGAGGCACAGCAGTTCTTCCTCCTTATCTTCCGACCCTGTAGATCAGTGGTTCCCAAGCTGTGGTCCGGGGAGCCCTGGAGGTCCGCGAAGCCACCTCAGGGGGTCCGCGACTGCATAGAAAATTAAATAATATTAACAGAATATGTCCCCAGCTTTCAGTAATGACTCAGTAGGGGGTCCCCAGATTCCAATAATGATTTAGTGGTGGTCTCCTGGTTCCAGTAGTGATAAAGTGGGGGTCCACAGAAGTCAAGAGGTTGAGTACCACTGCTGTGGATGGTCTGGTGCTTCCCTTAGCGCTGGTCGCAGTATGCCTCTTGACGTTCTGCAGAGGCTCCAAGTCTTTTCTGCTCTGCTTTTGCTCCTCGACTCTGTAATCCTCATGCGTCACAAGTGTGGATGGCTTCAAACTCCTTCTGGCCTCTCGTACTTCTTCCTCCCATCTTTCCAGCCTATCAGGCCACTGCAGGAGTGAAGTGGGTCGGCCCTACACATCTAGAATGCTAGTTGTTGCATCTTTAGTACCCCCGGGGGTCCCTGCCATCATCCGACATGGGTGGGCTACACCAACCCCTTTAATGAAGTCTAGAAATTAGAGTCTTTGCATCCAGGCATATTATTTCTTGAAGAAGCTTGATGATGAAGAGACTTGTTTTTATGTAAGCTCCTTTTTACATGGTGCATTATGTTTTCGGGCACAATTAACTTTGATGAAGAAGTTTCTATGTATTTTTTTTATCTCATATATTTGCATAATTGAACAATTTATTATTTTGTTCAGATTGATGTTTGATGATATAGTGTTGTGTTGTTTGATCTGGATGTATGTATATTTGTTGCTAACTTTGCACTTTTATGGTTGCTTCACAACCAAATAACAATTATAAATTGAAATGATTGATACTCTGCACAAGTCCGATCTACGCCACTGAACTCTAGGTCACTCTGCAGCATTTTACTGTACACCACTGCACTCTATGCTGATACACTCTAAGCCAATGCATTTTACTCTTTGACATTCATCTCTATGTCCCTGAACTCCACCCCAATCCCCTGTACACCACTGTAATCTACTCGGCACCTCTGCACTCTGCACCACTCCATTCTACACCAATTCACTCTACTCTGAAACAATCTACTCTACGCCACTGCACTCTACGCCACTCTGTTCCACTCTGCTCAACTCCACTGTATGCTACTGCACTCTATGCCACTCTACTCTGAACCACTGCACTCTACACCAATGCACTCTACACAACTGCACTCTATACCACTGCCCTCTACTCTGCATTGCTGTTATCTACGCCACTGCTCTCTACACCACTGTACTGCACTCTACACCACTGCACTCTGACACTTCTCTGCAACACTAAACTTTCTGCTACTAAACTCTACGCCACTCTACTCTGCACAACTCCACTCTACACTACTCCACTCTGTGCCACTGCTCTCTATGCCACTTCACTTTCCTGTATGACAATTCATTAGATGGCCAGAAGACTACAACTCAGCATCTCCGTCTACTAGAAAATATTTGCAACTGAATTTCCGGTAGAAATGCCTCAATTGATTAGTTTTGTGATTCAATTGCCTTTCAGGGTAAACAAAATCATATTTCTTTCTTGGCAAACAAGAGTGCAAATAAATGTTGGTTTACCGTACCTAGGCCCATATTTATACTTTTTGACGCTAAACTGCGCTAACGCAGTTTAGCGTCAAAAAATTAGCGCCGTCTAACGCCATTCTGAAGCGCCATGCGGGCGCCGTATTTATGGAATGGCGTTAGCCGGCGCTAGCAGACCGGCGCTGCCTGGTGTGCGTGGAAAAAAACCACGTAGACCAGGCAGCGCCGGCGTAGGGGGAAAATGGCGTTAGGGCGTCTTAAAATGGGGCAAGTCAGGTTGAGGCAAAAAAATCGCCTCAACCCGATTTGCGCCATTATTTTCGCCGCCCAGACGCCATTTAAATGACTCCTGTCTTAGTAAAGACAGGAGTCATGCCCCCTTGCCCAATGGCCATGCCCAGGGGACTTATGTCCCCTGGGCATGGTCATTGGGCATAGTGGCATGTAGGGGGGCACAAATAAGGCCCCCCTATGCCACCCAAAAAAAATTAAAAAATATAAAAAATTATACTTACCTGAACTTACCTGAATGTCCCTGGGGTGGGTCCCTCCATCCTTGGGTGTCCTCCTGGGGTGGGCAGGGGTGGTAGGGGGGGTCCCTGGGGGCAGGGGAGGGCACCTGTGGGCTCATTTTGAGCCCACAGGCCCCTTAACGCCTACCCTGACCCAGGCGTTAAATAGTGGCGCAAATGCGGGGTTTTTTGACCCGCCACCTCCCGGGCGTGACTTTTGCCCGGGAGTATAAATACGACGCATTTGCGTCGCCGTCATTTTTTTAGACGGGAACGCCTTCCTTGCATCTCATTAACGCAAGGAAGGCGTTCACGCAAAAAAATTACGCTATTTGCCCATACTTTGGCGCTAGACGCGTCTAACGCCAAAGTATAAATATGGCGTTAGTTTTGCGCCGAATTTGCGTCGAAAAAAACGACGCTAATTCGGCGCAAACGGAGTATAAATACGGCCCTAATGCTTTGGATCTAGATTTTGTTATGTACTGCCTTAAGCTTTAATTGGCAAGGCAACTATCAGCCTTACATCACACTGGAACATGGAGCATCACTTAAACACAGAAACCTGACTCTTCCTTGTTGACTCACAGTTGAGTGAAAACAGAATAAAAAGTGTACGTTGTAATCAGAACTGAAGATCGCTTTTAATACCAGAACCAGTTCACCTTCTTTCTGTGTATATTTCAAAATTCAATTAAATACATACATCACAAATGTTCAGCAGTGCATATGTATCTAAAATGTAAATCTAAAAACAGCTTTGAAAATACGTGAGATCAGCTGTACCCTGATGAGTCACAAGTTATTAGGTATTCCTGTCACTCACTTTGAATACAAAGATGAATTTCTATCTTTTTACTGATAAATGTCATATCCTACTTACACTGTGACCGAGTGCTACGTCAGGCTATTGTGTTATGTTGTTCCCATCGAGGCTTTGATTACGAGTGCGCAATCTTTTTTTATTTGTGCGGGGGTCACAGTTACAAGTGACATGAACTTTACCAAAGCAGAGAGGTCCCCACCCCCAGGCAGCAAAACCGTAGGTAGATCTATCATCTTACTCCACACATTATCCATGATTTTAATCAAATGTATACTTAAAAAATGCACACAATGAAATGTTTATTATTAATGATTACTTAAAAAATAATACATTGTTACTAAGCTACATGTCTGTGACTGTTTCTGATTACATAGTTTGTATTATTACAGTTTGGTGTAAAAAAATGTGAAACTAAATAGCCATATGTTGGACTTGGTGTCATTGGCATGTTCTCCCTTAACTTTTTGCCTCTTCTTCTCAGGTTGTTTCTGTATGCTGGACTCTGTCTTTGCTGTTTTGTTTTCTCTGGACACTTTACCACAGTTGTAAGTGTAATTGTCCCCTGTCTAAATTATATGTGTACATTGGCTTATCTATGATTGGCATATTTAATTTACTAGTAAGTCCATAGTAAAGTGCACTAGAAGTGCCCAGGGGCAGTAAATCAAATGCTACTAGTGGGCCTGCAGCATTGGTTGTGCCACCCACATTAGTAGCCCTGTAAACGTGGCTCAGACCTTCCACTGCAGTGTCTGTAAGTGCAGTTTTAAACTGCCAATTTGACTTGGCAAGTGTACCCACTTGCCAGGCCTAAACCTTCCCTTTTTATACATGTAAGGCACCCCTAAGGTGGGCCCTAGGTAGCCCCATGGGCAGGGTGCAGTGTATGTTAAAGGTGGGACATGTACTTATGTGTTTTACATGTCCCGACAGTGAAATACCGCCAGATTCGGTTTTCACTGTTGCAAGGCCTATCTCCCTCACAGGTTACCATGGGGGCTGCCTTTAAATATGATTAAAGCACAGATTCCCTTTGGGAGCAGATATACATGTATCGCTGAATTCACAATTTAAAAATACATCTTTTAATGAAGTTGGTTTTTAGATTGTGTGTTTGAAAGTGCCACTTTTAGAAAGTAGGTATTTTCTTGCTTAAACCATTCTGTTACTCTGCTTGTTTGTGGATTCCCTGTCTGAGTCAGTTTGATAGTTAGGCTGTTTGCACCTCTCCTCTAGACAGTGACACAAAGGGAGCTGGGGTGTAGCATGCATATCCTGATGGGCCATCTGTGCTAGGAGGGAGGAGAGGAGTGGTCACTTACACCTGAAAGGGATGTGCCTGCCCTCACACAATGCAGTCTCCAAACCCCCTGGTACGTGTCTGGGGCCTGGCCTGGGCAAGACAGGATCTTAAAAATAACAGAGACTTCTCTTTGAAGTAGGCCTACTTCAAATGCAAAAAGGGGTATAAGAAGAGTATCCCAAATCCCTGAAAATCAGATTACTTATGGAACCAAGAGGAACCTCTGCCAAGGAGAAGAGCTGGAGAAGCTAGAGGAGGAGTACTGCCCCTTTGCCTGTGACTGTGGTTTGCTGGGTTGGCCTGCAGAAGCTGCTTCTACCTGATGGAGGACAAAGAATGACTTTTGTGTGACTTCCCACTGGTGAAGAATCTTCAAGGGCTTGAAACTGAGCTTCCCTCCTGTTGTTGAAGTCTCAGGAACAACAAAGACTTCTCTCTGCCAGCACTTGAGCTTTTTGCTGAGAGTCCTGCCTGCCAAGTGGTGCCCTAACCTGTCTCTGGGCCCTTGAAAGGTACAACTGGTGGAAAAGGACCGAAATCCACCCAAAGACCGCTGTGCGGGGAAACTTGAAATATGATGCGCCACTGGCCTCGCGGCTAAAATCAACTCTCCACGTGCATCACGGCTGGTAAATCGATGCAACTCGGCCGGTCGCAACACCCAATGGGGCTGCTGTTAATGACACAAGCCCCCATGCAGTGTGGTTTCCTGACACCATGCGACCGGATTTCGACACAACATCACTGGGCGCGGAAAATCAATGCAAAGCCTGTCCGGACCCAAGGTGCCTGTTTGGATCGACGCATCACTCTCTTGCGGAGGGAAGAAATGAAACACGCTGACCCGACTGGAGTAGGAACGATGCACGGTCTCGCTTGCTAGTGAGAAATCGATGCATCGCTGGCCTTTTTTGCCGCACACTCACCCGTGCGGCTTTATTTTTGACGCTACCCGGGTACTTTTGTGCACCAACAGCGTTCTCACTGTTTTCTAAGGATTAAGGGCCAGATGTGGCAAAGTCCGATTTTACGAATCGGAAATTGCGAGTCGGTCGCAAAGACCCACCTCATAAATATTAATGAGGTGGGTCGCATTTTGCGACCTCATAGTGAGTCCCTGCACTCAGACCTCCATGTCTGTGACTGCTTTTTAAATAAAGCAGTTTTTTTTAATTTTGCAGCCAGTTTTCCTTAAAAGAAAACGAGTTGCGAAATAAAAAAATAACAAAACCTTTTGGTTTCGGTTTTTCAGAGATGGTAGTGGTCCATTGGACCACTGCCTGCTCGGAAAAACCCTTACTGGCAACATTCACAAAGGGGAAGGGGTCCCCTGGGGATCCCTTCCCTTTTGCGAATGGGTTACCACCAGTGTGACACTGGTGGTAACTGCAAATTGCTTTGTGACCGCATTCGCCGTCACAAAGCAATTTAGCATAGCGATGAGAGTCGCAAATAGGAAGGGAACAACCCTTCCTATTTGCGAGTCGCATTCACAATTTGCGAGTCGGTACCGACTTGCAAATTGTGAATGTGCATCGCAAAAGGCTTTTTGCATGGCGCCAACTGCGATTTTCGCAGTTTGCACCATGCAAAAAGCTTTCTACATCTGGCCCTAAGACTCTTATTCTTTTTAAAATTCATATCTTGACTTGTGTATGTTCGATTTTTTATGTTTTGGTCTTGCTTTGTTTAGATAAATATTATCTATTTTTCTAAACCTGTGTTGTGTCATTTTGTAGTGTTTTCACTTAGTTACTGTGTGTGTTGGTACCTTCTTTCTGAAGTTGAGCCTGCCTGCTCATGCCAAGCTACCAAGGAGGTGAGCGGGGTTAACTGAGGGTGATTCTCCTTTACCCTCACTAGAGTGAGGGTCCTTGCTTGGACAGGGGGTAACCTCACTGCCAATCAAAGACCCCATTTCTAAAACCATAGATATATCATTTTTTCGTTAAGAAAAAAATAAAGTCTTGTAATCTACATTTTAACATTTTACAACCCCCCCCAAAAAACTACAATCAAAATAATAACTACATAAAGCCTTATATTTTATTTGATACTTCTTGAGGCCGCATAAAATTCAACCATGCAAACGTCCTGAGGTGGCACACCATTCCTTGCTGTAGAGCAAAAGTTGTCTATTACCCCACATATCTCATCACTCGTGACATCTTCTATAATATCATTGATAACATTGCAACATTTGCAAATAAATTATTTATGAAATAAACTGTGCATGGGGGGGTTAAGTAATAGTTATCTTAGGTCATAAGTGATAGTTACTTGAGATAACTGAACTATAGCTGGTAAATTTCTGTGTCAGTGGTTTTTAGAATGTAAAACATGATGTTGTTACTGACCTTACTGAACATTTCACCTAACTATAATGTTACCTTAATCTTTGTTTTTTTGTGTGTGTGTTTTTGTGTGTGTGCATGTATATATATATATATATATATATATATATATATATATATATATATGTAAAGGTAGGGTTTAGGGATGGGTAGGAGCATAGGGTGGTAAGGAAGGGTACGTTTATGGTTTAGGGATGGGTAGGGGTTTAGGGTGGTAATAAGGGTATTTTAGGGCTTATGGATGGCTAGGGGTGTAGGGTTGAAGTGTATTTGTAGGGTTCAGAGGTTAGTAGGGGGTATAGAGGTGTAAGGGTATGTTAGACCTGGCATCCTTGGTGTGGTTTCCCATGACTTTTTGCCTTCAGACCTCCTGATTGCTGACCTCGGTTTTGCTGGCTTTGGGACTCAGGGCACTTTACCATTGCTAACCAGTTCTAAAGTGCTTTCTGCTTAAAACATGGTAACATTGGCTTATCTACAATTGGCATATTTAATTTACTTATATGTCCTTAGTAAAATGTACTACCTGTGCCCAGGGAGTGTAAATTAAATACTGCTTGTGTGACTGCAGCACTGATTGAGCCACCCACTTCAGTAGCACTTCAAACATGTTTCAGGCCTGCAATAGCAAAGCCTGTTTGTGTGCAGTTTAAAACTGCCATGTCGCTCTGGAAAGGGCAAGTTAACAATCTTGCCAGACCCAAACCTTTCTTTTTAATACATATAAGTCTCCCCTAAGGTATGCCCACGACAGCCCAAGGGCAGGGCAATGTGTATTTAAAAAGTAGGACTTGTAGAACATGTACTTACATTTGTTTTTAACTACTAAAATGCCTATTGCTCCCACAGGATAAAATTTAGATTATCTTATTACATTTTAAGTGTAATTGTCAATTGTGAAAGGATGGGACCCCCAACTTTGGTGTCTCTGGAATTACAATTTGAAATCATGGGGAAGTCTGATTTTAAGTTTTCATTCTGAAAATGCAACTTTTAGAAAGTTGGCATTTTCTTACTTACTGCTGCTTACTTAGTGCTGCATAGTCCCTGTAGTGAGTCTGGAGTCAGGGTAGGAAGGACAGACACTCTGCACTTTAAAGACCACTTTTTGAAGTTTCCCCCTCAAAAGCACAACCAGAAATAAGTACTGGACGCCAGAAACTACGAACTCAGTACATTTCTGGAAGTGTGGATACTGTTCCAGGAAGAAGGACTGCCACTCTGCTGGACTGGTACTCTGCTGGACTCCTGCCCAGCTCTTCTGACCTGCTGCACTCCTTGCCTGGTAGTGAGAAGGACTAGACCTGCATCTCTCTAACCCTGAACCAAAGTGACTCCAAGGGCTTGCTGGCTTGCCTCCTTTTTTCTGAAGTGTCAGAGACACAACAGACTTCCAACTCACCTGCTACAGCACCTGGACTCTGCCAACTTTCAGCCTTGCCCTTCCAAGTGGTGCTAATCCAGTCCTGGGCCCTTAGAAGTAGGTATAAAGTGCTGCTCCAGTCAAAACCGACACACCGCTGCTTCTGAGCGTATCTGTTGCATGGATTGGAATTGGCGCATCAGACTCATTGTGTGATTTGGAGTTGACGCATTGACACCCCAGTGTGGATCGACCTCAGCTCATCTCCTTTGAAACTACAGCATCTCAGGACCCAATGCATTGCCGTTGTGGTGTGGAGAAAATCGATGAATCTTCAACACTGCATGGGTAGGATTGGCTTCACTGTGGAGATCAATACCAAAGCATTGCTACCACCGACTACCCCCAACCTTTACATCAACACAATCAGGATTAAGGTACTTTTGTTCAGCCTGCCTCACTGGGTCTCTGTAGCCAGCAAGAGCTCCATTGCGGTCGGTCTGTACTTTTGATTTTAGCCCTGCCCAACGTGACCAGATATCCCTGATTGGCACTTTTTGTTTCTAAGCGCTATTTCACAGGTTATTCTTTAAAGATTCATATCTCACATTCTTCTTATTGGATTTTATTATTCTATTTATTTTGATTTTATTTATTACATTAAACTCTATAGTTCAAACTAGGTGTAGTATCTTTGGTGTGGGGTTTTCACTGCTTTATTGTTTGAAGCATTGCACAGATACTTAACACATTGCCTCCTAAGTTAAGCCTGGCTGCTCTGTGCCAAGCTACCAGAGGATAAGCACCGATTAACCTAGGGTGTGTTTGTGACTTACCCTGAATAGGATTGTGATTCCTCCTTGAACATGGTACTTAACTCTGCGAACCAAAAATCAAATTTCTAACAGAGTATTTGTAAGGCTTAGGGGTGTGTAGGTGTGAAGGGTGGCAAGGATAATTTTTGGGTTTATGGGTGTGTAGGGTTGTAGGATAGTAAGGGTATTTTAGGGTTTAGTAGTGGTAGGGGTGTGAGGTGGTAAGGGTATTTTAGGGTTTTGGGGTGGTTAGGTTTATAGTGTGGTAAGGGTAATTTTAGAGTTTATGAGTGGTAAAGGTAATTTCAGGTTTTAGGGGTGGGTGGGAGTCTAGGAACGTAAGGGTATCTTTTGGGGTTTAAAAGTGTATAAGAGTATAGGGTGAAAAGGATATGCTTAGCGTTTAGGGGTTGGTATGTGGCATAGGGTGGTGAGGGCATTTTTATTTTTAGAATTTAGGGGTGGGTAAGGGTCTAGGGTGGTAAGGGTATTTTTATGGTATATGGGGGACAGCGGTATTGGGTGGTAAGGATATTTTTTAGGGATGGACAGTGAGTTTTTAGCACTCCATGCTCTGCTTAGAGTGCGGAGTTCAGCTAAAAAATCTGCTAGCCTGGCAGAAGAGCAGAGCTCACTAGTGTGCGCACTGCAGCCCAGTTAGGTGCCCCACAGCGCAAGTGCAGACAGTATGCGCTTGCGCTGTGTGGACCATAACTGGGCTGCACTTTACAGTCAGATCAAAACAACATTTGCCACGGTACAACAGGCTTTGCTTTGTGCCGGTCAATATAGAGCTGCTGCAAGCTGCTGCTGAGAGGCTGCACCGGTGCCAGCTCTGGATCCAGTTCTCCTTCCTTTCATTATGCTCAGCAGCCCAGGAGCAGGGGGAGGCAGAGAGCCTGGCTGCTGGCAAAGTAGACCCTCCTGGACCCAGGGGCTTTCTCTTCTATTTGCACAAGGGGGCAGGCACAAAGCATGGACAGTATTTATATATGAGGGCGGTCTGTGCTTGGAAAAAAGGAAACGCGCAGTCACGCCTCCACTTGAAAAGAACCTGTGTCCCCATAGTACATGGGAAAGGAAGCAGTGTTTTAGGTTGTGGTGTGGTGAGGAGGCCAGTAGAGAGAGCTGGAGACTGGGTGAGCATCAGCTGCTGAGTGAGAGACCACCAGACCCTGTCACATAGAGATGTGTGTGGCCTGAGAGAGTGCCTTAGAGCCCATTGGCAAGCCAGGCTAGGCACTTTGTGAAAATACCAGGCTACTGGTGGTGAGCTGGTTTGCTGTTGCTGGTGCTGGGCCCTAAAGTAAGGGTGGTCTGAGGCTGTGTGTATGTGCAGAGGAAGCAATTGCAAGGTTGTGAAAGACAGGGTGTGTGCTGGCCCTCCTTGGCAATTTTGTGAAAGGAGGTCAGTTGGTGAAGGAAAGTGTGCAGGTGTGGAGAGCAGCAGACTCCAGGCCGATGGGCTGTGTCTGCACAAGAGGCCTCAAACTGCAGCTTTTGCTGCCAGCGGCATACTATGCTGGCCTAAATGTGCCCAATCTCGGAAACGCTAAGTAGGGTCGGGCCACCGGCCCTGCTTAGCGCATCCAAGATCAGGCTCATTCAGGCCAGGGCGGGAGGTCAGGCAGCACTCGGCCATGCACTGAACCCCGTAAAATTCAGTGGACTTTTTAGCCAACTCTGCAGAATTCTGCAGAGTAGAGCTCCGTGAGCCCCACCCACACCTAGAATTTTTAGAGTTTATGGGTGGGTAGGGTTATAGGCTGGTAAGGGTATTTGTAGGGAATAGGGGTGTGTAGGGGTATGAGGCGGGAGGGGTATTTAGAGGGTTTAGGGCTCAGATAGGGGTATAAGATGGTAAAGTTATTTTTAGGTGTGGTTGGGGGTATAGGTTGGTGAGAGTAAATCTAGGGTTTAGTGTGAGTGGGGTATGGAGTAGTAAGGATCATTTGAAGGTTTAGGGGTGGTTATAGGTAAAATGAGTTAATGGGTATTTAAAAAGGAGGGTTGGTTGTTTCCCCAGTAAGAAAACAATACATTTAAAATTATTTTTAAAAAGGGGGGGTTGGGTGGTTCGCCCCCACTATAATTAAGAAGAACAAAATATGTGTGAGTATTTGTCATATATATATGAAACAGTGGTCAAAAGGCAACTTGTTCCCATCTTAAAGTACTGATGCATCCTTAAAAGCTCAATTATCACCCCTTTCCATTAATGACAAGGTTGATAAATGTTTATAGAACTGTAGGTTTACACTCAAATCACCAGTAAGAATGTGGCACCTTTACTGCTTTCCTCCCTAGAAAAGTCTGAGATTCTCAATTAAATGTGTACCTTGGGCAGCCCATAGAATCTTCTAAAGAACTTTTGACACTTGGAACCTAATTGTGAGTTGCATGCCACTGGGGGATTCTACCACATAGTAACAGTAAATTTTCATGCAAATTTATTGTTACTGTGTGGTAATATCACCCCAGAACCGTGCAATTATGAGTTCAGCCTCATGGAATGGGCTATTACTGTGTGAGGCCATTTTTCGGTCCTAAACCACCACACCCATTCCATGGGGTTTTCCTCATATATCTACCTTCTGCTCTGGGCAGGTAGTATATGTATGCAGGAGCCAGTGTGTGGTGGTGGAGTGCGGGTAAGGGCAATATAGGAAGTATTGGCGGGAAGGGGAAGGATTTTTAGCAGGGGGAAGCATTGTGTCAATTAGACTCAGTTGCTGCAGCCAAAGTCCTGTGAGATTTTTCAAAATGCAGTTCATATTCTACAACACCCAGTAAAACCAGTTGCAGAAAAACCTAACCAGTAACAATTACTCTAAAAGCAAGCAGTAATTTTCTTCCACCTGAATTGTTATCAGGCCCCTTTTCTGCACTGCTAAGAAAACTTGCACCTATAGGGCAATCAGGCAGTGTCTGAAGGTCGGTTCTAACAGGTCAATGGATGAGACTTTTTCGCCTGTTTGTGAGCTTCTTTTGCGGTCTGGTTGGCCTTTTTTTGCAGTCGATTTCCCTCATATTACCTCAAATATTGGCTGCGACAAGCACAAAGGCATGCAGTCTCCACTACCTTGCAAAACACCTATAAAGCTTGTTTTTACAAGTTCAAAGCTGCACTGATTTGCAAATGTGGGTGATATTTTTAACTATTTGATTCACTAAGGGGCCCACTTTTATGTTGGTTCCCAAACCTATTTTCTGTCCCCGTCCAACCCTGAACTTGCATTACCCTGATCATAAATGCAGCAGACAACTGCCTTGCTGACCTAAAAAAAATGTTGTTCACCTTAATCTGCCACCTTGGTTGCATGACCATTAGAGTTTGTCCAACTAGAGGGGACGCAAGTGAATTTCATTTCCTTATCATCAGTGGCAAATGTGCCTCTCTCCCAGTCCTTTGAGCATGTGCTTCATCCTTGTATATGTTTAAACTTGTCCTGAGAGAATGCCTGATTTAGATCTAGGTGGTAACGGTCCGGCTGACGATTTTTTAACGGAAAACCGGTTTGCCTACCAGCCGGTCTGCCTGTCCGATTTGGATGTTGGTGGGACCATAGGCGAAAGAGCCCCCGAGTCCCGCTGACTCCACTAAGAATCTCCAGCTTCCTCAATGGCAGCATAGGGAATAGGGGCTGATGGTGGGGCTTCAGACACCTTTACTGCTGAGCAGATCTGGATGTGCCTTAGCGCAAAGCCAACTGTGGCAGGCTGACTTCCAACCTGAGCTGGCAGATGGTAGGGGAACGGGGCACAAAACGGACTTATCCCAACTGGACATCACCTTCCATCACTGCTGCCACTTGACCATGGAGGACACATGACCCCGCCATTGCCAGACTCAAAGGTAGGTATACTGCATGTACTGTGCACATTGTGTGGACACTGCACATGAGTTCGGGACCTCGGCAGAAATATACATGCCACTGGTATTTTTTTTTTAAACCCCTCTGGCATGCATACGTCGGGAACACATTTGTGTCAGTGATTGATGGAGACACACTGGTACAAGCCACATATCAAACACATACACAATTGTTATTGAGGAGTCAGTATTAATTTCCAAATGAATGCTGACATCACAATAAAAATGGCATCACACTTGTCTATGTGTTCACATTGCAAGTGAAAATGTGATGTTGTGAATCCATTTGTGTGTTTGAGTCAGTACATGTATGTGTGTGAGAGACTGGATTGGCAGGTCAAGGTAGAGGGAGCTGGAGTGTGTGATGTGGTTGTGTCTCTACGTTTTGCCATGTGCATGTGGGTCTGATGCCTGTTGTGTGGTTTGGGTTGTGTGTTATGTCGCTATATGCAACATTCAGGTATGTGTTGTGTGGTGGTCACTGTTGTGATGTGTGCAACTGTGCTTTTGTGTGCGTGGGTTTGTTTAGATGGGTGTGTCATTGTGTTGGTTGTTATGGTTGTGTTGTATTGTGTCATGGATGTATGGCAATGTGTGTTTTCCGTATGTGGATGATGTGTTGTTGTCGAATGGCAATGGATATTAGTGGGTATGTTGTCTGTTGTGTTGTGTGTTGTGCAGGTGGACACATATGGCTAAGGTACAATGTGTGTGTGTGTCACTTACCTCTATGCGATGACCACTGTCATTGTACAATGCTCAATTGCTTCCGCAATGGTCTCCTTCCATCAATAATCTGCCACTAGTACACCACGTGCAGGACTGTAACAGGTAAATAGGGTCGCTTGGAAGAGCCCTCTGTTGTGACGCTATGCAGCTCAAAAACAATACATTTAAATATGGTGAGCAGAACACCGTTGGCTTGTTTTCGAGTCCTCTGTGGAGGTGGCTCTGGCAGTTATACCGCCAAGATCTAAATCAGGGCCTGAGTTCTCATAATGTCTTGACAAAGCCTCCTCACAAGTGAAATAGGATCAGCACATTAATCTTGGATTCTTTTTTCCTAATACAGTACTTGGAGGCTCCCCTACTTGGAGGCTCGACAACTGGAGCAGTTCCTCCTTAGTAGTCTGATATCTCTAATTTTGAATCGTTACAAAGTCCTCTGAAGAGGAGCACAATCATACAATTAACGTAAATGTAAGGGCCACCATTTTTCATATTACGATTTTCGCTTAGGGCAAAGGTGGTGTGTGGATAGCTTTCTGAAACCTCTATACTGTTATATTTATTTGATTAAAATTATGAGTGAAAGGTGGCTGACAATTATGTATTCTTTATTTTGTGAGGTTGCCAGTGCAGGCAGGCCGTGTAAAGCGCCATTTCCAGGAATTTGCAAATGTTGCTTAAGTTTGACAATTATTTGGACCGCCGTCCTCGCCTTTACGACGCACATTTTTGCAATGGGATCACATCGTGAAACAAGAACTCAGTCGTACAAAAGTTGCATATTAGTTCAGTCACAGAGAGTAAGTGGGGCACTAGACCAGTTATGATTTGAGTCATTAAGAGAAATGGTTTCGTAGAACCGACGACCATTTGCTGTTTAGTGCTTTTGAGTTCTTTGCTTGTGGGGGCATAATTTGCTTGGTGTTTAATGGGCGGAGAACAAAGGTTTTTGAAGTAATGATTCAGCGACCCTTTTTAATGCACCCTAATCAGTGTCCTGGTTAGACGAACATGTTTACCAGCTGAGCCTCTGTATTAACCCAGATTCTCGCCACGACCTAGTTCGCGAGTCATGACGTTTCCTCCTGCCATTCGGTGCGCCTTTACAGGATGAGACACAATTACGGTAAGTGCTCTCAAGATATAATTGCCATCATTAGTAAGACTGTCTTTATTGCTGCTTAACCAGCCGGTATAAGTATGACAGGAGGAACATTTCCCATCTTCAAGTAGCACACTTTTCGAAATGATTTTTTTCAATGTGCCGGGAAAGCAGGACAAAGGCGCATAGGGCTGCGCTGTCTCATGCCTTTCACTTCTTTGCTAATGCTTGAAATGGAAAAATAGAAGTGCAGGCGCCCTGTGCCAGAGTATCTACATGATTCTGAGAAGCGCAGGTACTCTTCCGCTCAAAATAAAAAAGTGCAGGCAGTCAGTATCCGAAAGTACCAGCCCATTTAAAGCACAGTGTTCTTCTCAAGAAACATGGTCATGTTAGTCTTCTAGTTAATCATTCTATGACGCTTTTACCCGGCAAAACACAGAGAAGAGATTTAAACGAGAAAGAGTGGAGTGAGGAGTTAGTAATCAGTACCAAGCATTTGATCTTAAAAATTATAGAATTCCTGTAGTGAACATCTAGTAGAGTGTTGGCTACAAGGCCTGTCTGGGACGGTTTGGAAGAATGTATTCAGTAGGTATTTATTGAGGTGTTGTATGCAGGTGAAGATGACCAAGATTGAGAACATCCGATATTTTCACCGGGGGCCAGAGAAAGCGTTTGTCTTTGCGAAGCTATATTAAAGCCCTCCTCAAAACTGGAACAAAGGGCCAGATGTATGAAAGATTTTTGCATTCGCAAACGGTGCGAATGCAAAAAGCCATTTCAGAATGTATGAAAGGCATGCTGAACGCAATTTTAAATTGCGACCCTGTTTAGAGAGTCACAAATTGCGACTTTCTAAATAAGAAATCGCAAATAGGGAATCCTTATTTGCGATTTCTAAGCACATGTAAGAAGCAATTCCTAAATGCGATTTGGGCATTTAGGAATCGCTATTTATCACCAAGTTGAATTTGGTGGTAACCATGTGCAAATTTTAAAAATGCATTTGAAATGCATTTTTTAAATTTACATGTAAAGCACACATGCCATTTTGGCTTGTGTGCACCTTACATGTTGCAAAAAATTATTTTGGGGTTCAGCAGAGGGGGCCTTAGGCCCCCCAGCACTCTGGGGTTTTGCATTTCTAAAATTGCGATTTTTGGTTAAGAAATCGCAATTTTGGAAATGCAAAACATTTGCAGATATGAGCCTACAGGCCCATAGGTGCGAATGGGGCAGATATCGCAATTTGTGATTCGGTAATAGCATTTGCGATTTATAAGAAATCGCTATTACCGATTCGCAAATGTGATACATAGCATTTTGCGATTCAGAAATATCGATTTCTTAAAAATCGCTATTTCCAACTCGCAAAAGGCCTCCTTGATACATAAGCCCAAAGTGAGCTAGTTTCCCTCGCAAACAAGTCATCAGATCTCCAACCATTGCTGGCTTAACTCAATGACTGGCTGTTTTGACAGAGCAACAGTGGCAAGGTGCAGTGGGTGGCACATAGGGAAGGACAGAAGGACAAACATACCTGGCCCTCACACCTTTGATGGCAAAATAAGTTATTTTTTTGTTGTTTTAACTAAGGGAAGTTTTTTCACTCAAGTTTTGTTTATTAAACATGCCTAAGGCACTGCAGCAAACCCAAAGGTGTATTTTGAACTGTCCCCAGCTATCTGTTTTATTTTTATTTTCATTTTTATCTTTAGACCTTGCTCCACGGTGAACCTTGCACTTGATTCGCACCGGGGTTGGAGGTGTCATACTTAGGCACAGGAAGCAGTGTGAACGAAGAATTAATTCGTAAATACGATGGGAGCTTTGAGTGGGTGAATTAAAAATTTGTCCTTGGTGAACCAGTGTAGCCAAGAATCCCATATCTTTTGACCCCTCACATAAGCTCTTTACACATTCCGTGAATACTACATTTACAAACCCTGCAGCAGTAACAAACATTCAGAGACATCAGGTCTTCCTAAATTCACTGTGCACAAGTGGTTGTTTGGAAGTTGGAATGTGCCTCAGTGTCCATAGTGAACTACCCCCTTCATTACCTACAAATACTGAGGACCCAATCCAGTTTTCTCATAGACCTATGAAAGATGGCTGGTGTCTGCATCAAAACAAAAGCAGAAATGATTTGAATACTACCTATCATTAGGGACAGGATTTTGAAAAATTAACTCAAAACAGCAAAATTAGAAAAACAGATGTTTTGCAGTTGAAAAATTTGTGGCGAGTAAAATTTACTTTGTTTTTCACAAGCAATGACATTCCTCATGCTGATGCTCAGATAATTGCAGAGTACTGTCTGGACTGTGCAAATGAGTGCTGCTGCACAACAGTGCTCTCCATTAAAAAGGTGCTAAAATGTCCTAAAAAGGTGCTGCTGATCAAAAAAGTTTTAAAGTATACCCTAAAATGTCTGATCCACAGAGCAAGGAGTAGGAGTCCAACTGAGCAATGAGGTAGGAATGTCAGAATCCTGAAAAGACAAAAAAATTAAATTCCCTTGGGATAGAGGAGACAGAAATCATCATCTATGAAGTGAGCAAAACTCCCGGACAAGCTTATGCTTCCTCATTGCAAGAAAGCTGCCCTGTGAGATAACTCTCTGGCGAAGGTAAATGTGGCAGCACTCACACTACACCACAATGAAGCAGCACACAGCAAAACAATAAGGCAGCCTAGGCATCAGGTGGCAGACGAGGGAGCCAGGAAAAAGTCACTGCCACACAGGACCAAATGGCCTCTGTCCTAGCTTCTGAGTCGGTGTGTGGGTGTCAAGGCCTGGGCACCATAGGCATAGAAAAAGAGCCAGCCTCAGGTAACCAAGGTAACCCACAACAAAATATAACAAGAATGCTTTGTTATCACATTTGCAAATGCAACATCCTGTCCATGTCTAGTTGCATACTCGTACACATGCATGTTACAGTTCCTCTAAAGGTAAAATACAGCTGCTATACTTGACACATATCACAGCGAAAAGGAAAGTGCTGGAGAATGCCAAACGCCCTGCATATAGAATCCATTTAGGGAACTGGAGACTAGAATCAGAGAATTCCTCTGGGGTAAGAGCCGCTGTAGAGTAGCATTGAGCAAGGTGTACTTGCCCCTGGACAAGGGAGGCCTGGCAGTCCCGAACATGGAGCAATATTATCTGGCCTCCCAACTTCAGTGGTTGGCACGGTGGCTAAGTGGCAGCCAATTGGCTGACACAGCGACTAAAGCCCGCCCTGGTCAATTCCCGAAATTCTGCACCTCTTCCACCCCCTTACAAAACAAAAGCAACCTGAAGTGACCTTGCTGGGCGTAGCGCACTGCTGCTACCACAGAAGCCTGCACCTTATGCGCTTAAGCATCCCCTATGCAATTGTCGTGGTGCTACTGTGCACACCACATGGTTTGCAGTACACTAGCAGCACTATAAACTGTAAACTTCGCACTTGTATAGCACACTACTCACCCATTAGGGTCTCAAGGCGCTGTACGCATACCGCTGTGGAACCCCTCCTGGCTTTTCCCTGTGAGGCACCCACTCCTGGGCAACCCCCAGGGTGAAGCCAGGCATCCAAGCGCTGTCAGGGCCATTGTGGAGATTAAGCAAGCTATTGCCCAGAGTTACAAAGTGGGACCCATTAATTAGATTAGGCACCAAGGCGAGAATGATCTGGTCCAAGGGAATTGAGCCCAAGACCCGCCAAGGAGGGAATTTAACCCTGGTCCCGGGCCAGATCTCTGAAAAGGTACTCCAGAATCCACAACATGGGCTAGGGGAGCAAGCTGAGCAGGTTGCAAAGGGCCACCAACAGGTAACTGCAAAGTACTTGAACAAATTCCTCGGAAAGACTGAATCGATGAAACAGGAGAGCACTTCTGGCAGTGGTGAAAACCATGGTTGGGGACCAGTCAACTTGTAGCCAAAATGATGTAAATTGAGGGAGACGGCATGGGATGAAGCAGAAGACTTTGTTATCAGAAAATGGTCCCCAACAGCCAGGACAGGCATCCAAAAGGTAAGTGGCAACAACTGCTCTCCACATTTAAAAGTTAACAGTAACCAAATAACTTGGAACGATGCATGAGTAATGCGAGGAGGACAAAGGAGGAAGACTGCTTGCAATGCTTAACACAATATTTAAAAGACAGCAACTAAATAAAAAGATGATATAACTAACACAATTATAAAGCATTACA
This sequence comes from Pleurodeles waltl, assembly GCF_031143425.1. Lineage (NCBI taxonomy): Eukaryota > Metazoa > Chordata > Amphibia > Caudata > Salamandridae > Pleurodeles > Pleurodeles waltl. The sequence goes on along the minus strand of NC_090440.1, from coordinate 726,169,554 downwards.
AAACACCACAGCTAGTCTGTCATGCATAGCTAACATTTGTTGTCCTACACCACTTTCAAGTCTTTGACTGATGGCACAGTGCCTTAATACAATTGAATCACACATACTGTCTGGGTACTTTGTAACAACATTGATGACACAGCATTTGGCATTATACTTTGCCTGCACATCTGTTGATTGAGCATGTTTGCCTTTAGTGCATGTGTGCACGATGTCAGCATGTAGAGCAAATGTGACGTTCATGCAGTCAAGGGAACCTAGGATGTGTGGAAAGATGGCAGTGGCACAGAAGTCTGTCTTGATGCTTCCTGATTGTGGCCTGGCTTAGAAAAGCCAAGATTCTGTGGTGCTGTGCATGAGATGGTACTGAACACAATATACCTGTCGTAGGCTTATTGCAGGGTACAATGTGTTATGGGAACCTCAATATAATAGCACTGCTTAGCCTTTGATGTTCTCCTAGTTTTCCCTTACTTTGAGAATTCTTTTTTTTCTGCAGAGCTTTTTCCTATAGTCATTCCTCTCCAATTGCTGTAGTTTCAGTCTTTGTGTATTACAATCTTCTTTGCCAATTTTAAGCCAAAATGGGGTGTTTTCTAGGCTCTTTATGTTTTTTTAAAAGTAGGGCAAAAAGGCAGCACCTTCTTTCATTTTGTGCCATTTCTGATACAGTTTGCACGAGCACTGATTCACTCTTTTTCACATCATGTTAGAATCATGTTAGAAGGTGTTCATTAGAGTTAAGGCCTCTTAGTGTTTGCTCTGTTCCCACTTTGAAACTGTCACATTTGTGCCAATGGCTTAGCGGAGGCTGGCCATGGTAAGCGGAAGGCTTTGTTCACACCATGTATTCAGATGTTGTTCTGTAATTTCAGTTGCCCAAAGGGTTGTTCCATGATCAGATACAGGCATTAGCCAGGATGTAGGGAGATGGAATCATGAAGTCCAGCAGCACCCACAGGATGTCAAACTTGGAGGCATATTTATTTAAAACATTCATGCAGCACAGCGTAGCAAATCACCTTGCTGCACTGTGTGATAGGGAAAGAGTAGGAGTGCACTGTATTTAATATAATATAGAACATTCTTTTTCCAGCACTGGCCCACAACGTGTTGCCTAGCGTCAATGCTGGCATCCTTGCACCATTATTCAAGGGTGTCTTCGTTGTAAGGAGGATTGTTTTTGTCTAGGAAGGGACAGCTCCCTGCACAAATGTATTCCTATGAAGCATTTTCTTATTTCTAATTGTGCTGCTTAATGCAGCACACATAGAAAAAGAAGTAACTAGGAGAAACAAAGATATTTCTCCTCATTACGCCTCACATAGGGAGGCGCAGTATTTTAACGCATTTCCAGGTTCATCAGCACTGGTAAATATGGGAATGTGCCACAATCCCTGAGTGGATGCATGGGATCACTCACACTCCATCCATGGGCACCGTCCCAGGGCAGAGTAATGCAACACACTGATTTGCACTGCTTTGCGTTACTCTAGATTTATCAAGATAATGCAAGGTGGTCTTGCGTGGCTTTATTAATCTAACTTAGGAGTTGCGTCAATCTTGTACCGCATTGCGTGGAGCAAGAGCAGCACAACTCTTTAATAAATATGCCCCTGGGTCTTCTTTCTGTATTTAGCCAAGCCCATGATAAATGGGAAATGGGCATGGTCAAACCTATGATCTACACCTGCCAAGACCAAGATGGAGATTGCTTGGAGAACTCTAGCAGAGAAATCTGAGCTGCAGTATGAGTTTTTCCAGTAGGTCAGTTCTTGATATCAGTGTGGGAATCATATATAGAGGGGGTAGTTGCGAAAGGAAAAGGCATCACAATGCATTTGTTTTCTATTTTTGTTCCTGATTTTTGCTTCTTGCAGCAGAATTCCATTTGGATTCTTCGGTTTGGCTGTTCTCTTCCTGATTTCAAGGGCAGTGTGGTGCCTAGCTTATCAACAACAACTTAACTCTCAATTTTCAGGCAAGCATTATTAGATTGTGAAAGAGTATTTATTTACCTTTAAAATATTATCCTGTTTACTGGGGCCCTCTTAGCATGACACTTCACAGCTTTCACATACATAATAGAGTGAAAGTTGGCATTATTTCTACTGGGAGGAGTTGCCCTTTCCTCAGATAGTCAAGAATAAAACTGAGCAGTCCTTCCCTGTGTCCACTTCTTGACAGAAATGCCCACTTTGCATGCAATGTTTCATTCTTCATTGTACACAGGGAAAAGCATTTTGGCACTCTCCTTTTGTTACTTTTTGGGAAAAGTAGCTTATGCATATAAAATATGATAAATGTAGCCACATTTGGACAGGTTTTAGTCATAAAGCACTAATTTGCATCATGTGAGTGCCCCAGCTACACTTTAGTAAATCTGGACAAACGTAACTTCTGACAGTGAGTTCTTGTAAGGGAGTTTACATTTTCTCCCCTACCTACACTGCAGAGACACCTAGTCTCATTGTATTAACACCTTAGCCAAAGGACCAGCTGTTCCTTATGTCCACATTGCTTGCTGGTCAGTTCAATGATTATTGGAAAGTAGCTTTTCTTATGGAACTTTGTCTACATGCATGTCAATGTAATCTGTATATTTTAAAATGTTCCTATATAATAATGCATAACATCTACAAAGCCCTGTAGCTTTAAGTAAATTCTGATGACCTTCAGCCATGCCTGTGCAAATCATGAGTGTGTCATTCGTGCATCCTAGTACACTAGAAGTGTAATGGTCTGAAACAAGATGTGAAAAGGTGTATTAATGTACATACCTAGAAGCCAGGTCCTGCATCAGTGTGATACCATCATGGATAGAGGGGTAAACTGTTTCTCTCGTCATGGTATTCTGAGAGCATCCAAGTCATTTTAACAGATCATTGCATAACAAAGAGATCAGTGTCACGTGTCATCTGGGCATTCCAATCATGCTGCGTTTTATGTTTATATGAACATGTGTACTGTCTCTTCTGGGGCCAAAACTGTATTTGCAGGTAATGACCCTATAAAGCTATGGGTATTTGACCACCGACTCCATCTTGACCATTGACTCCATTTTGTGCTTAGCTTCAGGTGCTGCCACAGCAGAGGCACAGGGTTTTTCCACACACAGCTTGTTTTCCACACTGGATGTGTTTTCGCTCTTCTTACTGTCATACCGTGCTAGAACATACTATGGGGGGTGCAGGTGCAATAAGAGTATACCAGCCTGAAAATGCTTTCATCGGGGAAAGGTGTTACTCTGTCTCAGGAATGCGCATGGAGGCCTGGACAGTTCTTTTGCGTGTTTTTGACACAGACCCAGTACAGCCAGCATTTGAATTCCTTAACAGAAGGTAGGGGGGGGTGGTTACAAGAATCTTCCTCTTGAGTTAGTTTAAGGTATAAAAGATTAGGAAAATTGGCGCTAAAGTAGGAACCCACCTGTGGAGTGGATGCACTGCCCAGGGAAAAGCCATTTGGGGATTGTCTCTTGCCTCAGCTGTTGAGGGTTTCCTGGCTTGGTGCTGGCAAGGATTATAGGGGGTAAATCTATCATCCTTGCCAGTGCCAAGTTGATGCATTTGAATTTGTATTTATTTAGCTTATCCATATATTCACTGATGATATATTGCCCATTTGTGCCTGGGATTGATTAATTGCTGTGATTATTCCTGTTTCTCACATGTCTTACTTTACTTGAGTTAAATGCTTATTTTCATATATTTGTGTGCTTTTTTTTATCTGGGAAGTGCCTTAATAGATTCATTACTCAGACTAAGAGGCAGCATTCTTTGACATTGTTTCCATTTAGTTTAAGTAAGAGCAACACAGGCCCATACAACATTAAGGAAACCTGGAATATATCCAAGTTTTTCTTGACCTCATTTGCAGCCTAAGGGGATTGTTTCTTCTTTCTCCAGAATAATCCAATGAAGTACACAGAGGCAGCCACAAACGAAGTGTAAAATACTGTTTTAATAATTAAAAGGTAACAGCCCAACAACAAATGTCTACCACCAAGCATATAAGATGTTAACATGCAAGGTATAACATTTCCCCTCTTACAACAACAAAGATTAAAAAAATAAAAAATTAAGAAAGGTAATAAAATGAAAACTGCATAGAGTATTCTTGTAAATAAATTGACAATAAACCTGGTCAAAAAGAGATTTTTACTAGATGTCCTTCTCCAATGGACTCTGCAATTTGTTTTTCAGACTGAGAGGCCTTTCTTTCAGACATGAAGGAAGTGCTGCAGAGGCTCCAACTTCCTGTTCCTGTCCAGCAGGCTCCTCCCATTGCTTTGTCCCTCTCCTGGTCACTTTTCACTTGGATTTCGAGGTGGAAGGATCACTCTCTTTGTCTCCTGGATATACTTTTGGATTTCAGGACTTTGTTGAATCACACAAGTAAGTTAAACAACTATTGTATAAGAGTATTGTTTATTTGCCTGGGCAAGCAATGGCATTTCTTTGAACTTCAATTAGATTTTTTAATTTTATAGTGGTGGGTGGCCTGGAGTTTTAGTATAGGCCTAGTTATTATATATTTTGCATTTTATTGATTTTTCACCTTTTGTAAAGGAACATTTTTGCACAGCTCAGTACCTTTTCTACACATAGTAACATATTGCAATATTATTTTAGTATGTGGCCTAGATTTCCAAAGGGTCACCTAGCTAATAGGAGCCAGCACTAGTAGTCATCAGTGTATGAAATGAATGTTTCAGTAGTATATGTTTTAAAAACGTTATTAAGGGCACGGGTGGCATCAGATTAATTAAAAATGTTGGCAATTGTTTGCATTTCATGTGTTTATTTAGCAAAAAGTATCTAGGTTCTGGGGTAATATTTGATGGTATAGGAGGATGTGTGTTGTTGTGCAATTCTTATAGCTCAGTTAATTTTCATGTTTTGCATTGCTGAATTAATGTTGGTCACCTTTCTTCAGTTTTACCACAACCATGCCTCCTTATGGCCAGTGTGTGTGTGTGTGTATGTGTTCATCATATACCATTTCTATTTGTTCTCTATGCAGAGTGGCCAGGGGTCATTTCCTGTCCATGGGCTTGCATGTGTTCTTTGTTCCCCATGCCTCCTTGTTCCGAGTTGTTTTTGACCATGCAGCTGGTGGCCATTTTGTCCATCCAGCCAGTGTCCTTTTGCTATAGGCTAGCATGTGTTCTTCTTTGTTCTCCTTGCTCCTTGTTGTTGTTGTTTGACCATGTGGCTGGCAGAATTTTGTGCATGCAACCACAGGCCATTTTCCATAGGCTTGCACGTGTTCTTTGTTCCCCATCCCTCCTTGTTCCTTGTTGTTGGTGTTTGACCAAGTGGCTGGTGGCCATTTTGTCCATCCAGCCAGTATCCCTTTGCCATAGACTTGCATGTGTTCTTTGTTCCCCATACCTCCTTGGTTCTTGTTGTTGTTGTTTGACCATGTGGCTGGTGGCCATTTTGTCTATCCAGACTGTGTTCCTGTGCATGGGCTTGCATGTGTTCTTTGTTCCCCATGCCTCCTTGTTTGCAATTGTTGTTATTTAACCATGTCACTGGCAGCCATTTTGTCCATCCAGCCAGTATCACTTTAACTTAGGCTTGCATGTGTTCTTTGTTTGCCATGCCTCTTTGCTCCTTGTTGTTTTTGTTTGACCATGTGGCAGGCTGGCAGCCATTTTGTCCATCAAGCGAGTGTCCCATGCCATAGGCTTGCATGTATCCTTTGCTTGCCATGCCTCCTTGCTCCTTGTTGTTGTTTGACCATGTGGCTGGCGGACATTTTATCTATCCAGCCAGTGTTCCGTTACCATGGGTTTGCATGGGTTCTTAGTTTGCCATGCCTCCTTGTGCCTTGTTGTTGTTGTTTGACCCGGTGGCTGGCAGCTATTTTGTCCATCCAGCCAGTATCCCTTTACCTTACGCTTCCATGTGTTCTTTGTTTGTCATGCCTCCTTGCTCCTTGTTGTTTTTGTTTCACCCTGTGGCTGGCTGGCAGACATTTTTTTATCCAGCCAGTGTCTCTTGCCATAGGCTTGCATGTATCCTTTGCTTGCCATGCCTCCTTGATCCTTGTTGTTGTTTGACCATGTGGCTGGTGACCATTTTGTCTATCCAGCCAGTGTTCCTTTACGAAAGGCTTGCATATTGTTCTTTGCATGTAAAGTCTCCTTGCTTCTTGTTGTTGTCGTTTGACCCTGTGGCTGGCTGGTAGCCACTTTGTCCAACCAGCCAGTGTCCCTTTACTATAGGCTTACATGTGTTCTTTGTTTGCCATGCCTCCTTGCTCCTTGTTGTTGTTTGACCATGTGGCTGGCTGGCAGCCATTTTGTCCTTCCACCCAATGTCCCTTTCCATAGGCTTGCATGTGTCCTTTGTTTGCATGTCACCTTGCTCCTTGTTGTTGTTTGAAGATGTGGCTGGCTGGCAGCCATTTTGTGCATGCAGCCAGCGTGTCGTTTCCATAGACTTTCACGTGTCCTTTGTTTGCTATGCCTCCTTGCTCCTTGTTGTTGATTGACCATGTGGTTGGCTGGGAGCATTTTGTCTATCCAGCCAGTGTCCCTTTACCATAAGCTTGTGTGAGTTACTTGCTTGCCATGCCTCTTTATTCCTTGTTGTTTGAGCATGTGGCTGGCTGGCAGCCATTTTGTGCATGCAGCCAGTGTGTCTTTGCCATAGACTTGCATGTGTAATTTGTTTGCCAGGTCACCTTGCTCCTTGTTGTTGTTGTTTGACCATGTGGCTGTCTGGCGGACATTTTGTGCATGCAGCCAGTGTGTCTTTGCCATAGACTTGCATGTGTCCTTTGTTTGCTATGCCTCCTTTCTCCTTGCTGTTGCTGTTTGACCATGTGGCTGTCTGGCAGCCATTTTGTGCATGCAGTCACTGTGTCTTTGTCCTACACTCCATATAAACATTGTTTATTATTGATCATTTGTTTTTAGGTATCTATTTTAATTTTTATTTGTTTCTATTTTAATGTTTTGTTTTTATTTTATTTTTTTATTTTGTATTTTTTTTTTTTTTTTTTTTTAATTGTTTAATTTCTTTTTCTTTTAATATTTTAGTTTCTTAATTTTTTAATTGTTTATTTATTAAATTTTTCATTTAATTTTTTTTATTTTGATTTGTATTTTTATTTTTTAATTTCATTTTCATTTTAAAGTTTAAATTTAGTTTTTACATTTTTTTAAATAATTTTTTATTTTTACTTTCATTTTTATTTAATTCTGCATTTTGCCTTGATCCACCCATCCACATCCATACATTCCTTCATCCATCTATCCACCAAAGATGCACAGTTGCACTACAGCATTCGGTTTCTTCAGGTGTAATTCCATTTCCTCCAGGACACCCTGGCTGCTGAGCACTGCAGAGATATCAACAACATAATTCATCCTGTTAATAATTATTCCATTTCCTTGGACCAACTTGCCGCCATAGGTTTTTCAAAGGATTATTCCATTTACACATGCACCGCTCTCTGACTACCCAGGTGTCTCCTTTAAAACAGATGGAGATAAAAAAAAAAAAAGCTAGATCTTCAAGGTTTGCTGTTTGATTTGAAATTTAATTTTTATGATGCAGTGGTGTGGTTTCACTTTACAATGTTTGATTAAATTGGTATTTATTACATAAGTAACCAACCACACTTAGGCCCTCATTAGGTCATTGGCGGTAAATCCCGCCTATTGCCGCAGTGACAGCTGCCAACATACCGCCGCAGTGGCGAATATCTGTTCCCCATGTTATGACAGATCCACACCAATCCGACAGAATACAGCCACATACACAAATCTGCCAGCCCAAATGTCAGTGCTAAAGTGGCTGTACAAACACCCATACCGTTATGCCAACAGAACAACGCCCACCACATTATGACCCACGAATGTGGACATTCAATGGCGGTAAACCATTGGCGGTACATACCAGCGCGCTTAAAATGGACACCCACATGCAAACCAACACTACATTGGCCAATATTAAAAACTCTCACCTGATACCCATACACACACCACACCCACCCACAGCACTATAAAACACACAACCACATTACCCACAACCCTTTACAAACAACAATTACATCCAGGAGATTGACACAAGCAGCACAGAGACAACTAGACACACACACAACATACATTCATACCTCACACACCCCACATTACACACCCCACCACATTACACAACACACTCTCACTAACACACACCACACAACACCCATGTCCCCACAAAGGCATCCCTGTTTCACTGATGAGGAGTTAAGGGTCATGGTGGAGGAAATTGTCAGGGTAGAGCCACAGCTGTTTGGAGCACAGGTACAGCAGATATACATTGCCAGGAAGATGGAGCTATGGCAGAGAATCTTGGACAGGGTAAACGTAGTGGGACAGCACCCAAGAACAAGGGGACGACATCAGGAAGAGGTGGAATGACCTACGGGGGAAGGTACGTTACATGGCAGCAAGGCACCAGCTCGACATACAGAGGACTGGAGGTAGACCCCCACCTCGACACCCACAGCTCACAGCATGGGAGGAGCAAGTCTTGGCATTACTGCATCCTGAGGGACTCGGTGGAGTAGCCGGAGGACTAGACACTGGTAAGTCAACATTTACTACTTATCACCCCAATACCTGCATGACATCTCACACCCACAGGCCCACTCCCATCACTTCACTTCATCCCACACACTGCACCTACACATCTGACTAACGCCAATACCCAGCCCTGCATGCTATACCAATGCATGGACAGCCCTCCCAGCCCTGCATGGACACCCATCACCAAATCATGCACAGCATAGGGGAATTAACAATCACACAAGACATCACCATAGACAAACAAAGGTTGCAGGGCAACAGCAATGATAGAGGGGAAGCCAGGGATGTACAATATGTCACAGACATGAAGCATAATATATCACTTACATCCCCACAGGTGCCCCAGCCAATGTCAGTGGAGAGGAGGTGCCACGACTATCCAGTCCCCCAACAGAAGATGCCCCCAGTGATGACAGTAACTCTGGATTTCAGGATTTGGACCAACAACCTGGCCCATCAGGGACCACTGGACAGTCAGCCACCCAAGCCCACTCACAGTCCACCACAGAGCCTCCTCCATCAGTATCCAACACCACAGCACCCACCCAGTGTACCCACACCTCTGTTCACAGGACACACGTCAATCAGCAGTGTGTCCACCTGTACAGGGATCCCAGGCATACCTCACACCCAAGACAATCGGGGGCCTGCGGTCAGTGGCAGTGGGCACACTGTTCAGGGGTCAGAAGCACAGGGCAAAAGGGACACTGGGAGGACCGCTGTGTGCCAGGGGGAGGACAGGCCCAGGTAACCAACTCTCCAGGAGGCACTCACCGAGATCCTGGGAGCCTACCAACATTCCCAGGACACAATGCACCAGATCCTTGACAACATGCAGGAGAACAGGCGGCTGCAGGAGGAACAGCATCAGGGGATCAGGGAGGACTTGCAGGCCATCAACACCACCTTGATCTCCATAGCAGGGGTGCTGGCAGACATGGCCAACATAATGAGGGAAGCAACAGCACACCAGCGGGCCCCTACCACTAACCAGTCCATTGACCAGCCCTCCAGTTCCGCTACAGCTAGTGGGCTGGAGGCCCAACCAGAGGACCCACAGGCCACTAGCACCCCTCCTCCTGCAGAAGGTGAACCCCACGCAAATGTTTTTTTCTTTTAATTTGTGTAGCACGAAAAGTCAGGTTAGGAGTTTACACCGCTAATAGATTTAACTCGAGCAAATGCGAGACCCGTTGCATTGAAAATGCTTGTTTCTTCTGTCATCCTGTCCATGTGTGCATTAGCATAATCTGGCAGAGGAGCAGGGGCACTGGTGGCAGAGGGAGTTGCATCCCACAGGACCCAGGAGGCAAAGTCCACCAACGCCGAGGAAACCAGTGGGACGGAGAGTGAGGGGAGCACCATGACGGAGACAGGAGGTGACAACACAGACTCAGATACCTCCTCTGATGAAAAACTCCCTGGTGGTAGTGGACACCTCTGTGACCACCCTAGCTGCAGGTACAGCCGCCACCCTGTACCAGCACCGCCCTCCCAGTAGCCCCTCAGGGAATTGCCCGTGCCCACTCGCCCAGGATGGTGGGCATCTCCTTCACCCCAGGCACCTCAGGCCCTGCCCCAGTGAGCCCTGCTGCCCTCAGTGAGGAGGCTGTTAACCTCTTGAGATCCATCTCTATTGGGAAGTCAACCATTGTGAATGCCATCCAGGGGCTGTCATCCCAGATGCAGGAATGCAATGCATTCCTGGATGGCAGTCACGGTGGATTGGCGGCCTAACAGAGATCGATTAAGGTTCTGGCCTCCTCTCTGATGGCAGTCATAGTCCCTGTCCCTACCGTCCCCCGTCCAACTACCACTTCCCAGTCCCCTCAACCCCAACCCATCCCATGTACACATACAGATGAGCATGCACACAAGACAACACACAAGAGTAGCACAGTCTAACACAGGCACCACACTTCATTCCACAAGCACTTACGCAAACACCATACAGTTGCAGACACAACCATATCCACTGCCTCCACTGTCTCCCCCTCCTCCACCTCTCTCACAGTCTCGTCCACACTCACACCTGCATGCACTGCATCAACATCTACCACCAGCATCACCACACCAAGCAGCACACACACACATCACAGGCAGACACCTCCACAACATCCATGCACGCATTCCCTGTCTCCTCTCCCACCCTGTCTGTCCTCCCTCCTAAATGATTCAAATGCAAGCACTCACACACCCAACAGTCATCCACCTTACATAAGCACACTACCCATACACCTGCACCCAAGTCCAGCAGACAGACACCTCCTACAACCACTCCCTCAATCTCCACTCCCATCCCTCCTCCCTCATCCCACCCTACTGTCCTTAAGAAGCTTTTCCTTGTCCAACTTGACCTCTTTCCTCCCCCTCCCCACTCTGTCCTGCCCGTAAGAGCAGGGTCCCAATGACCCAGCCAAGCGCCTCAGCCAAACAGTCCACGCGGACAGTGGTGGCACCACCTAGTCGTGGTGGCAAGTCAGTGAAGGATCCCAGTCCACCAGCCAGGAAGGTTAAGGATCCCACAACTCCTGCCATGAAGGGGAAGGAGCCTGCACCTCCTGCCATGAAGAGAAAGGAGCCCGCACCTCTTGCCATCAAGAGGAAGAAGCCCTCAACCCCTGCCAGGAAGGGTAAGGATCTAAAGCCTCCTTCCAAGAAGGGAAAGAAGCCCTTGACTCCAGCGGAGGCTGTCAGGGTAACAACATCACCAGTGGTCATTGGCCCCCACCGCCAACTGAGGAAGTGCATTACTCACTTCCAGCAGAGGCTACCCAGGAGGCACCTTTACCTGCTGACACTGTGCAGCCCTCACCTTGGGCAAGTGTATCCCTCCCCAGAGGAAGAAAAAGATACTAAAGAAACAGTGCCCAAAACGAAAGCATCTCTATCGGATAACTCCAAAGAGCTGTATAGTGGCCCTGAACCTTGCAAGTTTATGGGTTGCGATGCAGCCAATTTATTGCTAACATTTAAGGAGATGATCGAGGGTATTCTGTCTCCTGTTGTGGCGAAACTATCGGCCATAGAAAAAGCAGTTTCTCGGCTATGTGAATTAAGAAGCCAAGGGAGCCAATTTATGGGGGGACATGAGGCCCCGAACTGTCTGTCTCAACCAAGTGAGGAGGCGTTTCTGCAGGAGGAAGGTGCTGTGATTTTGGGGGAAAGGCCTCAGCAACTGGATAATCCGGCAAATTTTGGGGGCCAAGGTGCTTGTGCTCAGACTGCGTTAGTTTTTAACTACTGCTCCACCAATGGTCGGGGGGGCCGCGATCGGATCCAGCTGCAGAAGGCAACCTGACTATGAATCTGTGGCAGCTGGGGGGTTTGCCAACAGCTGGATGGAAAGTATAATCAGAACCCGCTGAATAACCCGCTGAATAAAAGGTCTTTGTTGGTCTGTCTGGAACTCCCCCCGGCATGTGCCCCTTATGTGGTGGTGTTGACAAATGTCCCTGTTTTGGCCCCTGGGGTAAATTAATCTATGGCCCAATTAAAAAATAAAACTGGCTATTGGCTGAGTAAAAACGGTGATTTTTCATGTAAGGATCTTAAGGACGTTTTGTTTGTTAGAAGAATTGACTGGGTTGGGCCTAAAAAAATGGAGGGGAATGAGGATTGTGTTATTATAAATGTTACATATCCTGGTCTGGCACAATGGCTTCTCTCCACATATAGCCCAGCATTTCCAAGAGTAGGGACAATTGGTATGGCCCCCCTGGGTTACTTTTACAATCATATGCGACTGGGTGCTGAGTCCTCTCCTGAATTTGGGAGGATTCCCACCGTAGGCCGGAATGCCCTGCGGCCAACCAGCAGGAGAGCTGATAACAATATAAACTCTGACTTGGAAGGGGTGGACTGACAATGCACTAAGACTTTGACTGCGCTGGAAGGGGTGATTCCGCAGTGTGATCTTATTTCTTGGAATATTGCTGGGTTTGATGCCAAGTTATCTGACCAGGCTTGGGTTAGGTGTGTGGCTAATTTTTTATTTATTTTTAATTGGTTTTACATAGCAGATACACAATACAAGCGTTGGTCAGAGATACTACAGGATCACATTTATCTGGTTAATATTTCGTTTAAACAACCAAACCCCCCCATTTACACAGCCATTTATCACTTACAATATTATTTTTACTGCTGCGTTGCTCATAATGTTGGGCTTGTGCTGGTTATCAGAGAGGCTCCCCATGTGGTTGTTATGGGACATCTACTATTTATGATCGCCCCCCAGTGGGGACTTAAGGTGTACATTCTGGCGCTCGTTAACAGTAGGCAGTGGGAGTACCTGGTGTGCCCGGTGTTTTTACTAATGCTCCTATGTCGGTGTACTCACAAGGGTTTACCCCTTTTTAGGGGTGTGGGGGTACGCACTTCATTGCAGTGTTCTTGTCTTAGTCATAACCTTTGCTGTTGCGACTGGTTAGGTTCCTGGTGAGTGTGGTTTAAGTGGTACAAGGACCCCTTCATGGAGGTTTGTCGTCGTTTTTTGCTTCGACTTTGGATACCAGTGTTTCCCAGGTGTCGCACCCCGTGTGTGTCTGGCCTTCTCGTGTCAGTTTTATGAGCACCTGGTGTTCTGTGCGGGCCCACCTCAATGTGAGGGTGTGCCAGGATTTCTGGTCCGGGCGTTAGGTGCTTTCCAGTGCATTGCTATCAGCCTTTTATACATCACGTAGGCTAGGTCTACAAATTTGTGTAGATGTCTATGTTTTTTTGCCTTTGTCCTCACTCCCAATAAGCAAGATCTGGGGTCCGCTTCCAGCTCTAGTCCCGTCCAGTCTGATAGCACCTTCACCACCCTTTTCCATTCTATTTGCACCCGGGGGCATTCCCAGACCATGTGATAAAAGTGGGCAGCTGATTCCGTGCATCTAGGGCAAGTCGGTGATGTGTCGGGGAACATGCGTTTCAGTCTGGCCGGTGACAGATACGTTTGGTGTATAAAGTTGAACTGGGTATAGCGGAATCTGGGGTTCCTTGATATCCCCCGGGCATGAGTCAGTACTTTCGGCCAGTCTTCTTGGGGTATCGGGACGGGGAGAACAGTGTTCCACCTCTCCCTGGCTCTTTCCAAGTAGGGTTTTGGAGATTTGCTAAGTATTTTGTATAGCCTAGAGATTGCTTTTGTTTGGGCGTCGTCCTGTAATATGTGGTGTATTGTGGGGGACGTCTCTGGTTCTAGGGCTCCTGTTCCCCAAGTTTTTTTGATTACGTGGCATATAGTGTGATACAATAAGAATTGACCAGGGTTCACATCCGTAAGGGCTTGGATGGCCTCACATGGCATTAGTTTGCCATCTTCAAAACAGTCACCCACCAGCCGTATTCCCACCTCTGACCACACTCGAGACGAGTGCAACGTTGGTGTCTGCTGGTCAAGGAGATACTCCAGTGGGACATACGGGGTGTATGGGACTACCCCGTGCCCCTTCTGGACATACTTCACCCAGCATGCATGTGCCACAGCCAGTAATGGTTTGGTGGCTTCACTTTTGGGGTATTTATTTGCCAGCCATGTTAACAGGTGAGCTCCTTTTATCTGATTCTGCATCCATACAGACTCAGCAGCCGTCGGTCTGTGGAACCACAGCTGCAGCCACTGTAGTTGCGCCGCTGCATAGTAAAGCTCGAAGTTGGGGGCCCCCAGTCCGCCCAAGTCCACCGGTAGCTGCAGTGTGGATAGTGCCACCCGTGCTCTGCCACCCCCCCATATGAGCTGCAGCAGCGTTGTGTTTAGATTACTAAAAAAGCTGCGTGGAAGGATGATTGGCAATGCCGCAAAGTAATATAGTAACCTAGGGAAAATCAGCATGTTTGCGATCGCTACCCTGCCCGGTGGGGAAAGCGGTAGTTTGTTCCAGAAGCGTAAAGATCCCTTTATGGAGGCTAGTGCTCTCCCCAGGTTACCATCTCTGAGGTCTTCTGTGCTGTGGTATATGTGAACCCCCAAATATTTAAATGTTTCAAAGCACCATTTCAGGCGCCCGCGTGGTGCCACCTCCTGCCTTACTAGTGGCCATCTAGACAGTGGGAACACACACGATTTGTCCCAGTTTACTGCTAGGCAAGATATCCTACCGAACTCCGCTAGGAGTGTCATTATAGAGGGTAACGACTCCGTGCCCTTCCGAGTATATATAAGAGCATCATCTGCATATAGCAAAATTGCGTGGTATGTTCCGTTCCTGATTATTCCCCATTTATCTGCCATGGAGCGCACTTTGGCTGCTAGTGGCTCCATTGCGATCGCAAACAATAGTGGGGAGAGAGGGCAGCCCTGTCTCGTGCCTCTTGATACGGGAAAACTGTCAGAGATCACTACACCCGTTTTCACTCTGGCTTGCGGGTTGGAGTATAATGTACGGACCCAGCGCACATAGTTAGGACCTATTCCCATCTGTCTCATTGTAGTCAAGAGGAAATCCCACTCCAGCGTATCAAACGCCTTTTCGATATCTAATGACATCACCATTTCGTCATATGCTTCAGGGGGGGTATCCCCTATTACACTCAAGAGTCTTTGGATATTTAAAAAAGTGTTTCTCTTCGGGATGAAGCTGTTCTGGTCTTCATGGATTAGGTTATGAATGATGGGCGCGAGTCTATTGGCCAGTATTTTACCCAATATCTTACAGTCTAAATTCAGAAGTGAGAGTGGTCTATAGGATTTGACGTCCGTGGGGTCGCGGCGCGGTTTGGGGAGTACCACTATCATGGCCTCCGTCTGGGAAGGGGGCAGCAATTCAGTGGTCCAGGCTTCCTCGAATACCTTCGGTAGCTGGGGTTTCAAGCGGGGCAAGAATGTGGAGTAATACTCTATTGGGAGGCCATCTATTCCAGGTGATTTATTCCTGGGCATCTGTGATAGAGCTAGGTCTATTTCCCCCGCTGTGAGGGGGGCTTCTAGTGTGTCCCTGTCTACTTGGGATAATTGCGGTAAGGGGGAGCCCCCTAGGAAAGACTCAAATTGTATAGCCGTGCACGAAGTGCACTTGGTGCATAAATTCTTGTAGTAGTCTCTGAATTTTTCATTTATCTCTACCTGTGTGGTGGCCGTGGTGTGAGCATCAACCCGGATGGCGCCGATGGGAGAATGCTGTCTGTCCTCTCGCAGTAACCAAGCCAGCATTTTACCCGACCTGTCGCCCTCCATTTGCAAGCGCATTAAGTGATAGTTGTAGTCGTGACACCGAAGTCTACTGTCTGCTTCGTTATATTTTATGCGGGTTGCTTTTATTGTTGTGTAGGGGGTTTCCCACTGTGCGGTTGCTATTTCCGCTGATCTTAGATCCTTTTCAATTTTATTAATTTCAGTGTGAAGTGTGCGCCTTACTCCCCAGCTTGTATTGATGCACTGCCCTCTGATCACTGCTTTATGTGCGTCCCATTCCACGGCGCGTGAGTTTGCAGTTAGATCATTCGTTTCCCAATACTGTCGTAATGTGGTGTTTAACGTGTCCACAAATGCCGGGTCCTGAAGGGCATCTACTTGTAAACGCCAGGTTGGGATCTCCCGTCGGTTCCTGTCCCAGCCTAGTGATATTCTCAACGGTGAGTGGTCCGAAAGTGTCTTCGCTAGGTATTCCGTTCCAGTTACCAAGGCGGCTATGCCCTGCGTGCCCCACACCATATCTATTCTAGTGTGTGTTCTATAAGGGGCTGATTAGAATGAGTATTCCCTTTGGAGGGGGTGTCTTGTGCACCATATGTCGTAAAGCCTCAGGTCGCCCGCCTAATGTTGCAGTGGGGTTATGATGTTTCTCCTTGCTACTGCGCTCGCTTGTGCACTGGATCTGTCCAAAGTGGTGTCTGGTATACTGTTGAAATCCCCTCCCCAAACTTCCGGAGCTGATGGGTTTGTTAGTAATGCCGGTGTGAGGGTGCCCAAGAATCCGTCTGTGCCACCATTTGGGGCGTATATACCTACTATTGAAAGTTGTCTACCATCTAGCTGGCCCTCCATCACCACAAATCTACCTCCTGAGTCTACTCTATATGCTGTTTGGTGAAATGGGACTCTACCTGCAATCCATATCAATACTCCCCATGCGAACGCGGAGTATGTTGTGCCTACCAGTTGTCCGCCCCACTTCGCGCGAAGCTCCTGCAAGTCTGGTTCCAGTAAGTGTGTCTCTTGGAGGATAGCAATGTGTGTTCCCAGTCGCTTAAGGCGTGCGTGAATGCGAGCTCTTTTATTTCTTGTACCCATACCCCTCACATTCCATGTCATTATGTCATATTGATTACTGTTGCGGTTAGTTTGTGGTGTCATGAGAAAGCGTGGGGTGGGTCTGTTTGTATGCCTCAATCTTGCTCGTTGTACTTCCGATGAGTTGCCCCTCTGATAGTGTCATTGAGTATGTTTGCCTATCCCAGCAGTGCTTGCATATTTGTGATGGATCTATAGTGTGTGTTTCTATTAATTTACTACTACCCTCACCCTCAACTAATCTCCTCACACTCTTATCTACTAATGTGAAACTACTTAACTCGTATATATATAGAAAAACTTGTATCCTGCTGGATAACCATGGTGGTGTTATCATGACGGTCTAATGTGGCTCATTTGTGGGGCTCACATCAGACCGTGGACTGTGTCTGCTAATACTGGTGGCCGCCCCCAGAGTGTGTGTCACCCCCCGATCCACCCCCCCACACCCCGCCACCACCGAGCCCGCAGCCCCGCCATGCAAGGATGAATTTATGCAAAGGATACACATTTTTTAAAAAGGATGCTGCTTCTCCGGGGATCCGCATCGCTCCTGGGACCTCCGGAACGTCCGGCCACATCTCCCCAGAGTAACAGAACAAAAATGGTGTTATTGGATGTGGTCAGAGATCATCCGCCGCTCTGGGGGTGACCCTCGGCCCTTTTGAGTCATCTATTATAGTAGAAACAGAGCTGGTCGTGTCCGAGTCCGAGTTGATCTCAGGTAGTTCCCTGATTACTTCAAAGTTGTTTCGTGTCAGCAGGGACTTTTGCTCTTTCTTCCGCTACCTGTTGGGCAGACGGCTGGGCCCTAATGCGCCTTTTTGATCGTTTCCATGATGCCGAGGTCAACCATTCTTCTTCCCCCTCCGCTTCGTCGGTCATGCGCGCAAGGCCTTTGGCGTGTAACCATGTCCAGGCGTGTTCCGGGGAGTTAAATATGTGGGTGCGATCATCTGCTATCACTCTCAGCTTGGCAGGAAAGAATAATGCGTATTTAATGTTGATTTCTCGCAGGCGTTGTTTGACCTTGATATATGAGTTGCGTTTTCTTTGCACCTCTTGGGTGAAATCTGGATATGCATTGATGATTGCTTCCTCGTAATTGAATGGGCCTTTGTTGTAGAATTGCATCTCGGTCCCGGAAGTTTAAGAATCTGGCGATCAGTGGTCTGGGTGGTTGACCAGGGAGCGGGGGCCTGCCCGGAATTCTGTGCACCCTTTCCACAGTGAATAACTTGGATGGGGCCCAGCCTAGCACCTCTTTGATTAGCCATTGTTCTAGGGATATTTCCATGCTTTGTTGTCGCATATTTTTGGGAAACCCCAGAAAGCGAATATTATTCCAGCGCGATCTACTCTCAGCTTCTTCCGCTCAATTCCATAGCGCCTTCAATTCCGCATCCATGCGTTGGATCTGTTTTTGGTTATCCTGGGTCGTGGGAGATAACTCGGTCAGCCCCTCCTCCACTGTTTTGACTCTTTCGGATAGCTTGCGGTGATCCACGCGAAGTAGGTTCAGGTCTTGCGATACCGCGTCTATTCTACATTCCAAGGAGGTTTTAGGGGGTTATTCTGATTCTGGCGGGCGGCGGAGGCCGGCCGCCAGAATTCCGCCCCCATTATACCGCTCCGCGGTCAGAAGACCGCGGAGGGTATTATGAGTTTTTCCCTGGGCTGGCGGGCGGTCTCCAAAAGACCGCCCGCCAGCCCAGGGAAAAACTCCCTTCCCACGAGGATGCCGGCTCGTAATCGAGCCGGCGGAGTGGGAAGGTGCGACGGGTGCAGTGGCACCCGTCGCGTATTTCAGTGTCTGCAAGGCAGACACTGAAATACTTTGCGGGCCCTCTTACGGGGGCCCCTGCCGTGGCCATGCCATTGGCATGGGCACGGCAGGGGCCCCCAGGGGCCCCGCGACCCCCCCTACCGCCATCCTGTTCATGGCGGCTTTCCCGCCATGAACAGGATGGCGGTAGGGGGGGTCAGAATCCTCATGGCGGCGGATTCCCCCGAGCAGCGGTAAGTCGGCGGGAGCCCGCCGACTTGCCGCTTCTGACCGCGGCTGAACCGCCGCGGTCAGAATACTCGTGGGAGCACCGCCAGCCTGTTGGCGGTGCTCCCGTGGTCGGTGGTCCTGGCGGCCACCGGCCGCCAGGGTCAGAATGACCCCCTTAGTGTCCATTATCGCTTGTAGTACCCTCTCCAATTGCGCGGATTGTGATGCAAGTGTGCTCTCCAGCGTTTGTAGAGTCGGATTTGGCTATTGGTCGGTTGCCGCTGGGCCGTGGTTCAGTCTTGATTCTTGGCTGATTTCAGCCTGCCCGCCATTGTGTTCGTTCGACGGGGGGTGTTGCGGGCCACAATAAAGCACTCCTCAGTGTTGGATTGTGGCAGGCTTCCCCCCCTTTTGTCCCTCTTCGCTGGCTCAGTTTATGGTCCCTTGTCACCAGGTCTTAGCGGATCCGGGATGGAGCGCTCGCACTAGCCGTCTATCCCGGTCACCATCTTGGCTCCTCCCCATGTGTGGCTAATTATGATATTATTATGCTCCAGGAAACCTGGTCAGATGGGCTGGCTGCTTGGGATGGGTATGATAGATTTGCAATCCCATCTGTACAGTCCCTTGGAGGCCGCTCGAAAGGTGGCCTGGTTACCCTAATCCGCTTTTCTAAGATAGTGGCTGCTTTTCAAATTAACTGTAACCACCAGGGTATATTGCCTGTATGGGTAATTTTTCCTAACAATTTTTATGTTTTGTTGGTACATTTTTATAATGCTGTTTGGGATGGGGGGTGTCAAATTGGGGCCCTCTTCTCCGTTCTTCAGGTGTTGAAGTGTAGAATGGAGGAGGTTGGGCTGGAATTCTGTGCCATTGTGTTGGGAAATTTTAATGCCAAGTTGGGTCGACTTAGTACAGTGGTAAATCCCTTTAAATATGACTGTGTGATTACTCGGTGGATGATGTTCAGGATTCCAGAGGCAGGGTTCTGATTAAGGAACTTAGGAAGATGGGCCTTCTGAATTTCCGTGACATTGAAGTAGTAGATATTCATCAGCGCCCAACTTTTGTGGGTAGAGGGTCTGGCACCACAATTGATTATATTTTTGTGTCTCTACTATTGAAAGATATGATGATTGGAGGAGAGGTGCTTGGGGAATGCATAAGTGATCATAACCCCCTTACAGAGTGCTTTAAACTCCCAGGGGCTCCATGTAAATCGGGACGGGGTGGCCTGCATCAATAAAGATAAGAGACCAGAGCAGGCGACTTGGCTGGAAACAGGTAGATGCCCAACAAGTTGTAGAGAGGGTGGTGGGGGACAACCTACCCTTGTTTATGGATATACTTTTGAGAGAGACTCCGAGTCTTAAGGTAGTTATGGAAGCAATAACTGAAATAAACATAGTAGTTAGAGATTGTTTATTTTCAATAGACAATCGCCCAAACAAGTGCAGATGTGGGTGGTTTGATAAGGCCTGTTACGATGCTAGGGCAAATATGAAAACGGCCCTTAAGGAATACCCCACAGATACGGCCCTTGTGAAAGAAGCAATGATTAAGTATAAAAGGGCTTTGAGGGAGAGTATGATAAAATATAAAGAAAAAGCTTGGGAAGAGCTAGAGCGCGCTACAGTCCTGAAGGATCCTGGTTTGTTTTGGAAGGTTGTTAATAGAGGTTCTTTTGCAACAGAGACATCTGAGGGCCTGGGCTGTAATATTGGCCCGGAGGCCTGGGTAAATTATCTTTGTAGAATTTTTGAGGGAATCCCTTTAAGAAATAACTGGGAAAAAGCGTATGATGTGGTTCCCAATCTAGCGATCAGGTTTTCGCTCCAGGAGGTTTTTGATGCACTCCAGGGTAGTGCTAGTAATAAAGCCCCGGGCCCGGATTCTATCCCCATGGATTTGTATAAATCTTGTCCCCAGTTATGGGCACCTGTTCTTTTAAATGTTCTTAATGAGGCATTTACTGTGGGAATTCTGCCTCCTGGAGAATGGCCTGTATTATCCCAGTTTTTAAAAAAGGGGATCGGAATGATCTTAAGTCTTTTCGCCCCATTTCCCTACTTGATTCTTCTGCAAAGATTCTGGGACAGATCATCTTAAGGCGTATTGAGGCCTGGATGGCAGAAAATGAAATTTTGAGCCGGGACCAGTACGGATTCAGGGAAGGTCTTGGCACGCGCGAACAGTGCCTTCATCTATTGATGATGATTGGGAAATATACCCAAGCTAGGAAGGGCACCCTCTACCTTGCCTTTATGGACCTTAGTTGTGCCTTTGACAAGGTAAATCGGTCTATACTGTGGAAAAGTCTAAGCCAGTTAGGGATGGATCCTAACATTTTAGAGTTGCTCTGGTATCTCCTATCAGGAACGGCTGCAAATGTGAGGGTGGGGATAAACGGGGAGTGTTCAGAGGCTGTTAAACTCACAAAGGGTGTTCTCCAGGGGTGTGTTTTGGCCCCCACTCTGTTCCTTTTATATACAAATGGATTTTCAGATTTTCTGGTGGAACACTGTAGGGATGTCCCTAAGGTGAATGGCATTAATGTCCCTGTGTTGACGTACGCGGATGATGCGGTCCTCATGGCCCGCACTATGAATGGCCTCTGTGAAGTAGTTAGAGCTTATGCCTCTTTCATGTCAGTCTTGGGCCTAGAGATTAACTATAAGAAATCACACTTTATGGTATGTAGTAGAACCTTGAGTAGGGTGGGGGAGCTAAAGGTTGAAGATCAAATTATCAGCAGGGTTCATGAATTCCCATATTTAGGGTTCGTTTTTGATGAGAAAAGTTCATGGAAACCCTGTATTGCCAGAAGGAGTATGCTTTTTCATGCCACAGTTGGTGCCACATTTGATTTTGCTGTAAGGTTAGGAAGTAAACCTATTAAGCCTTTGCTTGAAATCTATAGGAGGACATGTCTCCCTGTCCTGCTGTATGGTGCAGCACTGTAAAAGAAAATCGTTTCTGTAGAAGGCTATTGGGAGTTGGCCAAAATACTTCTGGTTTTTGCCTTCATCTAGAACTAGATCTTGAGTTTGTACAAGATACTATTTAGCTGGCTCCCCACTTGCTATGGATCTTGATTTGGAGTAATGAACATGCTACTTTTAATAAGGAGATTTTAAGGGACTGTTTGGCCTGTGACAATGTAAAGAATATTCCCTGGCTGACATATATAAGAAAGGCGGATTTTTGAGAATCCGGGGGGCCAAAAGAGAGGGGGAGGCTCTAGGGATTTTATTATGTTAAAGATGGGGGCGGGCCCTGAGCCCTATCTCTTAGAGATAAATGATGTGAGGGAAAGGTCTGTCATCACTCGATTTCGTTTGGGGCTCATTAGAAGCAATGTTTGTTTCCCATTAGGCCAGTATGGTGAAAAATCTATTAGACCTTGCCCCTGTGACGGGGTGTCCCTGCAGAACTTGTCCCATTTTAAATTATTTTGTGTTTTGTATGCACCTTTTAGAAGTCGTTTTTATTACCCTTGTTGAGGCCCAAGGGTTTTGTGCAATATCGTCCTGCTTTTATGTGGCTGCAAATGGCTTTGGATGCATTGGTGTGGAGGGGGTTGGGATTGTTCTTGAGGAGAGCTATCACTTGGCCCAGCAATCTAGAGTTCTTTTAAGAATCTTTTATATTTTTATCGTTGGCACTGAGGTTTTATTTGTTTTCAATTTTATGAATATTGTTATATATTGTTTAATGCTATTTTGGATTATATATTGTTTATTTGATGTAAGGGTTGAATTATATCATACCGAATGAAGTCTTTGGGGGTCATTCTTACTTTGGCGGGCGGCGGAGGCCGCCCGCCAAAGTAACCCCGTCAGAATACCGCACCGCAGTCGAAAGACCGCTGCGGTGATTCTGAGATTTGCCCTGGGCTGGCGGGCGGCCGCCAAAAGGCCGCCCGCCAGCCCAGGGCAAATCAACCTTTCCACGAGGACGCCGGCTCAGAATTGAGCCGGCGTAGTGGGAAGGTGCGACGGGTGCAGTGGCACCCGTCGCGTATTTCAGTGTCTGCATAGCAGACACTGAAATACTTTGCGGGGCCCTCTTACGGGGGCCCCTGCAGTGCCCATGCCATTGGCATAGGCACTGCAGGGGCCCCCAGGGGCCCTGCGGCACCCCCTACCGCCATCCTGTTCATGGCGGGTTTCCCGCCATGAACAGGATGGCGGTAGGGGGTGTCTGAATCCCCATGGCGGCGGAGCGCGCTCCGCCGCCATGGAGGATTCAGAAGGGCAGCGGTAAACCGGCGGGTGACCGCCGGTTTACCCTTTCTGACCGCGGCTGAACCGCCGCGGTCAGAATGCCCTTCGGAGCACCGCCAGCCTGTCAGCGGTGCTCCCGTGGACGGTGACCCTGGCGGTCACCGCCCGCCAGGGTCAGAATCAGGCCCTTTGTCTCTATACCTGAACCTTTTCCCTCACACCTTATACATTTCTTAACAGCCAATCCACATGTGAAAGCTGTTTAAAGGCTTCCATGATCACCAGCCACCACACAATCATTCTCAAGATAACCATCCTCATCCCTTTCCACTTCACCATAAATAGGCAGTCCAGATAAACAATCAGGTTTCCCATCAGAAATATTAGGGATATATCTAACTTCAAAATAATACTCTTGTAATTTGATACAAATAAACCTTATTAAAGCAGAAGCCATACCCTTAGCTTCAAGTAAATATTTTAAAGGTTTGCGATTGGCACAAAGAACAAAATGTGTCCCACAGACATGTTTTAAACATCTCTAT
The DNA here is from genome assembly GCF_031143425.1 of Pleurodeles waltl. Classification (NCBI taxonomy): domain Eukaryota; kingdom Metazoa; phylum Chordata; class Amphibia; order Caudata; family Salamandridae; genus Pleurodeles; species Pleurodeles waltl. The sequence continues at coordinate 726,145,979 of NC_090440.1, read as the reverse complement.
ACCCCATGCACAGGCCAAAGCCTCACAAATTATAGTGCTATATTTTCTTTCAATATTTGTGAGAGACCTGAATACAAATGCTACAGTATTTTCCCAACCATCCACCTTTTGACATAAAGCAGGTCCATCCATAGTAATGGTACATTGATGAACACTCACAAAGGTCTTTAAAGCTGCCATGTTAGTTAAAGTAGATTTGATGTCATTAAGCAGTTGTTGTTCCTTGTAATCCCGTACAACTGTTTCACTCTTTTTAAGGGGTTCAATGATTGTGGCATAACCTTACAACAATTCTAGAATAATGATCGCTTAAGCCCATAAAATACTTAAATTCTTCTTTATCTTTTGGATCTTTGGGATCAGATGGTTCTCTCAAAGACTTCATAAGATCATCTTTCAGCTTAACACTATCCATGATAATCCTGTGACCAAAAATTCAACTGAGTCAGCTAAGAATTAACATTTTGCACAAGATATGTCATACAACTTTTTTAAAGAACTTCAAGTATTTTGTTCATATGACATTGTTTTTCCTCATAGTTTTTGAAACTGCACGCATGCCAGCCTGAAAGACTTTCACCCCAGGAATGTCCTTAAAACAAAATACATAAGCTTTTGAAAGACACTGGCACTAAGACCCTCAGCAACCTTAAATACTTATAAGCACCAAAAGAAGTATTAAAAGGGGTGAGTAACTAAGATTTTTTTTCCCAAAAGCACCTGATGATAAGCCATCTTAAGGTCAATACTGCTAAAACTTTGGCACCCTCCAATGTGGTCAACAGTTCTTGTATCTTATGTGAAAGACAGCAATAAACCAATGTGTTTTTATTAAGGGGGTGAAGATCAGCATGCAATCTGATTTGGCTTTTTTTTTTTTTTTTAGCAATTACCATAACTGATTCATTCTACAGCATTGACTGCTCAATACTTTTATAGCAACACAGCTCATCAAAGTGTTTCTTCAACTCATCTCTTACACAAAATAGGACATCTCAAACTTTATAAACTACAGGAAAAGCATTCTCCTTCAAAATTATTTTGTGTTTAAGCCTCTGCACTTTGCCCACTTTTTCAGAGAAAACATCAGGATACCTGCTTAAGATAGTTTCCAAACTGTCACTGTATTGTTCAATCAGCATAACTTGAGTATCAGTGCCAGGTTTTAAAACCATGTCCAACCTACTCTGGTCAGTCAATCACATAATATTGCTGCCATTCACTGCAACATAAATTTTAGTGAAAATAGACCTTAACCCAAAGTTTTCTATTTCAGCTTCACTATTTGCTACAGCTCGGATATCTGATTTACATAAAGTAGTGCATGGCCACAGAGAATTAAAACTGGACTCTGCAAACATAGTCACAAGTGACCATGAATCACCATTATGTGCAACTCAGCAGTACCAATGTTAACACAACAAAATGGTCCATTCTTACTTGCATCATCCACAAAATCAACAGCTAAAATTACTTTAAACATAACATTGTATATTTCGGGCTCTTATGTTTTAAGGATTCAACTTACCTTCACAGAGGTACTACTGTTAGCGCGTCTGTCCTTAGTTGGTCTTTTATTATTAATTTATAAACAGACACATTAGAGGTTCGATGGACCTTTTGACTACGCTTAGAGTGATTCCAACATAAGTCTTAAATACATTGCAATTACTTCATCATAATCAATAAACATCATCAAATGTTCTTTTGAATCGGTAATTTCTACACACCATGACCCATTTGGCCATGAATAACCACACCTTTATGTAAAGTTAGAATGTTTATTTCCCTATATTAACAATGCTATTGTCTCATAAATTAGTCTCAAAACCAACTGGTAGACATACAAGAACAGTACTGGTTGACTAAATCTTCTAAAGAATCTCAATTTCACTAGTGTATTAATTACTAAGCATTCAAGAGTTACAGTACAAATCAATAGCAAGAATAACTGCACAATAGAAATAACATACATCTAGATTCAGCAACTGAGCAACATCAGTTCTCTGTTAATAGCAATTTGGTAACATTTCTGGGTCTTCCTAACTAACCTTCTGATTAGAATGGCATGTTTGGGCTTCATGCAAAGCAATTTTGTCAACATAAATTTGGAAAACATCTAACTATGGCTCTATCAAAATAGCAGTTGGTACCTAGAAACAAAGAACATATCCTACAACAAGAAGAATAGCATTTTGCTATACCTCTCCTCATATGGATCAGCAAGCTGTGGTTATCTTTGTCAGTTGGACAACAGTTCAGTCAGCATCAGCAACGGCCAGTGTGAAAGGCGATGGTTCAGAAACAGGGGCTCTAAGCTATCTGAACCATTTAAGAAGCAATATCTAAGGAATCAACATCCGGCATCAGAATTTTAAGCAATAAGCAAAGATAGAAATAAATCATTAGGAACTGTTCAGCTCCTCAGACAGAATAGAATAAGTGCCTCCATGGAGGAAATCAAAGTAGGAAAAGTTGCGCTTCTCTCTGTGCAGTCAGGCTAAGTTAAAATTGCCATTTTGCTATTGGTCAAAGGATCGCACATTTACAATTAGTCCAATAGAAATAAAAGCGCAAATCGAAGATATAATTAAACTGTCTTTCACATGTCAATGATTGGCTTCTCTTCCCCTGTTCCCATCGTTAGGCTCATCAGGTAACATTTTTGTATCCATCTGTACTCCAGTCAGTGCATCCATTGTTAGCTCCTGGGAACATCTCTGTCTCACACTTCAAATTAACAAAGTAACAAATACTAATACAAGACATTCTAGCAAGCAGTTCTCATGAGAAAGTTAAAGACATCTGCTAACGTTTGGTCAACACAGTAAAAACAAGACATAAATTGATTTCTATAGACATACATTCCCATGATTTTATTAAACAGTGCAGCTTAACATGAGACCATGCAAAACTAGGCCCAACCTCGCTAACTTAGGCCCATAATTAAAAAAGCAAATACATGCTGCAAAATCATTATATAGCACATTATTACAATAACCTAAATATAGGCACTTCCGTTAATATTATTATGCATTTATTTTTTACATTTCGTACTTTTATGGCGGCCACTCAAGTAGGCACCTTTTCCAAATCACACATTATTGTCTATATTAGTCCAATTCTAGGCATGTTCATAATCCAAAATACATGAAAATCATTAGTAATAAATTCAGCGTTCACACTACCACCTGTGCATATCTCTATTAAATGTATTTTTTTTATTATTTGTTTTTACGTGTGTTGCATTGCTTACCCTAGGCTGGACAATTTAGATTATTACCTATGTGTGTGACAGCTCTACATCTGCATGCATTACTTCTAAGAAAAGACATATCATTTGTGCCTCCTATTTAAACTATGTTCAAATCACTAACAATCGGAATCAGTAGAAGCACCAGAAAATACTTTCACTGATTCAACAGACCTCTCAACATGCCTAGCAAACTTCATAGTTTGGAGAAATGTGGGATTAGTACAAAGTAAATGTTCCTGCACCTACTTGGAAATGCAAATCTATACAATTTGTTCTCTAATGGACTTATCAACCGAATGATCAAAGTTGCAAGTATTAGCTAAAATCCTTAGAGCTGCCACACATTCACCAATACTTTCTGCAGGAGATTGTTTCCTAGAATAGAAAATAAAAAAGTTCTAAGACAATGCTAGGTTCCTCAGAAGAATACCAAGACAATCTTCTCTTTGCGTCCACAAATACATTCCAGTCTCTTGCACTTTAAGAATCCCAGCCAGGAAGTTGGTGTACTGGTATGTGATCAAAAACTTTCTGACCTTCTACCTTCAAACATTTACAGAGCAACGGCAATTTCTTAGCTGAAGGATAATTCACAGTATCAATGTCTGCAGGATAATTTTGAAATACTCAGAACCAATGGTCCCATTTCTGTGCAGGCTTTCCTGGACAAGACAGAAAATGTGGTAGTTGATGCACATGACCACCACTAGCCGTACTAAATATGGCAAAGCGTCACTCAAAGTGCTGCAGGTGAAAAATATCTGATATTATTCAAGAAAATAATGGAAAAACAAAAAAACAAGTTTACATATGAATGCTTTCAAGGTAAAAATCAAGTTATATTATGCCTCACAATGTTGATTGGTAAAATATATGTTTTACAACACTTCCATCACAAAGCAATCTGATGTGAAACCAATATCGTGGCATGCAGACAGACAGCTGTGTGATGACTGAAGGAGACATAAGAATGTGCAACTCTCAACTCAAAATGGCTTCAGTCCGAATAATTATCTAATGCGTAATACGTCTCCTGCACGAGGAACGCACTGAAAGAAAAACAGTTGCCTGACTAGCGTGCCACAAAAAGACGTCAACACGAAGACAATACTAGCACCATTGGACAGACTAATATGTCTTTCCTCACCAAGCCATGAAGTGAAAGATGCATAAATAGGGTGATAACTTCGGGTTCCACTACACAAGTTGCAGCACTCAGGGTGCCTATTGTGGAAACTGCCACAAACGTAATAGTGACAACAGGACAGGTTTTCCCAAAACCAACATTTGTTCAAACAGAGGCAACTCCACTTTTACTGCCCCAAGTGCAGACACAAGCAACGCCAAAGTACACTCCGATAACAGGGGCTCAGACTGATATGGGCGTATTGATGAGCCAGAATATGGGAATTTTGCACCCACAGAACCTGAATTTTAGACCAAGCCCAGATGCTGTATCTGTACATGTCAGAATTGGTCCAATCATACCTTTTTTTGCACAGGAGAATAACAGTGCAAGTGGACAGGGAGTCCTGAGTCAGAATTCAATGAGGTGAGGAGTCAGCGAGAATACTCAAATAGTCTCTCCTGTGGGACAAACCTTTGATAGAACAAGATCATTGCTAGATTTTAGTCCATTCGGAGTTCCTCTGGATACTGTGATAGGGTTGAATGTTAGTCAGAGCCTGAAATTACTGACACCATAGTCTCCAAGTGTAGTTGTACAATCGTTGCCAAATACCCAGACTAACAACATTTCGCTGCAAGGTTTGACTGCCCAACAATTGACTGAATGGTTAGATAAGCTGAATACGCTTCAGAGTGCACCTAGGTGAGAGGACTACTTAAACTATACGAGACTGGTAATGGAAGCTGGTGAGCTCATTGAAGGAACAATGGGGGTTAACAGACTCTGAAGCAGAATTGAGATATCTGTGCCCAAAAATCACGAGGGAAGTGAGCAATGAACATCAAAGGCTAGCAGACCTGGCAGAGAAGTACTGAATAGAAATAGAGAAAACAAAGCACTTGAAGGGTAGTTACAGATTAGATTTTGATTCCAAAGATTTTGAGCACATGTGATCTGCAGGAATGAAGGCACACCTTAGGGAGTTACTCCAAAGTGTCCAGACGTGGGGAGCATTAGACAAGTGGAAAGGCAGATGGGTAAAGAGGAGAGGTAAAAGAAAAAGGGATTCTGCAGATCTTACTGCAAATGTGTAGCAGAGTAAGTATTCAGTAAAAATATTACCAATGAGAGAAATTCCAAAAGGGAATTTTGTTCATGTCCCTTGGAGCAGAAGTGACATTCTGTCCTTCACAAATGATTATCCCAAGTTGAGAGAGAAACCAGTAGAATGGTACCAGCAGGCAGACAGGCTTGTGAAACTTGCAAAATGCCTGTGGGAAGACTTGAACAGTTAGAGATAGTAGTTCCAGCTGATTTGTAGATGGAGTGCAAGAGGAGCATGGATTGACCGACAAAAGAACCAGAGAAAGATCCGACAACAGATGCACCTTCTCCCGAGGTAATCAAATATTATTACAAAGTGATTGAATTTTTGAAAACGAGAATTTTGCCCAAAAACATTGACTGGCAGAGAATAGACAGGACAGCTCAGGAAGCAAAAGAGTCAATACATGCGTATTACGAGCAATTGTTGAAGGCATTTAAACATTACAGTGGTACAGAGACAATCAAGCCGAAAGACATGATTCATTTTGTGCTTAGATTTGTGGAAGGACTGAGACCTGAAATTAGCCAGTCATTTGATTTGCTAGCAAGCAAAGCCGATTGATGAGGTATTGCAGTATTCAAAGAACTGTAGTGATGAGATTGAGTTGAAGCAGAGAAAGCTGAAAGAAAAGGCGATGGTGCTGGAGATCAAAGCGGCACAAACAGGGATGCAGGTAATTTTTCTACAGCAGCAGCAACAGGGAAATGTGGCATACCAAAATGAGATGAGAGGTAGAGGTTGTGTAGGAATTGGAAACAGAAACTGTATTCCCCATTTGGGTAATGTTGTGGTTCAGAATGATGTACACGGAATAAAGAGATTGTCGCTTTGTCACGCTTGCAGAGTAATCGGACACTGGAAGCGTGAGTGTCCGATGATGGTACAGGAAGGTGTTGTTCAGCAAACAAGTGACATCAATGCGTTCCAAAGTGTGAGAGGACCGAGAATGAGAGTTCATAATCCAAATTTACATAACAATATGAATCAGATGCAAAATGTTCAACCCATGCAGCAGGTGCAAATGCCACGTGTGCAGATGACACAGTTGCAGCCAATGCAACAGCAGGTTCAGAGAAAGGAAGCAGTTGTTGTGACAACGATTAAGGAAGAAGTAGATACGACAAGAAGAGAAGACCTGAGTGAAGCAGAGTGTAATGGAGATTCAAAGTTGAAAAGAAAGAGAATTGCAAGTAGAAGGTACACTGGCCCTGAATGGGCATATGCAACAACAAGTGAATGGCAAAGAGAATTTTTGTCTTTTTGTTTCGATCAAGACATTTCTGGTCAATATTTTGGCACTTGAAGGAAATCAATGAACTGAACTGTTGAGATAAGCTGAGAAAAGTACAAGGAAGAAAAAGAGGCTGTTGAAAGTAACCGGAAAAGACTTTTGAAACCTGATTTGACAAGACAACCTGATTTGAGAAGCTGCTAAACCGATTTTTGACAATCCTACTGATTTTGACAAAGGATCCTAGAAGTAACACTGAAAGCTGTAAATAACCGCTGAAAGATGATTAAAAATGTTGTTTTTGATTTTGCTGCATAGTTGCTCATTTTCTCTTTTACTTTCTGATCCTTTTTAGCCAGCAGAGTAGGACAAATAGGTGCTGTAACTACATGAGTGTTGGTTTGGCAATTATATGCTTGATATTGTGCTTGATATTGATTGTGGGAATGAATGTTCTTGACAACAGTAAAGCCAACCTTACTTCAGCTTTAGAGACAACTACTGCACTAACAGAAATAGAGAAGTGTAGGTTAGATGAGAAGTGTCTGCATGTAGACAATACACAAAGGGAACTTTCTTCTAATGTTTTCTATCGCTTACCGAGTGAGTATGTTGAGACGATGGATTCAAGAGATTGTTATGTATGCACGCAGATTCCTTTATCAGTCAAGGAAGGAATTACCTATCATAGTTTGCCCCTCACTTATGGGATAAGTTGTAGTCTGTTACAAGATGCTATGACCAGGAGTACATCCAGTATTTCTACTCCAACCATGATGTTGTATTTTCGTTTGTCCCCATAATTAGGAACCTGAGTAGAATAGCTAAGCAGAATTATATAGAATTAGTGAGAGGATTCTTTGAGCCTACATTGACTTCTGGCATGGCATATGCCCATAAAAATAACCTGACATGCTTGTTTACGCCATTAGAAAAGAGCTTCTTAAATCAGACATATGACAGAAGAAAGGCATTAAAGGAGAAATTAGAAAAGGGTTTAGAGATAAGGAATTTTAGGAATGATTATGCATTTAGTGAAATAAAAAGCCAAGGGAAATTAGCTTTAGATGCACAGCACGTAGGGTAGCTTTCTGTATATAGGCCTAAATCTAGCACTGACACTTTGAGGTAGTGTGGTCAAGCAGTAGGCTTATCAGAGGGTAGTGTTAAGCATTTTTTGTAGACACACAGGCAATAAACGAGGAACACACACTCAAAAACTTAACTCCAGGCCAATAGGTTTTTATATAGAAAAAACATATTTTCTTAACTTATTTTTAGAACAACAAGATTCAAATTTGAGATAGGTGTAAAATGCAAGGTACTTCAGGTAAGTATAGAACTTTGATTTAAAACAGCAGTACACACAGTTTTGGTTAAAATGGCAAATAGCTATTTTAAAAGTGGACACTGCAAAAATCAACAGTTCCTGGGGGAGGTAAGTGTTGGTTAGTTTCTCTGGTAAGTAAAGCACTTACACAGTCAGTCTCCTGGGCATAGGCAGCCCACTGTTGGGGGTTCAAGGCAGCCCCAAAGCACAAGCAACACAGGGCCGGTCAGGTGCAGAGGTCAAGTGAGGGCCCAAAATACATATGCACCTATGGAGAACAGGCGTGCTCCTGTTCCAGTCTGCTAGCAGGTAAGTACCTGTGTCCTAGGAGAGCAGATCAGGGGGATTTTGTAGACCACTGGGGGGGGACACACAAGCACACAAAACCCACCCTCAGTGGCGCAGGGGCGGCCGGGTGCTGTGTGCACAATAGGCTTCTGATTTGCTATTGTAAGCAATGGAGGCACCCGGGGGTCACTCTGGTGACGCAGGCAGGGCACAGGGGCCTTCTCAGGCCAGCTACTGACTGGGCTAGGATGAGGGCCACCTGCTGGTCACTCCTCCAGTGGCAGGTGGTCCTCCCAGTCCTGGTGGCTGCGGGTGCAGTGCTTGGTCCAGGCGTCGGGCTCCTTTGTTACCAGGCAGTCACGTTCAGGGGAAGCCTAGGGATCCTCTAGGCAGGTGTCACTCTGGGGGTGCAGAGAGGTTGACTCGGGTGTCCACGTCATTGGAGTCGCCTGGGAGTCCTCTCTGCGGCGTTGGTTGTCCTGGACCCAAGCCTGGGGCGGCGGGTGCAGAGTGTGAAGACTCACGCTTCTGGCGGGAATTGAGAGTCTCTTTAAAGTTGCTTCTTTGTTGCACCTTTGTTGCTGTTTCTAAACAGTGCCACTGTTCTTGGGAGGTTCTTGTCCTTTGGGTGCAGGGCAGTCCTCTGAGTTCTCAGAGGTTGCTGGTTCTGCTGGATGCGTTGCTGTGCGTGTTCTTTGAGTCTGGAGACAGGCCGGTAGGGCTGGGGTCAAGTCAGTTGTCGTCTCCATCGTCTCTGCAGGGCTTTCTGGTCAGCAGTCCTTCTTCTTGTTGTATGTTGCAGGAATCTGATTTCCTGGGTTCAGGGTCGCCCCTAAATACTCAATTTAGGGGGGGTGTTTAGGTCTGGGGGGGCAGTAGCCAATGGCTATTGCCTTGGAGGGTGGCTACACCCTCTTTGTGCCTCCTCCCTGTGGGGAGGGGGGCACATGCCTAATCCTATTGGGGGGAATCCTCCAAAACAAGATGGATTATTTCCTAAGGCAGGGGTCACCTAAGCTCAGGACAATTTAGGGACTGTCCTCACTGGTGGGTGACTCCTCCTTGTTTTTCTTATTATCTCCTCCGGACTTGCCGCCAAAAGAGGGGACCATGTCCGGAAGGGTGGGCAACCTCACTAGCTGGGATCCCCTGGGGCGCTGTAACAACAGGCATGAGCCTTTGAGGCTCACCACCGGGTGTTACAGTTCCTGCAGGGGGAGATGAGAAGCACCTCCACCCAGTGCAGGCTTTGTTCCTGGCCACAGAGTGACAAAGGCACTCAATCTATGTGGCAATAAACTCGTCTGGTTGTGACAGGCTGGCAGTAACTGGTCGGCCTAACACTAGGAGTCAGACTGGCATGCAGGGGGCATCTGTAAGATGCCCTCTGTGTGCATTTTGCAAAACATCCCACACTGGCATCAGTGTGCATTTATTGTGCTGAGAAGTTTCATACCAAACTTCCCAGTTTTCAGTGTAGCCATTATGGAACTGTGGAGTTCGCATTTGACAGGATCTCAGACTATATACTCTTTATGGCTACCCTGTACTTACAATGTCTAAGGTTTGGCTTAGACACTGTAGGGGCATAGTGCTCATGCAACTATGCCCGCACCTGTGGTATGGTGCACCCTGCCTTAGGGCTGTAAGGCCTGCTAAAGGGGTGACTTACCTATGCCACACGCAGTGCATTCACGGCATGGAACTCTGAGGGGAGTGCCATGTCAACTTAGTCATTTTCTCCCCAACAGCACACACAAGCTGTGAGGCAGTGAGCATGTGCTGAGTGAGGGGTCTCCAGGGTGGCATAATACATGCTGCAGCCCATAGAGACCTTCCCTGGACACAAGGCCCTTGGTACCAGGGGTACCAGTTACAAGGGAGTTATCTGTGTGCCAGGGCTGTGCCAATTGTGGGAACAAAGGTACAGTTTAGGGAAAGAACGCTGGGGCCTGGTTAGCAGGGTCCCAGCACACTTTCAATCATAACTGGCATCAACAAAAGGCAAAAGGTTAGGGGCTAGCCATGCCAAGGGAGGCATCTCCCTACTCTACCCCATTCTGGTTACTATTGGCTGAGTGGTCTGTGCTGGGAACAGTAGTGGGACTTAAGCCCGTGGGGAAAGGCTATTCTGGGGTACAGCATGGGCTGGAGCCTGGTTTACATTCTCACCACTGCCAATTTTTTTGACTAACAAGTCAGTAAGTTGTCCAAAATCACAAGTGGGTGCTAAGATTATCAAAAATGCAACATAACTGCCAATTATTTTCATGTATCCAATGCATTCTTGTGAAAATTGTATGCCTTCAAGCACATCATTCATCTATGAGCCAAAGTGATTCTCCAGCATCATCACTGAAATATCAAACAAATTATCAGGCGCACCCTCCCATTGACCAATAACAACTTCATCTAAACTCTCATACACATTTCTGCCCTCAATTCCCAAATTATGCAACAATCTAGCTTTTTTCAATATTGCAGAAACATTTTCTTGCCACCAATGGCGAGCAAGTAAGAGTCAAATAGCTGTTTCCATCTCTTCCCCTAGGTTCACTCTTGTCAGACAGAAATTGAGGCATAGTAGCAACTGTCATGATCACCCATAGTTACTTAGATATGGCAGTTGTTGTATTCTGTTGTCATGATCACCCATAGTTACTTAGATATGGCAGTTGTTGTATTCTGTTATCTTCTGTACACTATTGAACTATTATTTGTATGACCGCTAGCAAGGCATGAATGGCATTGCCCAATTTCATCTTATCAATATCTCTTCTCAGTGAGCTAAAATGTCATAACTTCTACCAGTTTTCACAAAATTGCAATAATATAATAGTGCAAAACACATATAAAAAATCTACACATGTTATTATGTTCCTTGAATTCACTGTTGCACCTTTCAGAAGGAGAACCAGTTCAACTGTTGCGCTCAAAGAAATGCCTTCTTACCCTGAGACCACTCTCTATCACTGTGTGCCCTGGAACTGCAAAGCCTAAACATGTGCTCTCAAAGACCACCTCCTGCGTATTGATTTACTCTCCTGACCTGCACTTCCAGATTGCGTGTTTGTTACTGCTTCTTCCTTGTGGCCTATTATTTACTGGCCCAATCCAAAATGGCCACTGTGTCATGCACAGCGTTAGTAGAAGTTTAGGGGGTCATTACAACATTGGCGGTAAAAGCCGCTTACCGCCGTGCAGAAGACCGCCAATACACCGCCGCGGCCGCGGAATTCCACCACAGCTATTATGACACACATCTCAGAATCCGCCGAAATTCAGACACCCACACAAGTCCGCCACACCAAAGGTCAGTGATAAACTGGCGAAAACAAATCCTCCACCTCCACGCCAACAGAAACACGCCCATGCTATTACGACCCACGAATTCAAGCGGCGGTCTTTCAACCGCGGTATTCCATTGGCGGTACACACCGCCGCGCTCAAAATCTCCAAAACACCGCCACATTGGACAATTCCAAATACACACACCTGATACACATACAAACACCACTCCCACACACCCAATTCAATATAAAACACACCCACATCACCCACAAACCCCTACGACCACAATTCATGGACGAAGGCCAGAGAGACAGCACAGCAAAGACAACCCCACCATACAGAGGCACACAACACCATCACCCACACAATATCCACACACAAAACACCACACACCACTACACATCACCACACACATCAACACTCACACTGCCCTACACATCACACACACCACCCCAAGGCACGCCAAAGACACCCCCGCTTTTCTGAGGAGGAGCTCCGGGTCATGGTGGAGGAAATTGTCCGGGTAGAGCCACAGCTATTTGGCTCACAGGTGCAGCACACATCCATAGCCAGAAAGATGGAGCTATGGCGAAGAATGGTCGAGAGGGTCAACGCTGTGGGACAGCACCCAAGAAATCGGGAGGACATCAGGAAGAGGTGGAACGACCTACGGGGGAAGGTGCGTTCAACGGTCTCCAGGTACAACATCGCGGTTCAGCGGACTGGCGGCGGACCCCCACCTCCTCCCCCACAACTAACAACATGGGAGGAGCAAGTCTTGACCATCATGCATCCAGAGGGCCTCGGAGGAGTCGGTGGAGGATGGGACACTGGTAAGTCAAATCTTAACTATCATATCCCCCACCCTACCTGCATGCTATCACACCCCCCCACCCTCACACCCTCCCCTATCACCCCAAATACTCACTAATGTATTCATAACACAAACTACACATCCCAACACCAAGCCCTGCATGACACAACTAAGCATGGACACCTATCACCTAAGCATGCCCAGTGCGCATACCCAGAACAACCCCCTAACCATCATCACACAAGCCCCCACACAGGAATGCTTGCACTGGGGTACACAGACACCCACCCATTGCACACCATCACACACACACGCAATAATCATGCTCTTATGCCCCTGCAGGAACACAAAGGACCGTCACCACACCAGAGGGTCCAGACAACACCACTCCACTCCCAGAAGAGGCCCACAGTGACAATAGCAGCTCTGCCCTACTGGAGCCTGATGACCAGCCCGGACCATTGTGGGCCTCGGGACAGTCGGTTCCCCTTGCACAGGCACAGCCCAACACTGACCTTCCACCCTCTGGTAACACCAGCACAGCACCCACCCAGCGGGCCCAAACCTCCGTACCCAGGACAGGTCAATCAGCGGTGTGTCCACCACTACAGGGAACCCAGGGTAACCCACCACCCCAACAACAACAGGGACCTGGGGGCAGTGGTAGTGGGCACACGGTCCAGGGGACGGAGGCACAGGAACACAGGGGAACTGGGAGGGCTGCTGTCCGACAGGGGGCGGACAGGCCAAGGGAACCCACTCTCCACGAGGCCCTCACCTCCATCATGGGAGCATACCACCACTCCCAGAAGAAGATGGCGACGATCCTGGACAAGTTTCAGGAGACCCAGCGCCTGCAGGAGGACCAGTATTTGGGGTTCAGGGAGGAGCTCAGGACCATCAGCTCCGCCTTGGGCACCATCGTAGGGGTGCTGAAGGACATACAGCAGACCCTGAGGGACACCGTGGAACTCCAAGGGGCCCCTGACACTAGCCAGGATGATGAACTGCTCACCACCTCCGCCAGCGCTAGTGGACAGGACGCCCCACCACAGGACCACCACACCAGCACCCCACCCCCTGCAGACGGACAACCACCACGCAAGCGGTCCCTGAGAGCCAGGAACAGGACAGAGCAAGATGGCAAGACCCCCACCAGGAAATGAGACCACCCTGATTGTCCCCCCACTGTCCCACTTTGTTACCCTGTCCATACTTGAACTGCCCCAGCTCCACTTCCTATGCCCATATGGGCAGTGCACCTGTGAGACAAATATACTGGACTCTGCCTTGGACATTCCTCCGCCATCACCCATCATCATTTTACAACCCCCTTCCATTTCTGAGCACTTCAGTAAACACCCTTGAAACACAAAACAATCTGGAGTCAGTATATGATTTGTTAAAATATAATATCTATGACAGTGTCAAAATGCGTTGTGAGATGTAAAGGCAACATACCAATGTCACACATCAAAAGTCCTTGAAGGATGCAAGTAGATGACACACGTTGGTAACCACACCTGTGAAACCGTAATGGAAAGAAACAACTCAATTACCATATAATCCCAATAAATAACACACAGGATAGAGGAAGACGTGTGACAGTGAATGTAATGGTAATAATGAAAATGTTCTCAACTGTGTGTCACTGGAAATATTGCTGTATGACTGACTCCCAGTTGTCGTTGTCTTCTTCCTCAGCTTCCTCCTCATCACTGTCCACAGGCTCCACAGCTGCCACAACACCGTCATCTGGACCATCCTCCTGCAGAAAAGGCACCTGGCGTCACAAAGCCAAATTATGAAGCATTGAGCAGGCGATGATGATCTGGCACACCTTCTTCGGTGAGTAGAATAGGGAACCACCTGTCATATGGAGGCACCTGAACCTGGCCTTCAGGAGGCCGAAGGTGCGTTCGATCACCCTCCTAGTCCGCCCATGGGCCTCATTCTAGCGTTCCTCTGCCCTGGTCCTGGGATTCCTCACTGGGGTCAATAGCCAGGAAAGGTTGGGGTAACCAGAGTCCCCTAATAGCCATACACGGTGCCTCTGGAGTTGACCCATCATATCAGGGATGCTGCTATTCCGCAGGATGTAGGCATCATGCACTGAGCCAGGAAACATAGCATTAAACTGGGAGATGTACTGGTCTGCCAAACAGACCATCTGTACATTCATGGAATGAAAACTCTTCCTGTTCCTGTACACCTGGTCACTCCTGTGAGGGGGGACCAGAGCTACATGGGTGCCATCAATAACACCTATGACGTTGGGGATATGTCCAAGGGCATAGAAGTCACCTTTAACTGTAGGCAAATCTTCCACCTCAGGGAAAATGATGTATCTCCTTACGTGTTTCAGCAGGGCAGAGAACACTCTGGACAAGACGTTGGAAAACATAGGCTGGGACATCCCTGATGCCATGGCCACTGTTGTCTGAAAAGACCCACTTGCAAGGAAATGGAGCACTGACAGCACCTGCACGTCAGGGGGGATTCCAGTGGGACGGCGGATTGGTGACATCAGGTCTGGCTCCAACTGGGTACATAGTTCCTGGATTGTGGCACGGTCAAACCTGTAGGTGACGATTTCATGCCGCTCTTCCATTGTCAACAGGTCCACCAGCGATCGGTACACCGGAGGATTCCGCCATCTTCTCACATGTCCCAGCTGACGGCGCCTACGAAGCACAACAGCGACGATAAAGTAAATTTTCCTCCAGATATGTACCCACAGTTACACATAAGACTACACCAAACACAAAACCCTTCCTGTATGTGTGTTGAGTGTAGGCCTAGCTATGTGTGACGCAGAAGTAAATGAAGCCATGTGGGCCCCTGAAATGGCGGCTGCCTGACCTCTAAACTGGGACAATGGGATTGTGGGGTAACTGCGCTGGCGTTGCACATCGTCACGGTAGGCGGTCGTAGACCGCAGCGCAATGCTGCATTGGTTAACATAGGACCCTATGGGTCTCAGGAGCCAATGAACAGGTGCGCCGGCGGTGATGTTACGCACCGCCGCGGACGTCACCGCCATTTTCTATCTGTTCAATCACTAGATACCTGACCTTCGACAGCAGAGGACCTACACAGCAAGTGCTGCTGTGACCTCGGTCTGGAAGCGACGATAGCTGCTGCGTCTGGGGAGAGGGCCCCTGCCTTCACTGCTCAGGAGTTGGAGAAACTGGTAGACAGGGTCCTCCCCCAGTACACGCTACTCTACGGTCCTCCAGACCAGCAGCTTAGTATACAGGGAGCACATTGTATGGGCTAGCCCTGGGTGGAGAGGGCTGGTTGTAAGAGGGAAGGGTGCAGAGTTCAGGGAACATTAATGCATGTGAAAGAATGGGCCACATGGCTAGAGTAGGGAGGGGGCCACTCACATCGACGGTGCAGTTGGTAATGACTTTTCGTCTTCCTTTGTGCATGTCATGTAGGTCAGCGCCCACCAGAAGAGGGACATTTGGCGTGCCATCGCCAAGGAGGCCTGGACACTGGGGGCCCACCAGAGACGGGGCACCCACTGCCGGAAAAGATGGGAGGACATTCGCCGCTGCAGCAAGAAGACGGCGGAGGCTCAGCTGGGGATGGCCTCCCAACGTGGGAGGGGTACCCGTCGCACCATGACCCCCTGATGTTCCAGATCCTGGCGGTGGCCTACCCTAAGTTGGATGGGCGCATGAGGGCATCACAGCAGACACAAGGGGGTGAGTACAACCTCATTCTGCGGACTTTGCGCGCAGTAGAGGGGACTGGGTGGGGGAGGAGGCCTGTGGGTGTACCTAGGACAGCCAGAAATACGTAGACTAGGCCCCTCTGTAATGCAGCCCATGTGGCACTCTACCCCACCTCAGTAGAGTGCCAAGTACAGGTATATATGCCCCTGTGGCATCCATGTGTGCAGATGTCCACCGTAGCCATGTAGGCCATATCCCAGGAATTGCATATACAGAGGCCAGGAGCACGGCGTAGTGCAGGGGGCTGCTGTGTCTGTCTTGTCCGCCAACGGTAGCGGTATGCCATGCACTCAACCTGTTCTTCTTCTGTCGTCCCCTCGCTTTTTGTGCTCTCCCTGTTCTTTTGTGCATCAGCATCATCAGGCGGAGGTACAGTGGCACCGGAGCACGAGGGAGCTGCATTCCACATGGCCATGGAGGGCCACACCACGGACTCTGAATGCACCAGTGGGACGGAGGGCGAGGGGAGCTTCACTTCGGCCACCGGATCACCAACCAGCGACACGGACTCATCCGCCGATGGGAGCTCCCTTGTGGTGGCGGCACCTTCTGTGCGCCCCCCTTCTACAGGTACAGCCGCCACCTCCCCTACCAGCACCGCCCTCCCAGCAGCCCCTCAGCGTTCGCCCCGTGCCCGCTCACCCAGGAGGGTGGGCATCACCTTTGCCCCAGGCACCTCAGGCCCTGCCCCAGTCACCCCTGCTGCCCTCAGTGAGGAGGCCATTGACCTCCTCAGGTCACTCACTGTTGGGCAGTCTACCATTGTGAATGCCATCCAGGGTGTAGAACGAGAGTTGCAACACGGTAATGCATTCCTGGAGGGCATTCATTCTGGTCAGGCTGTCCTTCAGCGAACCCTGCAATCTCTGGCCTCAGCACTGATGGCAGCCATTGTCCCTGTGTCTAGCCTCCCCCCTCCAACCTCCTCCACCCAGACCCAATCCCCTGTACCCCAGCCCATCCCAAGCACACCTACAGACCAGCATGCACACAAGTCAACACACACAAGTAGCTCAAGCAAACATAGGCACCACACAACCCACAGGCACTCACGCAAGCCTCACCCACATACAGACACAGCAACATCCACTGCTTCCACTGTGTCCCCCTCCTCCTAATCTCCCTCCTCCCTCCCAGTCTCGTCTACACACACACCTGCATGCACTACATCTACAGGCACCAGGAGTCGCAACAGAACACCCAGCACCACAAGACACTCATCTGCACTCACCACCTCCACTGCCATTTACACGTCCCCTGTGTCCTCTCCCAGTGTGTCTGTGACGCCCCCTCCCAAAGTACACAAAAGCGGGCACCCACACACCCAATATCCATCCACCTCACGACAGCCTCCAGTACCTGCACCTGCACCCAAAACACCTAAAGTGACACCTCCTACAACCACCTCCTCTTCCTCCACTCCCAGGCCCCCTCCAACTACCCATCCCAGTGTTCGTCAGAAACTGTCCCTCTGTAAAGTTGACCTTTTTGCCCACCCCCCCCCTCCAATTCATCAGTCCCGTCGTAGCGCCTCAGCCGAAAAGCCTCCAATACCAGTGGTGCCTGTTCAAGGTGTGTGGAGTGCACCGGCCACCAGGGCAGGCAGTATGACCCGGAGCCAAGGCACTGGCAGCCCACCCCCTGTAAAGGCTCTGAAATTGGAAAGTGGACGATGGGACCGTGTGAAGACTCCTGGAGGGAAAACAACTCACAGGGGTCCCAAGGGGATTGGAGAGTCAGCTGTGACTCCACCAAAGGTGGGGAAGGGCCAGAGGAAGTCTGCCCAGCCTGTTGTGAGTATCACGGCGGAGAAGGGCGGCATCGTTCCCGGCGGTCGAGACGCCACCGCCAGCACCGTCATCACTGGTCCAGAGACCACCGCCAGAGTCATTGCCCAGGAGGGCCCAAGTATCGTCACTGGTCAGGAGACCACCGCCGGAGTCATTGCCCAGGAGGGCCCAAGTATCGTCACTGGTCAGGAGACCACCGGAGTCAGTGCCCAGAAGGGCCCAAGTATCGTCACTGGTCAGGAGACCACCGCCACCGCCGGAGTCATTGCCCAGGAGGGCCCAAGTATCGTCACTGGTCAGGAGACCACCGCCGGAGTCATTGCCCAGGAGGGCCCAAGTATCGTCACAGGTCAGGAGACCACCGCCGGAGTCATTGCCCAGGAGGGCCCAAGTATCGTCACTGGTCAGGAGACCACCGCCACCGCCGGAGTCATTGCCCTGGAGGGCCCAAGTATCATCACTGGTCAGAAGACCACCGCCACCACCGGAGTCAGTGCCCAGGAGGTTCCCGGCTGCTACAGCCAAGGTGGGCTATGAGGGAACATCATGCCACACACCAGTGCCCAGTCTAGGTAACGTCATGCCACACACCAATGCCCGTTCCAGAACCGCCATGGCAAAGCACCGCTGAACAGTCCAGAACCGCCCTTGCAAAGCACCGCTGAACAGTCCAGAGACCGCCATGGCACAGCACCGCTGAACAGTCCAGAGACCGCCATGGCAAAGCACCGCTGAACATGGCATGCACCGCTGAACAGGGCAAGCACTGCTGAACAGTCCAGAACCGCCATGGCAAAGCACCGCTGAACAGTCCAGAGACCGCCATGGCACAGCACCACTGAACAGGGCATGCACCGGGTAAGAATAAAAAGGCCGCCACATCAAGCATTGTTATCCCATGTTCAGCTGGGACAGTGACGGGACAGGAACTTTCACGGGGAGACTAATCCAGTCTGGGAACCAGTCCCTCTCCAGAGCCAGTGGTGGCTGTTATCTACTTGCGAAATTGTGGCTTTGCACTCCTCAGGATGGAACAATGGGCAACCCACCCACTGTAGAGACTTGAGAGACTGTGGCTTTGCACTCCCCAGGATGGAACAGTGGGCACCCCACCCACTGTAGAGACTTGAGAGACTGTGGCTTTGCACTCCCCAGGATGGAACAGTGGGCAACCCACCCACTGTAGAGACTTGAGAGACTGTGGCTTTGCACTCCCCAGGATGGAACAGTGGGCAACCCACCCACTGTAGAGACTTGAGAGACTGTGGCTTTGCGCTCCCCAGGATACATCAATGGGCATGAAGCCCCGTCGTGGATCTGGCTTTGCAGTCATCCGGCTGAGGTGCCCCCCCTTCCCTTCCCCCTGAGGTGCCTGTAGTATTTCTATCTGATGCCCCGGCAGTGTTCTCTCCGATTGTGGACAGGTATCTACTGTGGGCCTCGCCCATGCATTTTTGGACTAGTGGTGCATGTACATTGATATGTGCATATCTGCACTACTTCTCGTAATGTATATATTTCTGGCTGATTTTATTATATATCTGTATATTTTTGACAGATGTGTATTGCTACATTACAATGTTTGAACTGATTTCTCTTTGTCTTTGCATTCTTCCGGGGGGATTGTGGGTTGTTACTGCGATTTTTGTGAATGCATTGGTGTGTATGTTGTAATATGCAAGGGTGGGGGTGTTTCGTGTGTGTCCCCCTAACTTTTGCCTTCCCCCTACGCCATGTCGAAGGTGCAGTACTCACCGTTGTCTTCGGCCGCACCGGTGTTGGTCTTCGTAGATGAGTAGGAATACAAGGGCCGTTAGAATGTGTAATTCGGGCTCCATGGAGTCCTCGTTCCTCGTGGGATGTGTTCAGGTGAGCGTTTTCCCATTGCAGCAACTGTTTCCGCCGTGTTTTTATCCACGGTGAATCCGCCCCGGAAAAGGTGGCGGATTGGCCTGTTGTAATACTGTGGGCGGTACATTGTCTTCCGCCTGTCTGTTGGCGGTGACCGCCGCGCTGCTTGTCTGTACCGCCGTGGCGGGCGGTGTGTTAAAGTGGCTGTATTTTTGGGCGGTTTCCGCCAGGGTCATAATTCCCTTTTGTTGTCCGCCGGCCTGTTTGCGGTATTGTCGCACCTTTAACACCATCCGCCACGGTTGTAATGACCACCTTAGTGTCTTCAGCTGCTGGTGATGTTGAACACAGGGAAACAAATTCTATGTCAGGACCGGAGACTCTGGTTATGCTTCTCTTTCTGTGCTTTGTGTATCCAGCAGCCAATAAGAGAAAGTTTAGAACCAAAACATATCCCATAAACCCCAAAACATCACATGACTAACCATAGAGACGGCCTCAACATATACGGGGTCATTACAACATTGGCGGTAAAAGGCGCTTACCGCCGTGCAGAAGACCGCCAATACACCGCTGCGGCGGCAGTATTCCGCCACAGCTATTATGACACACATCTTGGAATCTGCCGAAATTCAGACACCCACACAAGACCGCCACACCAAAGGTCAGTGATAAACTGGCGGAAACAAATCCTCCACCTCCACGCCAACAGAAACACGCCCACGCTATTACGACACACGAATCCACGCAGCGGTCTTTCAACCGCGGTATTCCATTGGCGGTACACACCGCCGCACTCAAAATACACACACATCTCCAAAACACCGCCACATTGGACAATTCAAAATACACATACCTGATACACATACACACACCACTCCCACACACCCAAAACAATATAAAACACACACCCACATCACCCACAAAGCCCTATGACCAAAACATTTTGACGAAGGCCAGAGAGACTGCACAGAATAGACAACCCCACTACACAGAGGCACACAACACCATCACCCACACAACATCCAGGCACAAAACACCACATACCACTACACTCACCACAACCATCACTACATACACCACTCCACACATCACCCACACCACCTCATGTCATACCAAAGACACCCCCGCTTCTCCGAGGAGGAGCTCAGGGTCATGGTGGAGGAAATCGTCCGGGTAGAGCCACAGCTATTTGGCTCACAGGTACAGCACACATCAATAGCCAGGAAGATGGAGTTATGGCGCAGAATAGTGGACAGGGTGAACGCCGTGGGACAGCACCCAAGAAATAGGGAGGACATCAGGAAGAGGTGGAACGACCTACGGGGGAAGGTGCGTTCAATGGTCTCCAGGCACAACATCGCGGTACAGCAGACTGGCTGTAAACGCTACTCTACGGTCCTCCAGACCAACAGGTTAGTACACAGGGAGCAAGTTGTATGGGCTAGGCCTGGGTGGAGAGGGCTGGATGTAAGAGGGAAGGGGGCAGAGTTCATAGAACATTAATGCATGTGAATGAATGGGCCAAATGGCCAGAGTAGGGAGGGGGCCACTCACAACGACGGTGCAGTTTGTAAAGACTGTTCCTCTTCCCTTGTGCATGTCATGTAGGTCAGCGCCCACCAGAAGAGGGACATCTGGCGTGCCATCGCCAAGGAGGTCCGGACCCTGGGTGCCCACCAGAGACGGGGCACGCACTGCCGGAAGAGATGGGAGGACATTCGCTGCTGCAGCAAGAAGACGGCGGAGGCTCAGCTGGGGATGGCCTCCCAACGTGGGAGGGGTGCCCGTCGCACCATGACCCCCCTGATGTTCCGGATCCTGGCGGTGGCCTACCCGGAGTTGGATGGGCGCTTGAGGGCATCACAGCAGATACAAGGGAGTGAGTACAACCTCATTCTGCGGACTTTGCGTGCAGTGGAGGTGTCTGGGTGGGGGAGGTGGGCTCTGGGTGTCCCTAGGCCAGGGCGAGTTAGGTAGGCAAGGCCCCTCCGTAATGTAGGCCATGTGCCACTCTACCCCAGCTCAGCAGAGTGCCAAGTCGAGGTATAGTTGCCCCTGTGGCATCCATGTGCGCAGATGTCCACCAATGCCATATAGGCCATATCCCAGAAATTGCATGTGCAGAGGGCAGGAGCACGGCGTAATGCAGGGGGCTGCTGCGTTTGTCTTGTCCTCTAACGGTAGCGCTATGCCATGCACTAAAACTCTCTTTCTTCTGTCACCCCCCCTTTTTCTGCTCTCCCTGTCCTTTTGTACATCAGTATCAACAGGCGGAGGTACAGTGGCACCGGAGCATGAGGGAGCTGCATCCCACATTGCCATGGAGGGCCACACCACGGACTTTGAATGCACCAGTGGGACGGAGGGCGAGTGGAGCTTCACGTCAGCCACCGGATCACCAAGCAGCGACACGGAGTCGTCCGCCGATGGGGGCTCCCTTGTGGTGGCGGCACCATCTGTGCCCCCCACCTCTACAGGTACAGCCGCCACCTCCCCTACCAGCCCCGCCCTCCCAGCAGCCCCTCAGCGTTCGCCCCGTGCCCGCTCACCCAGGAGGGTGGGCATCACCTTCGCCCCAGGCACCTCAGGCCCTGCCCCAGTCACCCCTGCTGCCCTCAGTGAGGAGGCCATTGACCTCCTCAGGTCACTCACTGTTGGGCAGTCTACCATTGTGAATGCCATCCAGGGTGTAGAACGAGAGTTGCAACACAGTAATGCATTCCTGGAGGGCATTCATTCTGGTCAGGCTGTCCTTCAGCGAACCCTGTAATCTCTGGCCTCAGCACTGATGGCAGCCATTGTCCCTGTATCTAGCCTCCCCCCTCCAACTTCCTCCACCCAGACCCAATCCCCTGTACCCCAGCCCATCCCAAGCACACCTACAGACCAGCATGCACAAAAGTCAACACACACACGTAGCTCAAGCAAACATAGGCACCACACACACCACAGGCACTCATGCAAGCCTCACCCACTTACAGACACAGCAACATCCACTGCCTCCACTGTGTCCCCCTCCTCCTCTTCTCCCTCCTCCCTCCCAGTCTCGTCTACACACACACACCTGCATGCACCACATCTACAGGCACCATGAATCGCACCAGGACACCCAGCACCACAAGCCGCTCACCTGAACTCACCACCTCCACTGCCATTTACACGTCCCCTGTGTCCTCTCCCAGTGTGTCTGTGACGCCCCCTCCCAAAGTACACAAATGCCGGCAATCACTCACCCAACATCCATCCACCTCACGACAGCCTCCAGTACCTGCACCTGCACCCAAAACACCTAAAGTGACACCTCTGACAACCACCTCCTCTTCCTCCACTCCCAGACCCCCTCGAGCTACCCATTCCAGTGTTCGTCAGAAACTGTCCCTCTGTAAAGTTGACCTTTTTGCCCCCACCCCCCCTCCAATTCATCAGTCCCGTCGTAGCACCTCAGCCAAAAAGCCTCCAATACCAGTGGTGCCTGTTCAAGGTTTGTGGAGTGCACCGGCCACCAGGGCAGGCAGCGTGACCCGGAGCCTAGTCACTGGCAGCCCACCCACTGCAAAGGCTCTAAAATTGGAGAGTTGACGACAGGACCGTGTTAAGACTCATGGTGGGAAAACAAATGACATGGGTTCCAAGGGGATTGGAGAGTCAGCTGTGACTCCACCAAAGGTGGTGAAGGGCCAGAGGAAGTCGGCCCAGCCTGTTGTAAGTGTCACAGCAGAGAAGTGCGCCATCATTTCCAGCGGTCGAGACACAACCGCCAGCACCGTCGTCACTGGTCCAGAGACCACCGCCAGAGTCACAGCCCAGGAGGGCCCAAGTATCGTCACTGGTCCAGAGACCACTGCCACCGCCAGAGTCACAGCCCAGGAGGGCACAAGTATCGTCACTGGTCCAGAGACCACCGCCACTGCCAGAGTCACAGCCCAGGAGGGCACAAGTATCGTCACTGGTCCAGAGTCCACCGCCACCGCCTGAGTCACAGCCCAGGAGGGCCCAAGTATCGTCACTGGTCAGGAGACCACCGCCAGAGTCACAGCCCAGGAGGGCACAAGTATCGTCACTGGTCAAGAGACCACCGCCAGAGTCACAGCCCAGGAGGGCATAAGTATCGTCACTGGTCCAGAGACCACCGCCAGAGTCACAGCCCAGGAGGACCCAAGTATCTTCACTGGTCCAGAGACCACCGCCAGAGTCACAGCCCAGGAGGGCCCAAGTATCGTCACTGGTCAGGAGACCACCGCCAGAGTCACAGCCCAGGAGGGCACAAGTATTGTCACTGGTCCAGAGACCACCGCCAGAGTCACAGCCCAGGAGGGCACAAGTATCGTCACTGGTCAGGACACCTCCGCCACCGCCGGAATCAGTGCCCAGGAGGGCCCCGGCTGCCACAGCCCCGCTGGGCAATGATGGAACGTCATGCCACACACCAATGTCCAGTGTAGAGAACGTCATGCCACACACCAATGTCCATATCAGAACCGCCATGTCAAAGCACCGTTGAACAGGGCAAAGACCCGTCACTGGTCCAGAGACCACCGCCACCGCCAGAGTCACAGCCCAGGAGGGCACAAGTATCGTCACTGGTCCAGAGACTACCGCCACCGCCAGAGTCACAGCCCAGGAGGGCACAAGTATCGTCACTGGTCCAGAGTCCATCGCCACCGCCTGAGTCACAGCCCAGGAGGGCCCAAGTATCGTCACTGGTCAGGAGACCACCGCCAGAGTCACAGCCCAGGAGGGCACAAGTATCGTCACTGGTCAAGAGACCACCGCCAGAGTCACAGCCCAGGAGGGCATAAGTATCGTCACTGCTCCAGAGACCACCGCCAGAGTCACAGCCCAGGAGGGCCCAAGTATCTTCACTGGTCCAGAGACCACCGTCAGAGTCACAGCCCAGGAGGGCCCAAGTATCGTCACTGGTCAGGAGACCACCGCCAGAGTCACAGCCCAGGAGGGCACAAGTATTGTCACTGGTCCAGAGACCACCGCCAGAGTCACAGCCCAGGAGGGCACAAGTATCGTCACTGGTCAGGACACCACCGCCACCGCCGGAGTCAGTGCCCAGGAGGGCCCCGGCTGCCACAGCCCCGCTGGGCAATGATGGAACGTCATGCCACACACCAATGTCCAGTGTAGAGAACGTCATGCCACACACCAATGTCCGTATCAGAACAGCCATGTCAAAGCACCGCTGAACAGGGCAAAGACCGCCATGGTGAAGACCGCTGAACAGTCCTGAACCACCATGGCAAAGCACTGCTGTACAGGGCAAAGACCGCCATGGCAAAGCACCACTGGACAGGACAAAGACCGCCATGGCAAAGCACCGCTGAACAGGGCAAAGACCGCCATGGCAAAGCACAGCTGAACAGGGCAAAGACCACCATGGTGAAGACCGCTGAACAGGGCAAAGACCGCCATGGCAAAGCACCGCTGAACAGGGCAAAGACCGCCATGGCAAAGCACCGCAGAACAGGGCAAAGACCGCCATGGCAAAGCACAGCTGAACAGTCCTGAACCGCCATGGCAAAGCACCGCTGAACAGGGCAAGCACCGGATAGGAATGAATGGAACGGCACATCAGGCATCCTTATCCCAAGTGCAGCTGGGACAGTGACAGGACACGACCTTTCACGGGGAGACTCATCCAGTCTGGGCACCAGTCCCCCCCATTACCAGTCGAGACCTGCATCAACTTGAGAGACTGTTGCTTTGCACTCCCCAGGATGGCACAGTGGGCAACCCACCCACTGTAGAGACTTGAGAGACTGTGGCTTTGCACTCCCCAGGATGGCACAGTGGCAACCCACCCACTGTAGAGACTTGAGATTGTGGCTTGGCAATCCCCAGGATACATCAATGGGCATGGAGCCCGTCGTGGATCTGGCTTTGCAGTCATCCGGCTGAGGTGCCCCCCTTCCCTTCTCCCTGAGGTGCCTGTAGTATTTCTATCTGATGCCCCGGCAGTGTTCTCTCCGATTGTGGACAGGTATCTACTGTGGGCCTCGCCCATGCATTTTTGGACTAGTGGTGCATGTACATTGATATGTGCATATCTGCACTACTTCTCGTAATATATATATTTCTGGCTGATTTTATTATATATCTGTATATTTTTGACAGATGTGTATTGCTACATTACAATGTTTGAACTGATTTCTCTTTGTCTTTGCATTCTTCCGGGGGGA
This sequence comes from Pleurodeles waltl, assembly GCF_031143425.1. NCBI lineage: Eukaryota > Metazoa > Chordata > Amphibia > Caudata > Salamandridae > Pleurodeles > Pleurodeles waltl. Next base: position 726,119,957 of record NC_090440.1, on the reverse strand, counting down.
TTGTGGGTTGTTACTGCGATTTTTGTGAATGCATTGGTGTGTATGTTGTAATATGCAAGGGTGGGGGTGTTTCGTGTGTGTCCCCCTAACTTTTGCCTTCCCCCTACGCCATGTCGAAGGTGCAGTACTCACCGTTGTCTTCGGCCGCACCGGTGTTGGTTTTCGTAGATGAGTAGGAATACAAGGGCCGTTAGAATGTGTAATTCGGGCTCCATGGAGTCCTCGTTCCTCGTGGGATGTGTTCAGGTGAGCGTTTTCCCATTGCAGCAACTGTTTCCGCCGTGTTTTTATCCACGGTGAATCCGCCCCGGAAAAGGTGGCGGATTGGCCTGTTGTAATACTGTGGGCGGTACATTGTCTTCCGCCTGTCTGTTGGCGGTGACCGCCGCGCTGCTTGTCTGTACCGCCGTGGCGGGCGGTGTGTTAAAGTGGCTGTATTTTTGGGCGGTTTCCGCCAGGGTCATAATTCCCTTTTGTTGTCCGCCGGCCTGTTTGCGGTATTGTCGCACCTTTAACACCGTCCGCCACGGTTGTAATGACCACCTTAGTGTCTTCAGCTGCTGGTGATGTTGAACACAGGGAAACAAATTCTATGTCAGGACCGGAGACTCTGGTTATGCTTCTCTTTCTGTGCTTTGTGTATCCAGCAGCCAATAAGAGAAAGTTTAGAACCAAAACATATCCCATAAACCCCAAAACATCACATGACTAACCATAGAGACGGCCTCAACATATACGGGGTCATTACAACATTGGCGGTAAAAGGCGCTTACCGCCGTGCAGAAGACCGCCAATACACCGCTGCGGCGGCAGTATTCCGCCACAGCTATTATGACACACATCTTGGAATCCGCCGAAATTCAGACACCCACACAAGACCGCCACACCAAAGGTCAGTGATAAACTGGCGGAAACAAATCCTCCACCTCCACGCCAACAGAAACACGCCCACGCTATTACGACACACGAATCCACGCAGCGGTCTTTCAACCGCGGTATTCCATTGGCGGTACACACCGCCGCACTCAAAATACACACACATCTCCAAAACACCGCCACATTGGACAATTCAAAATACACATACCTGATACACATACACACACCACTCCCACACACCCAAAACAATATAAAACACACACCCACATCACCCACAAAGCCCTACGACCAAAACATTTTGACGAAGGCCAGAGAGACTGCACAGAATAGACAACCCCACTACACAGAGGCACACAACACCATCACCCACACAACATCCAGGCACAAAACACCACATACCACTACACTCACCACAACCATCACCACATACACCACTCCACACATCACCCACACCACCCCATGTCATACCAAAGACACCCCCGCTTCTCCGAGGAGGAGCTCAGGGTCATGGTGGAGGAAATCGTCCGGGTAGAGCCACAGCTATTTGGCTCACAGGTACAGCACACATCAATAGCCAGGAAGATGGAGTTATGGCGCAGAATAGTGGGCAGGGTGAACGCCGTGGGACAGCACCCAAGAAATAGGGAGGACATCAGGAAGAGGTGGAACGACCTACGGGGGAAGGTGCGTTCAATGGTCTCCAGGCACAACATCGCGGTACAGCAGACTGGCTGTAAACGCTACTCTACGGTCCTCCAGACCAACAGGTTAGTACACAGGGAGCAAGTTGTATGGGCTAGGCCTGGGTGGAGAGGGCTGGATGTAAGAGGGAAGGGGGCAGAGTTCATAGAACATTAATGCATGTGAATGAATGGGCCAAATGGCCAGAGTAGGGAGGGGGCCACTCACAACGACGGTGCAGTTTGTAAAGACTGTTCCTCTTCCCTTGTGCATGTCATGTAGGTCAGCGCCCACCAGAAGAGGGACATCTGGCGTGCCATCGCCAAGGAGGTCCGGACCCTGGGTGCCCACCAGAGACGGGGCACGCACTGCCGGAAGAGATGGGAGGACATTCGCTGCTGCAGCAAGAAGACGGCGGAGGCTCAGCTGGGGATGGCCTCCCAACGTGGGAGGGGTGCCCGTCGCACCATGACCCCCCTGATGTTCCGGATCCTGGCGGTGGCCTACCCGGAGTTGGATGGGCGCTTGAGGGCATCACAGCAGATACAAGGGAGTGAGTACAACCTCATTCTGCGGACTTTGCGTGCAGTGGAGGTGTCTGGGTGGGGGAGGTGGGCTCTGGGTGTCCCTAGGCCAGGGCGAGTTAGGTAGGCAAGGCCCCTCCGTAATGTAGGCCATGTGCCACTCTACCCCAGCTCAGCAGAGTGCCAAGTTGAGGTATAGTTGCCCCTGTGGCATCCATGTGCGCAGATGTCCACCAATGCCATATAGGCCATATCCCAGAAATTGCATGTGCAGAGGGCAGGAGCACGGCGTAATGCAGGGGGCTGCTGCGTTTGTCTTGTCCTCTAACGGTAGCGCTATGCCATGCACTAAAACTCTCTTTCTTCTGTCACCCCCCCTTTTTCTGCTCTCCCTGTCCTTTTGTACATCAGTATCAACAGGCGGAGGTACAGTGGCACCGGAGCATGAGGGAGCTGCATCCCACATGGCCATGGAGGGCCACACCATGGACTTTGAATGCACCAGTGGGACGGAGGGCGAGTGGAGCTTCACGTCAGCCACCGGATCACCAAGCAGCGACACGGAGTCGTCCGCCGATGGGGGCTCCCTTGTGGTGGCGGCACCATCTGTGCCCCCCACCTCTACAGGTACAGCCGCCACCTCCCCTACCAGCCCCGCCCTCCCAGCAGCCCCTCAGCGTTCGCCCCGTGCCCGCTCACCCAGGAGGGTGGGCATCACCTTCGCCCCAGGCACCTCAGGCCCTGCCCCAGTCACCCCTGCTGCCCTCAGTGAGGAGGCCATTGACCTCCTCAGGTCACTCACTGTTGGGCAGTCTACCATTGTGAATGCCATCCAGGGTGTAGAACGAGAGTTGCAACACAGTAATGCATTCCTGGAGGGCATTCATTCTGGTCAGGCTGTCCTTCAGCGAACCCTGTAATCTCTGGCCTCAGCACTGATGGCAGCCATTGTCCCTGTATCTAGCCTCCCCCCTCCAACTTCCTCCACCCAGACCCAATCCCCTGTACCCCAGCCCATCCCAAGCACACCTACAGACCAGCATGCACAAAAGTCAACACACACACGTAGCTCAAGCAAACATAGGCACCACACACACCACAGGCACTCATGCAAGCCTCACCCACTTACAGACACAGCAACATCCACTGCCTCCACTGTGTCCCCCTCCTCCTCTTCTCCCTCCTCCCTCCCAGTCTCGTCTACACACACACACCTGCATGCACCACATCTACAGGCACCATGAATCGCACCAGGACACCCAGCACCACAAGCCGCTCACCTGAACTCACCACCTCCACTGCCATTTACACGTCCCCTGTGTCCTCTCCCAGTGTGTCTGTGACGCCCCCTCCCAAAGTACACAAATGCCGGCAATCACTCACCCAACATCCATCCACCTCACGACAGCCTCCAGTACCTGCACCTGCACCCAAAACACCTAAAGTGACACCTCTGACAACCACCTCCTCTTCCTCCACTCCCAGACCCCCTCGAGCTACCCATTCCAGTGTTCGTCAGAAACTGTCCCTCTGTAAAGTTGACCTTTTTGCCCCCACCCCCCCTCCAATTCATCAGTCCCGTCGTAGCACCTCAGCCAAAAAGCCTCCAATACCAGTGGTGCCTGTTCAAGGTTTGTGGAGTGCACCGGCCACCAGGGCAGGCAGCGTGACCCGGAGCCTAGTCACTGGCAGCCCACCCACTGCAAAGGCTCTAAAATTGGAGAGTTGAAGACAGGACCGTGTTAAGACTCATGGTGGGAAAACAAATGACATGGGTTCCAAGGGGATTGGAGAGTCAGCTGTGACTCCACCAAAGGTGGTGAAGGGCCAGAGGAAGTCGGCCCAGCCTGTTGTAAGTGTCACAGCAGAGAAGTGCGCCATCATTTCCAGCGGTCGAGACACAACCGCCAGCACCGTCGTCACTGGTCCAGAGACCACCGCCAGAGTCACAGCCCAGGAGGGCCCAAGTATCGTCACTGGTCCAGAGACCACTGCCACCGCCAGAGTCACAGCCCAGGAGGGCACAAGTATCGTCACTGGTCCAGAGACCACCGCCACTGCCAGAGTCACAGCCCAGGAGGGCACAAGTATCGTCACTGGTCCAGAGTCCACCGCCACCGCCTGAGTCACAGCCCAGGAGGGCCCAAGTATCGTCACTGGTCAGGAGACCACCGCCAGAGTCACAGCCCAGGAGGGCACAAGTATCGTCACTGGTCAAGAGACCACCGCCAGAGTCACAGCCCAGGAGGGCATAAGTATCGTCACTGGTCCAGAGACCACCGCCAGAGTCACAGCCCAGGAGGGCCCAAGTATCTTCACTGGTCCAGAGACTACCGCCAGAGTCACAGCCCAGGAGGGCCCAAGTATCGTCACTGGTCAGGAGACCACCGCCAGAGTCACAGCCCAGGAGGGCACAAGTATTGTCACTGGTCCAGAGACCACCGCCAGAGTCACAGCCCAGGAGGGCACAAGTATCGTCACTGGTCAGGACACCTCCGCCACTGCCGGAATCAGTGCCCAGGAGGGCCCCGGCTGCCACAGCCCCGCTGGGCAATGATGGAACGTCATGCCACACACCAATGTCCAGTGTAGAGAACGTCATGCCACACACCAATGTCCATATCAGAACCGCCATGTCAAAGCACCGCTGAACAGGGCAAAGACCCGTCACTGGTCCAGAGGCCACCGCCAGAGTCACAGCCCAGGAGGGCACAAGTATCGTCACTGGTCCAGAGACTACCGCCACCGCCAGAGTCACAGCCCAGGAGGGCACAAGTATCGTCACTGGTCCAGAGTCCATCGCCACCGCCTGAGTCACAGCCCAGGAGGGCCCAAGTATCGTCACTGGTCAGGAGACCACCGCCAGAGTCACAGCCCAGGAGGGCACAAGTATCGTCACTGGTCAAGAGACCACCGCCAGAGTCACAGCCCAGGAGGGCATAAGTATCGTGTCACTGGTCCAGAGACCACCGCCAGAGTCACAGCCCAGGAGGGCCCAAGTATCTTCACTGGTCCAGAGACCACCGCCAGAGTCACAGCCCAGGAGGGCCCAAGTATCGTCACTGGTCAGGAGACCACCGCCAGAGTCACAGCCCAGGAGGGCACAAGTATTGTCACTGGTCCAGAGACCACCGCCAGAGTCACAGCCCAGGAGGGCACAAGTATCGTCACTGGTCAGGATACCACCGCCACCGCCGGAGTCAGTGCCCAGGAGGGCCCCGGCTGCCACAGCCCCGCTGGGCAATGATGGAACGTCATGCCACACACCAATGTCCAGTGTAGAGAACGTCATGCCACACACCAATGTCCGTATCAGAACCGCCATGTCAAAGCACCGCTGAACAGGGCAAAGACCGCCATGGTGAAGACCGCTGAACAGTCCTGAACCGCCATGGCAAAGCACTGCTGTACAGGGCAAAGACCGCCATGGCAAAGCACCACTGGACAGGACAAAGACCGCCATGGCAAAGCACCGCTGAACAGGGCAAAGACCGCCATGGGAAAGCACAGCTGAACAGGGCAAAGACCACCATGGTGAAGACCGCTGAACTGGGCAAAGACCGCCATGGCAAAGCACCGCTGAACAGGGCAAAGACCGCCATGGCAAAGCACCGCAGAACAGGGCAAAGACCGCCATGGCAAAGCACAGCTGAACAGTCCTGAACCGCCATGGCAAAGCACCGCTGAACAGGGCAAGCACCGGATAGGAATGAATGGAACGGCACATCAGACATCCTTATCCCAAGTGCAGCTGGGACAGTGACAGGACACGACCTTTCACGGGGAGACTCATCCAGTCTGGGCACCAGTCCCCCACATTACCAGTCGAGACCTGCATCAACTTGAGAGACTGTTGCTTTGCACTCCCCAGGATGGCACAGTGGGCAACCCACCCACTGTAGAGACTTGAGAGACTGTGGCTTTGCACTCCCCAGGATGGCACAGTGGGCAACCCACCCACTGTAGAGACTTGAGATTGTGGCTTGGCAATCCCCAGGATACATCAATGGGCATGGAGCCCGTCGTGGATCTGGCTTTGCAGTCATCCGGCTGAGGTGCCCCCCTTCCCTTCTCCCTGAGGTGCCTGTAGTATTTCTATCTGATGCCCCGGCAGTGTTCTCTCCGATTATGGTCAGGTATCGTTTGTGGGCCTCGCCCATGCATTTTTGGACTGATGGTGCACCGACATTGTTATGTACATATCTGCACTACTTCTCGTATTGTATATAATTATGACTGATTTTCAAATATATATCTGTATATTTGTGTATGACATGTATATTGGCACATTGCAATGTTTGACCGAATTTCGCTTTGTGTTTTCATTCTTCCGGGGGAATTGTGGGTTGTTACTGTGATGTTTTGTGAATGCATTGGTGTGTATGTTGTAATATGCGAGGGTGGGGGTGGGGGTGTTTGGTGGGTGTCCCCCTAACTTTTGCCTCCCCCCTCCCCGTGTCGTAGGTGCAGTATTTACCGTTGGCTTCGGCGCCTACGCAGCTGTTGGTCGTAGAGGAGCAGAAACACAAGGGCAGGGAGTATTTGGAGTTCCGGCTCTATGGAGTCCTCCTTCCTCGTGGGATATGTTCAGGTGAGCGTTTTCCCATAGCAAAAGCTGTTTCCGCCGTGTTTTTATCCACGGTGAATCCGACCCGGAAAAGGTGGCGGATTGGCGGGTTGTAATACTGTGGGCGGTACATTGTCTTCCGCCTGTCTGTTGGCGGTGACCGCCGCGCTGCTTGTCTGTACCGCCGTGGAGGGCGGTGTGTTAAAGTGGCTGTCTTTGTTGGCGGTTTCCACCAGGGTCATAATTCCCTTTTTTTGTCCGCCGGCCTGTTTGCGGTATTTCCGCAGCTTTAACACCGTATGCCAGGGTTGTAATGACCCCCATAGTGACATTATCAAAACATTATTAATATTATTATTTTTTAAATCAGTATTTCAGATTACTGTCAGATGCGCAATCACGCTAGCACACTTGTATTTGCTTTCATTATTTTCAGTGCACCGAATCAGCGCTTGCTATATTTGTGGAGTGGGAGCGAGATTGGACCATGGCGCCTCACGCCCGTAGTCCTATTTTTAGTCCCATGGGGACAATAGAGCACACATGCACGCTGGCACACGTGTTTCCAATCATTGCACTCCTCATTTCACTCAGCGGAGATCGGTATCGGGCACATTTCTATTTTGGGAAGAGTTTTATCTTCTTAAAGGGCCCTTTCATTATTTGTGCCTGTTAAAAAGGAATTCTGAGCTCTGGTGATATATATATATATGCACTGGTCTAATTGCTCCCCTACTGGAAATTGCACAAATTTGTATAGGCTCTGCCTAGAGTGCTGCAGGCTGCTCCCTCCATGCTCTATATATTATCTATCTACACCTGTTGGGGTTGTGCACTCCCCCTGATTGTAGCCCTCGGCTAAGCTTGAAACACAGTCCTTCCGGGACCCTTTGAGTTCAGAATAATGGCTCAATTCCATTCTTATAATGAGGATGAATATTTTGGTGACAACACTCCTTCATTGGAAGGGAGTCTAGTGGGGGCTTGGATAATAGTGTCCAATTATCAGTCAACAAAGCCTTGGCGAAGGCATTGGGTCATCTTATCCACCATTTTGAGAGCTTTGCCCACTATAATGGTTGGTTATCCACCCTCGCACCTTCAGATGAACCTGGCAATAAACAGCATCACCCTTCCAAAGGTAAATCTAAAGCCAAGAAATGGCCCCATTCTGAGAGATTTGAATGCTTTAGTATCGGTCCAGGATCAGATCATGGTTACAGTTCTTTTCAGGCCCAGAATGGTCGGTAAGCATCTCATTCTGAAGCCTCACCTGTTTCCAACTTAGACTCAGATCAGGAAGACCATCCAGGTCCTGGTAAGCACAAACAGGCTGACAAATCCCAAGAGCAGTCGGCTAAACTACCCAAAGTTCTCAATTGTGACCCCAAATGGATAGTACACCCTCGTTCCTCCAGTTGGAAGACTCCCCTGGGGTGGTGGAATATATCCAGGAACACATCAGGTTGGGGTTTGATAAAGAAGTAAGAGCCAGACTCCAGGCAGAGGGTCCCAGATCCGACCTGGACGAGAAGGTCACTGAAACTCCTGAGGTGGACCCTACGATCGTCACATTTATGAAGAAATGATCTAATGACCCTAAGAAGGGACTTGATTGAGCCTGGAGATCCTGTTGGGGTAAAATGCTAGATCTTTCAGGCCCGTTGGTAAAGATCTTGGAAATGGCATTTCTAGTAAAGGAGGCAAATGCTCCTCTTATTCTGGACATTTTAATAGGATGGGCTCAAAGGGCTGTTTGCCAATTAGGTAATGCCAATGTGGCTGACTGAATTACTGCGATCAATCTTGATGAGAATAGATCCTCAACTAAATGAACTTGCCTCCTCAGAGGCAGGCCCTGTGTCACAGAGACTTCTTTTTGGAGCTCCCTTTATCAAGGATCTTTCCAAATTTGTGTCCACCTTCAATTTGATGAATAAGGCCCAATTGTCCCACAAGAAGGTGTTTTGCAAAACTCTTTTTCGCAGGGCTGGATGGATGTGGGGCCGATCGTCAGGCTGTTTTTACTACCAGGGCCCCCTGTGTGATTCAGCAGGCTGTGCATGAAGGTATGACAGAGGACAGTCTGCCCACTCAACTTTCTACCCCACCCGCTTCCAAGGTGATTGCCAGCGTTATCACAAGAACTATACCAGAGGACAGCAAGGCTCCTCTCATGATTCCCCAGCTTCAGGTGAGAATTATTCCTTATTCAGAGATGGTCCTGGGGGGCAGGGTAATATTGTTTCTTGCGAAATGGCAGGGCTTGACCAAAGACCCTTGGATCCCAGTAACAGTGCAGGGCAACAAGCCTGAGTTCTATCAATCCCCCTGTCAGGTTCTCCTCCCTCTCAACTCCATTTTTCCCAAAGAGATCAAGAGGTTATTTACCTCGAAATTCAGTCTCTTCTATCCAAAGGGACAATTTGCCATTCTTTCCCTCATCCTGGGAGGTTAATCAGTCCAAACTTCCTAGTGGACAAAAATGGGGGAGGTTCTCGCCTCGTGTTAAATCTAAGAGATTTCAATGCCTTGATTATCTAAAGGCATTTCAAGATGTAGGGTATCCATCTCTTATGAGAGATCCTTCCAGAGGGAGATTGGATTGTCCGTTTGGATCTGAAAGACGCTTACCTAACTATTCCGATCTTTCCTCCTCATTAGCACTTACTTCAATTCCTTTAGTTAGGCCAATGTTTTGAGTTTCAGGTTCTCACTTTCGGACTGTCTTTAGCCCCATGATGTTTCACCAAAGTGATGAGGCCAGTAGTGGAAGCTCTTTGCACTCAAGGAGTGCCTAGACAATTTGATTCTTCTGGCACAAGATCCTGCCATTCTGATCATGCACTTATCTTGTACTATTCAACTCTTACAGAATCTGGGATTCCTGATCAACCAGTCCAAATCTTGCATTTTTCTATCTCAGCAGATGGAGTTTCTGGGCATCCATATAGACTTGGTGAAGTCTCAGTTGGTCCTACCTTCACAGAAGGTTTGCAGCATAAAGAAGGAGCTATATCTTTTGCTGGGCAATCAATTTGTTTCCCTGAGGAACTTAGCGCAGATAGTAGGACTTCTGGCGTTGTCTATCCAAGCCAAATTCCTGGGCCATCTCCACTACAGGGCTCTTTAGAGACTCAAGATACCTCATCTCCAGAAAGGGAGATGTCTTGGTGGCTCGAACATATGGATGCCTGGAATGGCAGGGTGGTTTTTGGCAGCTCTCCGGACATCATCCAGGAATCGGATGCCAGCAGATGAGACTAGGGAGCCCGGTGCGGGTCCCAGACCATGCGGGGTCATTGGTCGGAAGAAGAACCCCATAACCACATAAATTGTCTGGAATTGCTGGCAGGCTCCTTTGTGATCAGGAGCCTTTCCCCCCTTTGATTGGATTGTTGTATTCTGCTGGGAATGGACAACATCTCGGCAGTCAGATGGTCAACACACTAGGTGGTATGAAATCATGCCTTCTGGTGGAGATTGCCAAGGATTTTTGGCATTTTTGTCTTCAGCACAGAATTCCCGTGATTGCAAGATATCTTCCAGGGGTGAACAACTCAGTGTCAGACTTGAATTCCAGATTACTCCGGGATGGCAGCGATTGGAAACTGCACCCGAGAGTGTTTTATTGGATCAATCAGCAGTGGGTTCCAGGCTCAATGGACTTCTTCGCCTCTTGCCTGAATCATCAACTACGTATGTATTTCAGTTGGAGACCAGATCCGGGGTGTCAGCCACGGATGCATTTCTGCAGGATTGGTCCAACCATCTGGGTTCTGGCGCAGGTTTATCGGCAACCGGCGGAGATAATTCTGGTGAACCCGCTTTGGAGAGCACAGTCTTGGTTCCCTGTAGCTCTGGAACTCTTTTGCAATGTCCCACACCTGATCTCAGTTCGGAACAACTTGTTGCTGGACCTGCTGGGGAATCCTCACCCATTGATTTCAGGGGGCAAGTTATGCCTGGTCATTGAGAATTTCGGGGGATGCTGGCAATTGCCAGGCATTTCTTCTCAAGCTTCCTCCTACATAAATCAGGCATAGTCATTGAGCACCCATAAACGATATTCCTCTGCTCGGAGGCGATGGGTGCATTGGTGTTCTGAGTGGGATTCTGATACCTTTAAGTCTGATGTCAATTTGGTGATCAACTTCCTCGCTTCTTTGGCAGCCTCCAAGCTTGCTTGTAGAACTATTAATAAATATCGTTCAGCTGTTTCGGCGGGCGATCTTCCTGTTTCTGGCAAACCAGATTGTGGGGATCTGGTGGTATGTAAACTCATGAGAGGCATTTGTTTCTCTAATCGTCCCCAGCCTCATTATTCGGCCATTTGGGATGTTAATGTAGTATTGTCATTTCTTTTGAAGTGGCCAGAGAATAAATACCTTTCTCCCAAAAAGATATCAGCCAAGTTAACTTTTCTTTTGTGTCTTATCTCCTTCAAAAGAGTTGCAGATGTTAGGGCCCTCAATTTAGGAGGGAGAATTTTTTCCCCGGAACGGATTTTCTTTTCAATTTCCAGATGAACAAAAACTAATATTAGAACGGTGTCCTATCCAGCGTTTCCCCATAATTCCAAACTGTGTGTGGTTCAATGTTTGAAATCTTATGAGGTAGCCACTAGTGAATTTAGGAGGGATCCTGGGGGGCAAGTATTGATTGTGCTTCAAAAACCGTTTAACCCAGTTTCTGCCTCCACAATGGCTAGATGGATTCGATGGCTGGCTTTCTGAAGCAGGAATTGATACCTCTATTTTTGGAGCACATTCAGTTAGAGGAGCCATGGCTTCTAAATCCTTTCCTTTGGGGTCAAGTTGGAGGATATTATGAAGGCAGCTGATTGATTGACAGAGTTGACGTTCAAGAACTTTTATTATAAACCCATTGTGGATATCACGTCAGTGGTGGTAAGTCAGCTTTGGACAAGCATAAGCGGAGCCTCTGGTCCTGACATAGAATAAAAGATTTTCTAGCTTACGCAACAAGAATTTTCAATTCTATTAAAGACACAGAGGTGAGGATTATCCCACCCTATGGAACATGGAGATATTTCTTACAAATTAAGTAATAGTTTATTGCATTTGTGGAAGTATTTCTCACCCTATTTTGACATGTATTTAGAAGTTTCTTTTGTATTTGGATTGTTCTTGTTTTAAGTGAATATTATGGGTTCTCTATCTGTCTGATTTTCTAGGTTACCATCAGATAAAATACTGAAGGCTGCAGTTTTGTTTGGCGCGTCCCTCTGGCGATGGTTGTTCTTCCTTGGTTTGATCTCTACTTAGTTGGAGCTACTGTTTTTTCCTTGATCGGATGTCGTCATATTCCCTTGGGATACTATAGTTCCTATAACTTTTGTTCCTTGGCATTCTTTTGGCTTGTTCTAATCTTAAAGATTCTGAGGATGTTAATGTATTCTGTCCTTTTATGCAAAGAAAGAGGAAGTGTTTTGATAATGTCACTATATATAGAGGCCATCTCTATGGTTAGTCATGTGATGTTAAGGGGGTTTATGGGGCATGTTTTGTTTCTAAACTTTCTCTTATTGGCTGCTGGATAAATAAAGCATAGAAAGAGACGCATAATCCTCACCTCAGTGTCCTTAATAGAATTGAAACTTATTGTTGCGTAAGCTAGAAAACAATTTACGGTGACTGCGGCTGCATGCTGCAGTTGCGCTGCTCATGTTGACATCACCACTTTGACAATGAGCTCCGCAGGGAACACAGCTCAGCTCCACCTGCCATGCTGTAGTTGCGTTGCTCACACTGACACTGACACTATAAAGGACGCCCATTGTGATGGAGGTGCTCCACAGAAGAAGAATCTTCCACAATTACTTGAATCTCAGTTAATGCACCTTTTACAATGTTCCAGCAGTAAGCCTTGAAAAATACTGTTTAGGATCAAATGCGTGGGCCACATGAGGAAGCTGGAGGTTTATTGCATGTCTTCAGCAGGCACTCATCACCAGTGTTTAGTCCCAAATTATCAAATACACTCCAGTGTAAGTTTCTTTGAGGATTTATTCGTGGTATACAGCAATAGACCACAAACCCGTCTTGGCAGCTTCCAGGACAGCAAATAACTGACAGTAATTCAAGCATTAGAACATAGCTAGTGTACAAACCTCTCTGCTGTCTTGGATAACATAGGTAGCATCCTAACAACATTGCTGTCTAAGCCACATCAGTCTGTCTTGTGGTACTGGCAGAGAGTGGTGCTTGTGCCAAGGAGTGCAGGAACGAAAAGTCCAAGCTTTACCTCGCTGAACCTTTTAGTAGCACTGCCTTGTGGCCCTGCCCACTGTCAGCTCCTGCAGCCACAAGATCCTCCACGACCAGGCAGGTGAACACAGAATGACAAGATGATGGGTAACGCCCAACACGGGGGTATCATCTTATGGTCTAGCATCTTGTTATGTGCCGGGACCCACCATGCCCTTATTAATTGTCGGCTCTCCCAATTCTGGGGGAGAGCCTTAGCGCAGTGTGAGTTTTTGCTTTCGTGTATCGTGTTTTCTTATTGTGCCATATCGATTACAATCAAACGTTTGTCCTTGTGGGGCCACGCACCTTCAGCCCAAAATACACTTTGTATAGAGTTGTGATGTAATGATTCCTGCCATATTTCAGGGCATACAGTGAAAGCTTCATTATAGCGGTGGATGGGTCACATTTGTAAAGCTAACATGGTAATTACGTTTTCCTGTCACTGTATGGAATTGTTTTTCTCTATTTGTATGACGGGGTAGTTTGGTTCATGTGTCTCTTTTGTGCTCCGATTTGTGTCGGTGGTTCAACACGATTTACCACCTGCTTTTGAGTGTAGGAGAGCTTCAAGTCAAATGTCATCAGTTTCTTGGTGCTTTGTGGGATTCGGGAGTCGGTACTTGTGGTATTGATTTTTGAGCAGCAATGGTGGCAGAATTTGTCCAATGCTGAAACGACTGGCCCTAATCTCTTTAGTGTTAAGATTGAGACACTCTAAATTAGAGGTATTTCTGTTTGTTAGCAGTATCCCTTTTCACAAACATTAAGCAATACCTCAATAAATGGTGGTGGTATGCTGTCACAGTGGGAGTGAACATTACATTTTTTTTAGAATTCAGGCCTGCAGAGGACACTCAGTGGCAGAAATTACATTTTGTAAAACAGTTTTTGCTGATTGTAAAGGGACAACTTATGCCTAAGCACATTTTATAAGGATACTGTTCCAGCTGGGATTCCTATTTTTACATGCATGTGTTACTTTGCACTCTCATAATGTCAAAAAAGGACTTTGATCTTTTAAAATAAAATAAAATGATATGCAATAAAACTACATGTTCCTACTGGTGTGGTCACCTAGTCCCTTCCCTGCTTGAATATTGAACAGGAACTGCCCCGCACTGTGTGCTTCATTTCATGAAAGAGTAAACAGCCTTTTTCATGAATATCCACGCCAAGGAAGTAGCAGCAGGAATATTGCTGTTTGCAAAAGGAAAGCGGTTGTTAATGAGTAATAGAGGGAGCTTCAGAATGTCTCCTTATGACTATATTCATCATCCATCCTCCCCCTCCCCCGTTTACTACTAACCACGCCAGCCACGGTAAGCCAGTCAACAATCCGGTGTGAAATGCGTCAGAACCTGAGCATGTCACAGTGACCCACCATGGTTTATAGGTAATCTGCCTGCAACAATGAATGACATTTCTTTAAAAATATGCAAACCTACTTGCTTTAATAGTTTCATTTGAAAAACGCCCTAGAAACCTCCTTTGTTTTTCAGCTGCATTCAAATGCCCAGAGAATGTTAATATGTCAAATTTTCTCAGCTTTGGCACAAAGATATTTAAATTAGGGCCCCAGGTGAAGCTTCATTGTGCCACGGTCTGCTTTTCAATCTAGAAGCCAGCCGGCATTCTCTTGCGTCTTTTGGCCAAGGCTGCCACCTTGTTTTACCAGGATCCTGCAGAAAATCCTAACTCACTTACCAGCTTGAAGCTCAAGCACTGTTGAAGCACAGACAATCAGGTTTTCATTCAGAAAGTGGTACCAAGTAGGTGACTCAAGGGGCAGAGTACAGCGTTTGTGATTAACCAACTTTGAATCTCCAGCACTCTTGGTGCTATTTGATATGTTGGCTGCGTCTGATACCATTGATCAGGAGACTTTTCTGGGTCATCTGTAATGCGTGGCCAGAGTAATCATCATCTCAATATGCTGGTTCTAAAACTTGCTAACCAACAGTCCCTGCTTACATGTAGCATGCCTCCAAGTTCTTGTTGACCACTACCTGCAGCTGTTGCCCAAGCTCCTAAAGGACCTCTTAGAACATTGGAATGTTAGGACCTCCATTGAAAACAATAGAGTGCTCCAGGCTTCTAATGGTTGGTAGAATCCTGGAGCTCCAACATTCCAATGTTTGCTGTTGCTCTGAACAAAGGCCTTTGTTTTATTTATTAGAACATTCTGCCTTCTATTGGTGGAATGTTCTAATAGGCCTATAGCCCTCCCTAGCTGGGCTATACTGGCATTAAATTCCTGCATCGTTGTTAAAGGCCCTCGCCTTCTTCTCGGGCCTTTAACGCTTGAGCGTGCCTTTAATGGCCAGCATAGCCTGCTACGACAGGCTATAAGGCTATAGTGGTAACTTCATATATATGCCAGTGTTACCAAGCTCTTACCCCAACTTGTAACTTCTCTTTAGATTCTGAGGAGTTAAACAGATGAGCGAACACAATTCAATCTTAGAAGAAGAATAACTGGTTGACATTTGGTGCTTCCAAAAGTGAACTAAATTTAGTTGGCTATAGCCATGTGATTGGTAATGTAGACTTCAAAGCCTAATGGTAGGAGTGGAAATTCCGAAAGTCAAGAAAGTGAAGATTCTGTGTTTTTTTTGCTTAATTTTCAGATAGTTTTGAAGGATATGGTGAACACCCTTACTTGAAACAGCTTTATTTACCTAATGACCAACCTTTGCATGTTTCTTGATGAAAAGCATGGTTGCTTTTAACCACATTGTGTATAGATTGTTGCAGCAGCTTCTTTCTAGGAGATTCTGGAAAGGTATCAGCAAGATTATGGAAAATTGAAAATCATGTCGCAAGATCAGTGTCGGGGGTAGCTAAACTGGCTTTCTATAAAGGCCAGGGTTAGGTTTCCAGGATATTTATTTGTGCATATGCTTTTAGATGAGATTCGTAGTTGCTCCATCTGCTGCTGTACCCCTACCAGAGGCCTGGTGTCAGCAGTTCACCCAACGACGAATGAGGGGTAAAGCCTTTCTGTTCATAGTTGTTTAACTTTACAATGAGTGAGCCAAATAAAGGCAAATTTCTTCAAAATATTCTACCGCTATCCTACCTTTAAACTCGGAATTATTAACGCTGTAATCACCATTACTTAGGGCGATAGATAGATAGATAGATAGATAGATAGATAGATAGATAGATAGATAGATAGATAGATAGATAGATAGATAGATAGATAGATAGATAGATAGATAGATATCCTGTTCATGATGAATTCCCAAACAGAATATAGTCAATTTATCATGTGTGACTTTGCCCTGCAGGGCAAATGAGCGCTGTACAAAGCTACCGAGAACGCCAATTTAAGGGTAAAGACAGATGCATTTCGATGAACACTATCCAAGAAATATGGTACAGTAAGTTGGCTATTTAATTCACTCTGCAGGACACATGAAAACATGGGTAAAAGGTGTCAGGAAACAGGGAGGGGTAACAAGGAGACAATAAAAACAAACAGAAACAGAGTAAGGAAGTTCGTACTGCAGTTAAAAAACACAAACATATTGCCTTGGAGTTCTCTCCATCCACTAACAAAAAATATAACCAGCTGTCTTGGGGTAGCGGTAGGGGGTGAGGGGGACGGAGACGAGAGGAGCAATGTAGGGGACAAGAGATGTGCCAGGTATAAGGAGGAATTCTCGAAACATAAATGGCTGTGGAAACTTCCAGATCTAGAACAGAGAATGTGTCATCGTTTATAAGAGTAGAATATTCATCGTGTTTTTCATATTGAATTCAGTGGCTGCCACGGGTAATAAATACTTAATTAAAGAGAAGTAAACACTGAATAAACATAATATTTGCAATATCAGTTCCATAAAGTGATCTATAGAGTTTTGAATTAATGTATGCAATTTTTCCTTACTGTAGATCGGGGCATCTGTTTTTCCTACCAGAAATCTATTATTGACCTCCAGCTACTGTTAAGTGGAGAACAGTGTTTGTTTCTGTCTGATATTTTGTGCAGCCCAAATATAATATACCACAGATTAGTATTGTAACAGTTCTATAACACTTTCACACCTCTTGTCGAGGCCCAAAGCACTCTTCAAATTTAGTAGGTGGTTTAGCTTATTTTCTGGATGATTAAATGTGTTGGTTGATGTGCAACCTACTAGTGCTGAGTTTTGCGGATGTGGCCCGGACAGTGTGTTCCAGTCTTGTAGCTTCGACATGAAGCAGTGTTTTATGCATGAAGTGGATTGTGAATTGAGTGTGAGGGATAGCGTCACAGACAGCATTTCCAAACTAGTGAGACCTGAGTTCAGCTGTGTCACGTTTTGGCAGAATCCTTGGCTTGAACTGCTATTCTGAATTCAAGGTGGCTTATGGCTATCTTTGCTTTCTAATAGAACATACTCCCTGGCTTCCATATCTGGATCAGAGAACGAGCCTTCCCAATAATGTTTTGGTGGGAATCCACTCATGTTTTATAGAGGCCCAACCTGTTGGAGTGTGTCTTTTAAAATTATTATTAACATGAAAAGCTTGCAATATATTGTGTGATGAAGCTGCATAGAAAATGTGTTAACGTAGTAAATAATGCATGCATTTGAAATGTGCCCGGGGGGGTGGCTACCAATGTATACGAAGACTAACGAAAGTTATTAATGTTGAATTAATTATGTACTAATGTTTTTAATTTGTACTAGCATATCATAATTAGAGTCATGTATTAGGAGTTTGCTCATTAATCATTAGGCCTTAGCTTAGCGAGGGTCTGGTCCTAGCTGCCTGGTATTATATTAAACTGCATTTTTCTAACGTGCAATGTGCTGTTTTCCTGAAGGACACGAAGTTGTATTTTTCCAGACGTTATGTGTGTAGGATAAACAACCTTTATGCCGAATTTTTTATAACGAAGTCCTGGTTAACGAAAGCGGAACAACGCTTTCTTTAACCACGACTTCGTTATTTTTTGCCTTAACCACGCATGTCCTGAACAACGAACATGCATGGTTAAGGTACAAACAAGGGAGTAGGCTGAGGAGGACGACGCAGATGACAAGGTGACGAATCAGGTAAGTGGAGGGTTTTAGGTTTTGGGGAGGGGGTGGGGGTGGGGGTCAGGGGGTTTTAGGTTTTGGGGTGGGGTTAGGGGGTGGGGCGTTTTTGGTTTTGGGGAGGGGGTGGGGGGTCAGGGGTTTTAGGTTTTGGGGTGGGGTTGGGGGGGTGCGGCATTTTTGGTTTTGGGGAGGGGGTGGGGGGTCAGGGGTTTTAGGTTTTAGGGTGGGGTTGGGGGGTGGGGCATTTTTGGTTTTGGGGAGTGGGTGGGGGTAAGGGGGTTTTAGGTTTTAGGGTGGGGTTGGGGGGTGGGGCGTTTTTGGTTTTGGGGAGTGGGTGGGGGGGTCAGGGGGTTTTAGGTTTTGGGGTGGGGTTGGGGGGTGGGGCATTTTTGGTTTTGGGGAGTGGGTGGGGGGTCAGGGGGTTTTAGGTTTTTGGGTGGGGTTGGGGGGGTGGGGCGTTTTTGGTTTTGGGGAGTGGGTGGGGGGTCAGGGGGTTTTAGGTTTTGGGGTGGGGTTGGGGGGGTGGGGTGAGGGACGTAGGGTGAATGGTGCCTATTGCTAATGATTTTATCAGGAATGCCTTTACAATGAAATATCGTTGTTAAGGCATTCGTGGTAAAATCATTAGTAGTAAAGACGAGGTCGGTGTTCCGACCTCGTTGTTAAGGTTAGTAGTAGTTTAAGATTCGGTGTTCCGTCATATAACCGTGTGTATCCGTAGCAAATTCTTTCTCATGAGACCCGACTTGCTCAAGGAGACATTCTTGCTGAATGCA
This sequence comes from Pleurodeles waltl, assembly GCF_031143425.1. Lineage (NCBI taxonomy): Eukaryota > Metazoa > Chordata > Amphibia > Caudata > Salamandridae > Pleurodeles > Pleurodeles waltl. The sequence continues at coordinate 726,101,225 of NC_090440.1, read as the reverse complement.
ACAGTGTAATTTGTAACTGGTGCAAGGCTGCCTGGAGAAGAAGAAAACAATGGAGCTACTGACTGGAGCATAAAGTGTAACTTTTCTTTCCTGACATTCCAACCGATGAAGACGTGGAAGAGGAAGATCTTATTCCTTAGCTATGCCATACTGAGGCTTTGCCCCGTCCTATCTTTGCTGATTGGATTAGTAACTATCTGATGCAAAATTGTAACTGTCTGTTTGCCTTTTCTTTCTAGGTACCAACTGCTCTTTTGATAGTGGCCTTAGTTTATATGTTTTCCAAATTCGTGTTTGCTAAAATGTTTTGCATGAAGCCCAACATTCTACAGTAATGCTAATTAGAGGTTAGTTAAGGTGTTCACAATGACTGAAAGGTCATGGTGTGTTCAACTTATTGATTCTTACTAAATGTTATTGATTAGGTTGCTTATTAGTCATTGAAATTATTGATTGGTTTATTGATCTATTGATTTGTGATGCCAAAACGATATCTCATACTGGGAAGTCCCCGAACGTGGCCCAAAGGTTCGTCGACCTAAACGCGTCTCCTTGTAAGTTTACTTATCAAGGCTCTGACGCGCTAGCATTTTCTGGTAGCAGAGGATGGTTTGGCCCTTTGGGGCCTCACTACGGAAGATCACGGTTTGATAACGAATAGAGTTGATGGTTCAAAAGGTCTGGTAGGAATTGATGAATTGATGACCGTGGTTTGGAAGTAAGCAAGGTGTATCAGAAAATTGGATTTTGGAAAACATTTTCTTTTTAAATAATACAAATTGGAGAGATGATGTGCCCCTAAGTCCCAGATGACTTTCCCGGAATCTCAGAGCTTGCTGAAGGGAGTTTGAGTATGTTCTCGGCGTTCTAGTGATAGTGTGAATGAAGTAGGATTTGCGCTTGCACAGCTTATGCATACCGCAGGTGAATTGTGAAGTTTATGAGGATTTTTAGGCCAGATGATGATGTTTTAGTAGAAGTTTGCGTACTCCGCAGTATGAGAGTAGGAAAGTCTTAAAGTTAGTGCGGCGCTTTGTGCTAAAAAATTGTCCACATGGTTGTTGATGATGTATGGACCCTGTGTGGTCTAAGATTCCGGAGTATATTGATAAGTGTATGAGACACTTGGTTTATGTTGTAATTTGCACGGTTTAATAGGTTGATGGTGAAATCGGCGAGTCGAGTTTGAGTCAAAAGTGAGTGAATGAAAACTTAGACGGAGATTTGGTGAGTTCTAAAGTGCACTAGAACAATAATCCATTGACAAGTCGAGAGTAAAATTTGCGGGTTAAATTTTCCTTGCGAGTGCAGGATCTGAGAAGGAGAGAGTAGCGGCCGAGGCTAAGCGAAATCTCTGCAAACTTCTGAAGCGATTGTGTTACCCTTTCCTGAAGTAAACCGGCAAATTTGAGTTTGTTTTTGTTGGTGCTCGCAATATATTGCATTAGTTTGTGTGAATCGAGAGTGGGAGGACAAGCCGCAAGATTTTGTCAGCTGCAGTGTGTGTGTGAGTGTGACGTAATTGGAGCCGCGCTGGGATAGGTTGGTTAGTGAGAAGGGTCGCGCACGGATTGGCAGCTGTCCGTGAGTGGCAACTGATTGAGAAGGTAGGCGAAGAGAGTTCTGGGAATTAAAGTCACTTCCTGATTAGATTGTGAACAAAATAAAAGATGAAAAATGAAATTTTTCAAGGCTCTAAAGAGCGCTTTGAGGGGATACGTATATATTACAACGAGTGTAGGGGAAGTTACACCGCCAGAGGACACACCGGCTTATACTGTAATGGAGGAAAAGGGTGTTGCGCCATGTCTCTGGCTAAAGCAATGGTGCAAAGCGACAGAGAAAGAAGGGTGTTTGGCATTTCCGGAGCGCAGAACGTTCAATTGGGGAGTTTTGGAAAATTTGCGGAGTGTGCTAAATGAGCAGAAGCCACCTCCGAGGCCAGCACAGTTTGAGGCGTTAGCAATTTTTGGTGAACTGATGGCCATACGACAACAGCAAAAGAAATTTGAGAGGAGGATGAGGAAAGCAGAAAAGACACTAGCGGAGGCTAGGTGGGACAGTGTACAGAGAGTTTGGAGGAGAGAGACGATAGATGGGGTCAGGCTGTTCCAGCAATAGCTCAAGAAGGTGAAGACAAAGGGGGGAAAGCCACTTGTAAGACTGATAAAAGTCCTTCCAAAGATAAAGAGGCTAGGAGGCCTTGGTCAGGGGTAGATGACTCAGATGATGATGAGTTCCTTAATCAGTTACTGAATGACCGACCGCCACCATATGCAATAGATGACAATAGACCGAGTACTAGTACATGTCCTGCAGGTTCGACCCAAGAAAAGGTGACAATGAATCCGGCACAGGTTAGTCCTGTCTCAACACCAGTTCCGGTGCAGAGTAGTTTTAGCGTGTCCACTACCCACGGTATGCAATCTCAGCTGCAACCACCGCAGGTTCAGCGACTTTACCCTGATGTCCCAATCTTAGAGACTGCAACAAATCTGATGGTGCCGACAGAACAAGTATATGGAGGGTCAAAGTTGATTCAGACTGAGCTAACTCCACCATTACTGCCCCAAGTACAGCAACATATGATTCCAAATTATACTTCGGTAACAGGACCGCAGTCAACCATGGCACCAGTAATGAACCAGAATATGGGAGTTAATACTCCACAGGTTTTGGGAAACAGGCAGACGCCAGCCACCATATCTTTGCCCATTACAGTTGGTCCACCAGTACCATTGTATGCGCAGGCGAAGCCTAGTGTATGCGATCAAGGGATAATAACTCAAGATATGATGAGAGGAGGGTTCGTAGGAAGCTCTCAAGGGATGACTCCAGTGGAACCGACATTCGAAGGATCTAGATCTTTGTTAGACTTCAGTCCAATTGGGGCTCGTCCAAAAGCAATGAGACAAATAGGTTTGAGATTGTTAACTCCGCAAATCACGAGTGCGAATATACCGCAGACACCTTTAGCGCAGGCTGGGAATATCTCCTTACAAGGTTTAACTGCGCAACAGCTGAACGACTGGTTAGACAAGCTTAATACCCCACAGACTACCCCTGCAGCAGCAGGGAGAACAGATGGAGAAGAGTACCTGAAGTTTGTGAGGTTGGGCATGGAGGCAAATGAACTCATTGAAGGGAGCATGGGAGTGAACATAGATTTAGAGATTTAGAAAATACCAAACATCTGAAGAGGAGTTACAGGTTAGACTTTGAGCCTAAGGATTTTGAACACATGAGGTCTACTGGGATGAAGGCACACCTCAAGGAAATACTGCAGAGTGCACAAGTTTGGGGAGCCTTAGAGAAGTGGGAAGGTAGAGGGGCGAAGAAAAGAGACAAGAGGAAGAGTAACTGCTTAGAGCAGCCAGCAAAAGCCTTACCGGATGCCGGTATGGTAAAGATGTTACCAATGATAGAGACGGCTGGAGGGGTTCTTGTCCATGTGCTGTGGATTAGAGGTGATATTCTGTCATTTACGAATGACTTTCCCAGGCTGAGGGAGAAGCCAATAGAGTGGTATCAGCAGACGGACAGGTTTGTGAAACTTGCGAAATGTCTCTGGGAAGACCTGAACACTCTCTTTGAGATCATAGTTCCAGCTGATTTGTGGCTAGAGTGCAATTGGGGCATGGATTGGCCAACTGAGGAACCGGCAAGGGACAGAATCACAGGAGCACCGTCTCCCGAGGTGATGAAGTATTACTATAAGGTGATTGAATTTTTGAAATCGAGAGATTCGCTGAAGACAATTGATTGGAAAAAGATTAATTGGACGGCTCAGGTAGCCAATGAATCGATACATGCCTATTATGAGAGGTTGTTGAAGGCATTCAAGCACTACAGTGGTACAGAGGTTGTTGAGGCGAAGGACATGAATCACCTTGTGTTTAGGTTTGTTGAAGGGTTGAGACCTGAGATTAGCCAGATGATTAAGAGTCACTTGATTTGCTGGCAAGCAAAGCTGATTGATGAGGTGTTGCAGTATGCGAAGTACTGTATTGACGAGATTGAGGTAAAGCAGAGAAAGTTGAAGGAGAAAGCGATGGTGATGCAGATTAAGGCAGCACAGTCAGGAATGCAGGGAGGTTGTCTACAGCAGATGGTGCAACAGCTGCAAGGAAACGGGATGTAAGAGGCAGAGGTCGAGGAGGTTTTGTGAACCGAAGTCCAGATTTAAACACTGTAGTAGTTCAAAACAATGTACAGGGAATTAAGAAGATGTTACCTTGTCATGCTTGTGGGGTCATTGGATATTGGAAGCGGGAGTGCCCGATGATGGTGCAGGAGGGTGTCGTTCAACAAAGCAATGATGTCAGTGCATTTCAAAATATGAAAGAACCGAGGCTGAGAGGTCCTAATCCAAATTTTCAGAATAATATGAATCAGATGCAGTGTTTTCAACCCATGCAGCAGGTGCAGATGCCACGTATACAGCCGATGCAGTTACAACAAATGCAACAGCAGGTTCCCATGGTACCTAAACAGCAAATGCAAGTGCCTTTAGCGCCAGTGGAACAGCAACAGGTGATGCTTCCTCAGCAGGTCACAGGTCAAAGAATGAGTCAAAATAACACAGTGCAACAGTTCCCATTGCGTGGCGAGAGTGGAATAAACAATGAATGGTGGGATGAGAGTTCAGATAGTGAGGAGTGTAGGCTTGCAGCTTCCTTAGATGTAGACCAGAAAGGGCCCTATGTTCAATGGAAGGTAATGGGTCACAAGGTTTCATTCTTGGTTGACACAGGAGCTACACGCTCTATAGTCAGAAGTGCAGAGGTTCAGAAACTGCCCCTTTCGGGACGTACAGTTAAGGTAGTGGGAGTAGCAAACCAACTCCTGACAAACCCGATCACAGATCCAGTTTAGGTTGAGCTTGGCACTTTCCAGGGATTTCACTGATTCGTGGTTTGCGATTGAAGTCCTGTGTCCTTACTGGGAAGAGACTTAGGGGGTCATTCTGACTTCGGCGGGCGGCGGAGGCCGCCCGCCAAAGTTCCCCCGACAGAATACCGCAGCGCGATCAAAAGACCACCGCGGTAATTCTGAGTTTCCCGCTGGGCCGGCGGACGACCGCCAGAAGGCCGCCCGCCCAGCGGGAAACCCCCTTCCACGAGGATGCCGGCTCCGAATGGAGCCGCGGAGTGGAAAGGGTGCGACGGGTGCAGTTGCACCCGTCGCGATTTTTAGTGTCTGCTATGCAGACACTGAAAATCTTTGTGGGGCCCTGTTAGGGGGCCCCACGACACCCGTTCCCGCCAGCAAGGTTCTGGCGGTCAAAACCGCCAGAACCAGGCTGGCGGGAAGGGGGTCGGAATCCCCATGGCGGCGCTGCCTGCAGCGCCGCCATGGAGGATTCCTCAGGCCAGGGGAACACCGGCGGGAAACCGCCGGTTTCCCTTTTCTGACCGCGGCTTTACCGCCGCGGTCAGAATTGGCCTGGATGCACCGCCAGCCTGTTGGCTGTGCATCTGCGGTCCCCGGCCCTGGCGGTCTATGACCGCCAGGGTCGGAATGACCCCCTTACTGTGCAAGACAAGGTATTCAATCATCTGTTCCAATGAGGGGATTGAGGTTCAGACCAACAGTGATGATGAAGGGGAGCAGGAGCAGGTTTCAGAGCCTGAAACTGAGACTAAAGAGAAGGAATACCCCCTGATTAACTTCTTCCCGATGTTCACAGTGGCTGATCTCCCGGCAGACTTGCAGGGAACTGTCCAAGAGAAAGTGTGGGACTTAACAGGGAAAGAAGTAGGACTGATAAAAGGAGTAGAACCAGTTAAAATCAGTGTAAAGCCAAACGCTGTGTTCCCCCAGATACTGCAGTATCATACGGCGCAAGATGTCCTTCTAAAGGTGGCGCAATTAATTGCAGACTTTGTGAAAGAGGGAGTCTTGAATGAAGTGATGAGCAGTCCATGCAATTCACCAATAATGGGACTGAGAAAGCCTTGTGGTAAGGTTCAGATTGTCCAAGATTTGAGAAAGATCAATGACATAGTGGTGAAATGCTGCCCAGTGGTGCCAAATTCAGCTGTGATTATGTTCCAGATTCCATGTGATGCAGAATGGTTCACAGTAATCGATTTGTTCCAAGCATTCTTTTCTGTGCCTCTTCATGAGAATAGCCAATTTCTCTTCAGTTTTAAATTCCTGGATAAGGTTTACAGTTGGTGTCGAATACCTCAAGGGTTTTCGGAATCACCTTCCATATTCAATCAAATACTTAAGAAGGATTTGGAGTCATTGGATTTGCCTTTTCAATAGACTCTAGTGCAGTACATTGATGATTTGTTAATCGCATCTAAAACGAGGGATGAATGTAAGTATGATTCGATTGCCTTCCTGAATCACCTGGGAAAGAACGGACACAAGATGTCCCCAAAGAAATTGCAATATTGCCAGAAAAAGGTGAAGTACTTGGGTCATCAAACTGAGAAAGGGTTGAGGAAGTTATCCAGGGAAAGAGTAACTGCACTATTACAGATGAACCCCCCAACAACACAGAGAGATGTTAGGATGTTTCAAGGAATGGTGGGTTACTGTCGTCAGTGGATCTCAAATTTCTCTGTCATCTCCAAGCCATTGGTGAGACTGACAGTCAAGGAAGGGCCAGATGTCCTAGTGTTGAAAGAGAAGGAAATAAAAGCGGTTACTGAGTTAAGAGAGAGCATGTGCAGGGCTCCAGCCTTGGGTATGCCTGATTACACAAAGCCTTTTGTTCTATTTTGTCATGAACGTAATGCATGTTCTTTGTCTGTCCTGACACAGGTCTATTGAGGTGTAAACCGACCAGTAGCATATTTTTCAGCTACTTTGGACCCAGTTGCAGCAACCTTACCGGGTTGTCTGTGTGCAGTAGCAGCAGTTGGACAAAGCCTCACGCAGTGTGAAGGCATAGTGATGGGACATCCTCTAACAGTCATGGTCCCTCACTCAGTTGAAATCCTGTTAATCTGTACTAAAACGCAGCACATGACAAATGCAAGATTGACAAAATATGAAACGATTATATTGGGGTCACCAAATGCAACGTTGAAAAGATATACAGTGTTGAACCCGGCAACTTTGCTTCCAAATGAAAACACAGAGGTTGAAAATGTCGAAGATGTAGAACATGATTGCCTTGAGGTAACAGAAATGTGCACCAAACCGAGGCCTGATATTAAAGATACCCAATTGGAAGAAAATGAACAAATTATCTTTGTCGACGGCTCATGTTTGAGAGACTCAGTAGGAGTGCTGAGAGCCGGATATGCTGTATGCACGATTTCTGGTATCCTGGAAGCGTCTTGGCTTCAAGGAGTATATTCTGCTCAAATAGTTGAATTGGTCGCTCTTACTAGAGCTTGCCATGCTTCTGCCCAGTTGAGAGTGACTATCTATACTGATAGCAGGTATGGATTCGGAATTGTCCATGACTTTGGTAAACTGTGGTCACAGAGGGGTTTCTTGACCTCTTCTGGTTCGCCAGTGAAAAATGGTGAGAGAATTAAGGAGTTGTTGCACGCGATTCAGTTACCTCATGAAATTGCCGTGGTGAAATCACAAGACTTTGTTTCAATGGGAAATGGATATGTGGATCAATTCACAAGGTTCTGCGCATTGAACTGTAAATCATCTAAGGATCAGTGGGAATTATTGCCTGAAGCAGAAAATGAGACATGCACCGGTTACGCATTAAGGGTGATTGACACGTTAGAAGAATTGAGATTGTTGCAGGGACGTGCCAGCAAAGATGAGAAGCGTTCTTGGGTTAGGATGCAATGTGTACAAAGGCCAGATGACTTATGGGTCTCAGACCAAGGGAAAATGGTCTTGCCGAACAGTCTTTTGTCACAATTTGTAAGGTTTTACCATGGTCAAGCACATATTGGAAGGGATGCCATGATCAGGTTGTTCAAAATTGACTGGTTTAACCCGAAGTTCAGACAATCTGCAGAAGTGATTTGCCATAGGTGTATCATCTGTCAACGGATGAATGCGGGGAAGGGACAGTGGTGAATTTGAGCCACACTGGGAGAGCTGGAGGTCCATTTAGCAGAATGCAATTGGATTTTATTGAGATGCCCGTGTGTGGAGGTTTGAAATATGTGCTGGTGATTGTGTGTATCTTTAGTCACTGGATTGAGGCGTACCCTACACGTAGGAATGACAGCCTCACAGTAGCGAAGATACTGCTTAGGGAATTGATACCATGTTTTGGGTTTCCGATCTCTTTAGAATCAGATAGCGGAAGTCACTTCAACAAAGAGGTGGTTAACTTGCTGTGTGCAGCATTGAACATTGAGCAGAAGTTGCATTGTAGTTACTGCCCTGAAGCATCAGGACTAGTGGAGCAGATGAATGGTACCCTGAAGTCGAGGATGCCAAAAATGTGTGCAGCCACGAATTTGAAATGGCACAATGCATTGCCTTTGGTGTTAATGTCAATGAGAAATACACCTAACAAGAAAACAGGATTGTCCCCTCATGAGATTCTCATGGGCCGAGCTATGAGACTTCCTGCAGTGCCTGCGAATGCTCTTGTGAATATCACGGATGATATGGTGTTGGACTACTGCAAGCGTCTGGCTGATGTGGTCTGCTCTTTTTCTCACCAGGTGGAAGCTACCACCCTGCCACTGATAAATGATCCAGGACACAACCTAAGAGCTGGTGACTGGGTTGTCATCAAGAAACAAGTAAGGAAGACGTGTTTGGAGCCACATTGGAAGGGGCCTTATCAAGTGATGCTAACGACTACTACTGCTGTAAAGTGTGCGGGAATTCCGAACTGGATACATGCCAGTCACACGAAAAAGGTGATGTGTCCAACTGATGAGGAAGTTGAGTTGTTGAAAGTACCAACAACAGAAAAGGAAGTCTCAGGGCCGGAGAGTGATTGAAGGGGAACTGAGACTGAAGGAGAGCCCGTTGAGGACGGCTTGGTCACTCTGTTAAGAGACGAGGGACAAGAGATCCAGAGGGGTGACAGTGAGCCTATCACAACTGAGGCAGCAGGAGAGCCTAATCAGAGGGCGGTTCTCCCAGAAGCAGACGATTATGAGAATGAGCTAGAGCATTTGACAGACCCAGAAGGCGAAGGAGTTGAGGTGGAAAGGAGTCAAAGGGTCCAAACTCCTCCTGAGCAAATTGCAGGTCCTTCAAGAGAAGACACCATAGAGCCAGAGGAGGGCAAAGGGTTGCCACAGGAAAGGTCACAGACCAGAGAGATACTAAAAGGAGACAAGTGGCCAGAATTGCAAGTGAAAAGGGGAGACGTGGTTGTCGAAGATGCAATAGAGGAAGAAGTTGATACAACAAGGAGAGAAGATTTAAGTGAAGGAGAGTTGCAAGGTGATCGCAAGTTGAAAAGAAAGAGAGTAGCAAACAGAAGGTACGCGGGTCCTGAATGGGCATATGCAACGACAGCTGAATGGCAACAAGAGTTCTTGGCGTTTTGCTTTGATCGAGAAGTTCCAGGTCAGTACTTTGGCACCTGAGTCTGGCGGAAGACACTGAATTGGTATAAGATCGAACTAAAGTTGAAAATTGAGAAAAGAGACTGAGAATTTACCAGATGAGACTTTGAAACCTGAATTGACTTTTGAAAAACGATTTTGACAAGTTGCTAACCTGAATTGACAAGGATCCTGGGAATGAAACTGAAAGCTGTAAATAATTGCTGAAGGAAGTCTTTTGCTTATTCGACTCTGCTGCGAGAAAAAAAAAAGAAGAAGAGAAAAATTAATTCTGACTGTCCTCTGTTGTTTGAATTAACCATCCTTCACTTTCTGATTCTTTACAGATCATGGCTAACATTAGAGAGTATAATAGAGGGAATAGGCATTGTAAATATTTGGGTGTTGGTTTAGGAGTTGTGTGTGTGATATTCATTATGGTTGTAGTTGTGGGTATGACATTAATGGATAAGAGTGGGACTAACAATGCTACAATTCCTGAGACTGCGACTGCACTAACAGCTTGGGAGAGGTTTTAGCTGGATACAAAATATTTGCATAAGGGAACTAACGCAAAAGGGGAACTATCCACTAACGTTTTCTATCGCTTGCTGAGTGAGTATGTTGACATAATGGATGCAAAAGATTGTTTTGTGTGTACGCAAATTCCTGTTTTGGTACAAGAGGGGGTTACCTATCATAGTCTGCCACTAACGTATGGGATAAGTTGTAGTTTGTTACTAACAAGATTCTATAATCAGGAGGAGATTCAATACTTTTACTCAAACTATGACCTTGTGTTTTCTTATGTGCCTATAATAGAGGATTTGAGTGGGGTAGCTAGATATTATAGTATAAAGTTAGTTAAAGGATTCTTTGACGCGACATTAACGATTAGTACATCTTATGCACACCGCAATAATTCGACATTCTTGCTTACACCTGTAGAGAAAAGCTTTTTAGATCACACGGAAGATAGAAGAAGGGCATTGAAGGGTACACTGGAGAAAGGATTACAGCAACGGGCTTTTGCTAGTAGTGAAGATTATGGTGCGACTAGAGAGCAAGGGAAGCTAGCTTTAGATGCACTACACGTAGGGAAGGTTTGCATATCTAGGCCGAAATCATATTATGACAATGTGTTTGTGGGAATGAGTGAATGTAAGCATGTGTTTTTGATTCAGAGTAAATGGCCGTTCATGTTAAGTGGACAGGATCCTGCAATCCCAGGGATCTATTACACATGTGGACTTAATGCTTATTACCGTCTTCCAAAGGAATGGTATGGGACATGTTATTTGGGGATAATTTTCCCAAAGATATAATCACTTGATGATTTGAAATGGTTTCCGAAATTGTCTGAATTACATCGTACTAGACAAAAGAGAGAGACTGCTACTGGTGTAGTAGGAGATATATTTGGGGCGATAATTCCTTCAGTGGGAGTTATCTTAAATTCTATAAAGATTCGAAAGTTGTCTGAAATTGTGGATAATATGCTGACAAATTTTTCAGGGGCTATACTCCTGATGGATGCTGAACTTGCTGCAGAGAGGGCTATGACTCTTCAAAACAGGCTTGCTTTAGATATTCTTTTAGCGAAAAATGGCAGAGTTTGTAAGATGCTTAATGAGCGCCATTGTTGTGCGTATACACCAGATAATAGTAATGAGATTAGAAGTATGCTTACTAACTTAACTAGGGATAGTACAGACTTGAAGGAATTGAAAGAACCAGGCGTTTGGGAAAAGGTTGGAAAGGGATTTGCTTCAGTGGGAAATTGGCTTAGTAACATTTGGCATGGGATATTTTCTAAAATAATACAGGGGATATTGATTGTTATAGCCTGCTTATTTGGATTGTGGGTGGCATGTAAAATTAGTAAAAGAATAAAATTGAAGATGGCGAAAAATTATAAGAGGAGGGAAGAAAAACAAAGGGAAAAATTATTCAGGGCAAAATCAAGGGGGAAGCCAATAAGGGAACAGATTGCGAAGAGGGTATTTTAGGATGTAAAATTTGTGGGGAAGGTTTTGTGTGATGACAAGAGTCATCAGAGGAGGGATTGTTGGAGTGTGTCTTTTAAAATTAATATTAACATGAAAAGCTTGCAAAATATTGTGTGATGAAGCTGCATAGAAAATGTGTTAACGTAGTAAACAATGAATGCATTTGAAATGTGCCTATGGGGAGTGGCTACTAATGTATACAAAGACTAATGAAAGTTATTATTGCTGAATTAATTGTGTACTAATGTTTTGAATTTATACTAGCATATCATAATTAGAGTCATGTATTAGGAGTTTGCTCATTAATAACTAGGCCTTAGCTTAGCAAGAGTCTGGGCCTAGCTGCCTGGTCTCATATTAAACTGCATTTTTCTAACGTGCAATGTGCTGTTTTCCTGAAGGACATCAAGTTTTATTTTTCCAGAAGTTATGTGTGTAGCCGTAGTAAATTCTTTCTCATGAGACCCGACTTGCTCAAGGAGACATTCTTGCTGAATGCAACAGTGTAATTTGTAACAGGTGCAAGGCTGCCTGGAGAAGGAGAAAACAATGGAACTACCGACTGGAGCGTAAAGTGTAACTTTTCTTACCTGACATTCCAACTGATGAAGACGTCAATAACATGGGTCAATCAGTGACATGAGAACTGTGTTTTGCGGACAATTCTGGTGAAGTGCGTAGAGATTTATTGGACAGAGATAACGATGCACCAATTATTAACCAATGAGGAATTAAGGGCAGATTAGGCAGGTTTGATTTAGCCGCACGACCCAAGGAGAAAGGGGCCATTCTTTTGAGACTTTGCAGTTTATTTGTCCTAATACTCTGAACCATCCTCTATCTATTCCTTACCTGATACTTACTTGTCCTCCATATGAGAAAAGATCTTATTTCTTGGCTATGCCATACTGAGACTTTACCCCATCCTATCTTTGCTGATGATGAAAACGAATGATGTCCTGAGGACGATGACTGATGCTGTTTGCTGATCTGTTGGATTGGTAACTATCTGATGCAAAATTGTAATTGTCTGTTTGCCTTTTCTTTCTAGGTACCAACTGCTCTTTTGATAGAGGCCATAGTTTAGATGTTTTCCAGATTCGTGTTTGCTAAAATGTTTTGCATGAAGCCCAACATGCTAATGTTAATTAGAGGTTAGTTAGGGTGTTCACAAATATCCTACGCAAATAGACAAATGACTGAGTTCTTGCTTTGTTGAATCATGTACTACTGAGACTTTGCTAAGTTGCTTCATATTAATGACGTGTTTAATACTGAATGAATATTCTCTATGCATTGATTAATTCCATTCTAATTGCAAAACTGAAGAGTTACTAATGAGATGAATTGCTAATGAGATTAACAGAAATGACATTAGATTGTAACTAATAGGGAAATAAATATCCTAACACGTAACTAAATTGGTGTGATTATTCATGACTGAAAGGTCATGGTGTGTTCCACTTATTGATTCTTACTAAATGTTATTGATTGGGTTGCTTATTAGTCATTGAAATTATTGATTGGTTTATTGATCTATTGATTTTTGATGCCAAAAAGGTATCTCGTACCGGGAAGTCCCTGAACGTGGCCCAAAGGTTCGTCGACCTAAACGCATCTCCTTGTAAGTTTACTTATCAAGGCTCTGACGCGCTAACAAATCCATGACGGTACTGTGACTCCACTAATAAAATACTATAAGGAGCCCTTCCAGGAGCAATAGTAGCCCATAGCTTTGAAGGAACTTTTAAGCAACCAATAAACATCCTAAGGAGCAACTGAAGCCCAAGAAAGCATTGTTAAACCACCAGTGAAATTTTAAGGTCCTACCCCAGTGTAATCCTTGTAGCGCCTACTACCGGGTTGCTTGTTTACACAGATGCCACCTTGTGGGTCAGTGGAAAACTGTTGTTTTGCTTAGTGGTTGTATCAGCCACTTTGCTTGATTGTGTAAGTAAAGGGAAAAGGAACAAGCAACGTATGACTTTCAAAGAAATGCAAAGACACCATTAATATCCTGTTTCATTGGGAGCGCATTCCACTTACTTCTATATGTATTCAATGCAAGTGTTCCTAAAATAAACAAAGCAAGTAGACTACACAGCTAATCCGGCCAGGCCACTACTAACAATGTCTCAGGCATTCATAAATCTTATAACAAAGACCATAACAAAAAAAGACCCGGCTCTGGCATCCAAAGTGAAATTAGCACCTTTTACAGTTAGTATTTCTCCTTTGGCTCAGCTACTAGTTGTCCTGCTATTGAGGTAGATGGTTACTGTGGTTTCTACATCGGTCTCTTTAGAGTGTCAAAAATTAACTTGAATCAATTCTTTTCAAGTACTCTTGATCATACTTATCCATCCTCAGAGATGGCTCATGGGCAGCTTCGTCCAATAAAGAAGGGACTTTTAGGCTATGATATCAGCAGACTGATTTATCTTTAGGTTCAGGTCTGAGGCGATGTATAGATCTAGAATAATTTTACTTGGTGGTACTCTGAAATCTTATGAGAAATCGAGTTTGAGGTTCCCCCAAAAGATCTGTTCCATGCGAGGCAACTGCATCTGTTTTGATGATACATTTGGCATTATAGAAAGCTTGACTACCGAACCATAACAAGAATTTAAGTTGGATTTTGGAGGATGAAACCAGGATAGAAGTGATTTATCTTTTCACCCTCTGTTACAAAATCAAACACCTTAATTTCTTAAATGCTCTTCATACTTAATTTTCTCAGATTAAAAATCAAACAGCTGCATAGCAGGCACCTCAACCAATCAATCATCATATTTTTAGGGTGCGCTAATTACTGGTGAGGGTATCCAGGTGCTGTTGTAGGTGCGTCTGTCTCAGTCAAACAGCCATTTCTTGAGATCTCTTTGAACTCCTGCATGGAGGGAGATGATGATCTTAGGTAGGGGTGAGGCTGTTCCACGCCTTTGCTGCTAGGTATGTGAACGAGCGCCCACCATTCATGCAGCAGCAAATTGCATGATTGAGAGGGCGAGCGGTGTCGAACGAATGAGACTGGAGGGATGGTGAACTATTCATGTGATGGTTGATGCAAGCTAGTCATAGATTGTGGAGGGATTTGAATGCAAACATCAGGAGCTTGAATGAGCAATGTTTGTTTATGGGGAGCCAGTGGAGGTTTCTTAGGTGGGGGTGATGTGCGTTTGTTTCGGGGGTCTAGTATGAGTCTAGTGGCTGAGTTCTGGATGATTTGAAGCTTTTTTCTTTAGCACAGTGGTGAGTCCTGTGTAGTGTGTGTTGCCCTGGTCTACATGAATGGGTATCAGGGCTTGAGTGATGGTGTGTCTGGCTGCAGGCTGGAGCCATTTGAAAATCTTGCAGAGCATACGGAAGATGAGGAAACAGGTGGAGGAGCTCTCATTGACCTGGTGATTCATGTTGAATTTGTTGTCTATGATGATTCCTAGGCTTCTGGCATGGTTTGTGAGGGTGCGGGAGTGTCCCAGCTCAGCTGGCCACCAGGAGTTGTCCCAAGGTGAGGTGTTGTTACTGAACAGTAGTACCTCAGTTTTGTCGGTGTTGAGTTTGAGACATCAGTCCTTAAGCCAATTTGCAACACTGTCCTTTCAGTTGTGGAAGTTGAATCTTGTTGTGGAGGAGTCCTTGGAAAGTGAGAGGACGAGCTGCATGTCATCTATGTAGGAGATTATGGTTTCTTGTGA
This sequence comes from Pleurodeles waltl, assembly GCF_031143425.1. Classification (NCBI taxonomy): domain Eukaryota; kingdom Metazoa; phylum Chordata; class Amphibia; order Caudata; family Salamandridae; genus Pleurodeles; species Pleurodeles waltl. The sequence goes on along the minus strand of NC_090440.1, from coordinate 726,086,069 downwards.
TGTTGGCTAGAGGGTTCATGTAAGGTTTGAAGAGGGTGGGGCTGAGTGATGACCCTAGGAGATTCTGCAGATGATTTTCTTAGGTTTTGACGTGAAGGGTGGGAGGTGGACTTTCTGACTTCTGTGCATACAATCTGTTGAAAATAGGGGAGGCACCATAGTAGAATTGCAGGAGGGTAAACCATTGAGTTGCAAAGTTTTTTCAACTACCACTATCAACATTGTCTGGCTGTGGTGACTGTCCTAGGTAAGAATATTGGCTTCTTTTTGGACTCAACAAGACATCTAACATTGAACATCTGGCAAGTCCTTCACATAAGTCTTCTCCCAACGGGTCCATGGACCCGTCCTACCAGGTAGTCGGACACTGTTACTGTGCCACCAGATAACCTAACACACAGTGGGGTGCCCCTCACCCTCAAAAATCCCGGGGCCTGGTCCCAGCTTGTCTCACTCATTTCCTCTTGCCTCCGGTGGTTACTGGCTACAATATTCAGTGATGGGGAGAGCATACTGGCACTGGGAGACACCAGCGGTGCCTTTAGGGTCTGTGCTTATAACGAAGCATGACCGAGATCTCTAGAAATGAGGCTGAAGGCAGTGCTAGTTTCTCACAGTGCCTATCAGTAGATTAAGAGGCTCACATGCTAAAAAAAGTCACTAAATCGCTAACATGCATTACATTTATGTTTTAAAATTGACATTTATGTAATGCCTGCAGCATTTTAGCTACTGTTTAACTAAGTGAAATAAAAACATATTTACTTAGCTATTGCCTTCATGTCCTCCAATCCTGGTGTTCTTCTCTAGGGTCCTAAAGCAAACCTGCCTAACTAATCCAGACACTGCTCTCATGCTGTTAATCAGCATGGGAAAAGCACCAGGATTCGTAGGAGTGGGCTTACTTAACACTCTTTCAGGCACTGGGTGCCTGTGCTTTCTCCCCACCCGGCTGTCTAAGACAGCTTGGGTTGGAGAGGTTTAAAGTGAGCATGTCAGACTGTCCGTCACAAAATAGCCAGCCGAGGTGACTTACATACTTTAAACTACGTCACCACTCCTCCACCCATGCTGCCAGTCAGCAGAGATGGCCCCACCCTCAAGGTTCGGGATGGCAGAGGAAAAATAAAACGACAATTTTATTTTTTACTTTTGCTGCGCCTGCAAGATAGGCAGGGCGACGCTCCACCGCTCATATGGAGAAGCCACCTCTGCTGCCTCCTCAAGTCAACTCACTTGGCAAAGTGTTCAGTTCCATAAATATCTCAGATCTTACTGCCATAAGGATAGCAAACAAATAGTACAGCAAACAAGGTAGTATTTTTTTTTTGTATTGCTACCTTGCCAATAGGAGTAAGGAGAAATCTCTTCCAGAATGGAATGAACTGTTAAAAAGCAGATGTTGCTTTCCCCACATTGCCTGCTACCTGGCTTGCACTTTCATGATGAGTCTGTATTCTGAGATACCAAAGGCATATTCAGTTGCAGCAATTAATCTGGGTGGGATCCATAGCGGGCAAACACAGGATTAGCCAGTTTACTTTGAGCACATATACCTGGCTAAGCCTCATTTAAGCACTCATCATGTCTGTATGCTCAGTTCTTGCAAATACAATTTAGCATTGTCAGAGTGTAAAGATACAACTTGAAACTGCTTTTTTATTTGGTAACCCACTCCATACCCCTCCATACGCTTGCCTTGAAGCAGGCAAATCAGTGTCTCCATGGACAGAGGGAACAGAGCATGAGACTGAGGGGAAATCCATGTCTGGTGCCTCTACCCACCGTCAACTGCTATGATATTATCCACCTGACCCAGAGCCTGATATACAGCTGGGCGTAAGGAATCTGAATCTATCTCAATAATCATCGGCCAATACTGTTCTTTTTAAGAATAGCCAAGAGCTATGAACGCATATCAAATGCATTTCTATATCCAGTGAGGTAGCCACGGGGACCCTAGTCTTCTGTTGACATCCAATTTATAATGTGAAGGAAGTGTCTCAAATTATTATGTGTTCACGCCTGACATAAACCCATCTTGGTCAAGATGCCCAATACCTAGCAACAGCGGTAGCAGTCTATTAACAAATGATCTTACTCAAAATGGTATACTCAGTGCTCAATAAAGACAAGGGGAAATATAACTTCACATCTAATGAGGCTTTATCTTTTTTTAGTAATACCACAAAACTCACCCCACTGGTAGACCAAGGTAGGATGCCTATCTCATAGGATTCCTCCTTCATAGTAACAAATTAAGCTGCCAGTTTCTCTTTAAAAACCATATAAAATTCCACTGGAAACTTATCTAGCCCTGGCACCTTCGCCCTCACCAATGTGTCAATAGCAGCCTACACCTCTTGTAACATGAGCGGTGCATCAAACACATGCCTCAATTCGTGCATAATTACCAGCAGTGGCAGGTCTCTCAAGTACGCAACAATATTGCTAGTATTCTAATGCTATGGGGCCTTTTAGAGATGTTCATAACATGTTATAAATGCCACAGCTATCTCACATTGGATATTTACAATCCTAACAGAGATATTTCTTGTTGCACATTTAGGTCGCCGGGGGATTCTAGTATTAATAAACAGACCAGCAAAATCCCTGCCTTTTCACCCACTAAGTGCTGCCTGTTGATGTTGTCCCTATAGTCCAGACTTTGAATTCTGTCCCTCAGTTCAGCCTGTCTTTTCCTGGCATCGTCTAACTAACGCGCCCTTGGGGTCTCATGTGTTGTGTATTATGTCTGTCTAATAGTTTCTTCAGCTGAAGCAATGTAACAGCCTAATGTCATGTACTACAGGGGTTTTTGACACAAATGCCTTTCATGATAACTTTGAAGGTGTCCCATTCAGCCTTCCTGTTACTGGTTGACCCCTCATAAATATTGAAATACTCATCATATTGTTACTGATAGCCAGAGCAAGTATGTGACAGGGAAGAACCATATTATGAAGCAAGAAAAGGGCAATTAATGCAGCGCAATGTGGTGCCTTCAGTGTTAGTATTACCTCATTATTTTGCCATTTTTACATATTAACACTATTAGCGCAAAGGTTTCACCTCAGTAGTACCACTTTGCCATGCAAATAAAGGAATGAGCAAGAGAAGTGTGACCGGTCAACCTTTGTAGATGGTCTTCCACTGCCTGGCAACACATCACCACAGATTTAGAAACTTTTGACCCATTTGCATTAGGATCAATGGTTTTGGGTTGAAACCTTTAGAATTTGTAGGAGGTGATGGATTGTGTTGCAAATGCGGCATATCCACAATTATGTGAAAACACAGAGGCTGCAAAATCATCACATAAATCCATGTCCTGCTTACAGCTGCACAGAAGGGTGGGTTGCAGAGGGCCTCCACCTGAAAGCGTTAAGTGGGCACAGTTGGGGTGTGTGTCCAAGATGGCAACCGCATCGAACACTCCTTAGTGAGCTCCGCACAGGGCCCGGTCAATATCCTGTGTTTCGCCGACAGAGGGGGTCCCATAAATAATGCGCAGACCTGCTGAACCCAGTCCGACTGTGTGGGGGCCCGGATGGCTGCAGAAGTGCCGCACATAGCGATGCAGGTCTGGATCGCCCGACGCTACGAGGACCCCAGGAGCTGTGAAAATGGTGTCTCCCTACTGATGCGAAGTCCAACGATATCTGAGGGGGCCGCTGGGGAACCGCTGCCGACCACACAGACACAATCTAGCCTGAACGGGTCGATAGGATTGCACAGAGGTATCCCACGAGCGGCTACGCGAGGCCGAGAGGTGTCCGCCTAACTGCCGGCTATCCCATATCATGGTGTCGTAGGAGATAGGCGTGGCGCCGCCGAATGTGAGGGAACAGCGCCATCATTGATCCAGATGAAAAATAGTCTGCCTGACACTGCTGGTACGGAGTGCTGCATGTCATCGCTGTGAGAACTAGTTACGGCCTAAAGACTATCTGTGGCCCTGGGGACCTGCCTTGGTATTATGGAACGGATCTACTGAATAGCACTGGCGCGAGTGGGATCTTGCTAGTACCGCTAGTCGAGCTGAAAGTGGCTGCGGGCCTACCCACTGTGATTTGTTTGTTTGACAGTCCTCCCTTGTTAAACCCGCAGGAAATGGGGCTTGTGAAATGCTGATATAGCACATACAGTTTAAAGGATCACACCTTAGTAATCACTTGCTGGGCACATTGCATTACGGTCTTTGACTAAGATATATTGTACTGATATTTGTCTGGCTTACCACTCCGCAGGCCCTGGAATTGCACACCCTATTCGTGGCAGTACTGATCGATCTGTGCAATTAAAGCAGAGCATAAGGCCATCTTATCGTTGAACCTGCAACACTAGCATACATTTGCTACCACAGATCTTTTCCTCGCAAGGTCATGGGGAAGCCACGATTGTGAGAAAGTAGCCTCTTTCTAGCCTTGCTACCCCCACTTTTGGCCTGTTTGTGAGTGTATGTCAGGGTGTTTTCACTGTCTCACTGGGATCCTGCTAGCCAGGGCCCAGTGCTCATAGTGAAAACCCTATGTTTCCAGTGTGTTTGTTATGTGTCACTGAGACCCTGCTAGCCAGGACCCCAGTGCTCATAAGTTTGTGACCTATATATATGTGTTCCCTGTGTGATGCCTAACTGCCTCACTGGGGCTCTGCTAATCAGAACTTCAGTGGTTATGCTCTCTCCTTTCTTTCCAAATTGTCACTAACAGGCTAGTGACCAATTTTACCAATTTACATTGGCATACTGGAACACCAACGACCGCGGAAGCACTGCCAACAGGCTGGCGGTGCTTCCAGGGGCATTCTGACAGCGGCGGTAAAGCCGCGGTCAGAAAAGGGAAGCCGGCGGTTTGCCGCCGGCTTCCCGCTGCCCCCGGGAATCCTCCACAGCGGCGCTGCAAGCAGTGCCGCCATGGGGATTCCGACCCCCTTCCCGCCAGCCTGGTTCTGGCGGTTTTCACCGCCAGAACCTGGCTGGCGGGAACGGGTGTCGTGGGGCCCCTGGGGGCCCCTGCAGTGCCCATGCCACTGGCATGGGCACTGCAGGGGCCCCCTAACAGGGCCCCACATAGATTTTCAGTGTCTGCGTGGCAGACACTGAAAATCGCGACGGGTGCAACTGCACCCGTCGCACCCCTTCCACTACGTCGGCTGCATTTGGAGCCGGCATCCTCGTGGAAGGAGGTTTCCCGCTGGGCGGGCGGGCGGCCTTCTGGCGGTCGCCCGCCAGCCCAGCGGGAAACTCAGAATGACCGCCGTGGTCTTTTGACCACGGTACGGTCTTCTGGCAGTTCCCGCCAGGCCGGCGGCATCCGCCGCCGGCGGGGGTCAGAATGACCCCCTTAGTGTGTGGGCACCCTGGCACTAGCCAAGGTGCCCCCACATTGTTCAGGGCCAATTCCCCGGACTTTGTGAGTGCGGGGACACCATTACACGCGTGCACTACATATAGGTCACTACCTATGTGTAGCTTCACAATGGTAACTCCGAATATGGCCATGTAACATGTCTAAGATCATGGAATTGCCCCACCAATGCCATCCTTGTATTGGGGAGACAATCCCATGATTCCCCGGGTCTCTAGCACAGACCCGGGTACTGCCAAACTGCCTTTCCCGGGGTTTCACTGCAGCTGCTGCTGCTGCCAACCCGTCAGACAGGTTTCTGCCCTCCTGGGGTCCAGCCAGGCTTGGCCCAGGAAGGCAGAACAAAGGACTTCCTCAGAGAGAGGGTGTTACACCCTCTCCCTTTGGAATAAGGTGTCAGGGCTGGGGAGGAGTAGCATCCCCCAGCCTCTGGAAATGCTTTGATGGGCACAGATGGTGCCCATCTCTGCATAAGCCAGTCTACACCGGTTCAGGGATCCCCCAGCCCTGCTCTGGTGCGAAACTGGACAAAGGAAAGGGGAGTGACCACTCCCCTGACTTGCACCTCCCCTGGGAGGTGCCCAGAGCTCCTCCAGTGTGCTCCAGACCTCTGCCATCTTGGAAACAGAGGTGCTGCTGGCACACTGGACTGCTCTGAGTGGCCAGGGCCAGCAGGTGACGTCAGAGACTCCTTCTGATAGGCTCCTTCAGGTGTTGCTAGCCTATCCTCTCTCCTAAGTAGCCAAACCTCCTTTTCTGGCTATTTAGGGTCTCTGCTTTGGGGAATTCCTTAGATAACGAATGCAAGAGCTCATCAGAGTTCCTCTGCATCTCTCTCTTCACCTTCTGCCAAGGAATCGACTGCTGACTGCGCTGGAAGCCTGCAAAACTGCAACAAAGTAGCAACAACGACTACTGCGACACTGTAACGCTGATCCAGCCGCCTTCTCGACTGTTTTCCTGGTGGTGCATGCTGTGGGGGTAGTCTGCCTCCTCTCTGCACTAGAAGCTCCGAAGAAATCTCCTGTGGGTCGACGGAATCTTCCCCCTGCAACCGCAGGCACCAAAGAACTGCATCACCGGTCCTCTGGGTCTCCTCTCAGCACAACGAGCGAGGTCCCTTGAACTCAGCAACTCTGTCCAAATGACTCCCACAGTCCAGTGACTCTTCAGTCCAAGTTTGGTGGAGGTAAGTCCTTGCCTCCCCACGCCAGACTGCATTGCTGGGAACCGCGTGTTTTGCAGCTACTCCGGCTCCTGTGCACTCCACGAAGATTTCCTTTGTGCACAGCCAAGCCTGGGACCACAACACTCTAACCTGCATTGCACGACCTCCTGAGTTGTCCTCCGGCAGCGTGGGACTCTCTTGTGCAACTTCGGGTGAGCACCGTTTCACTACACTTTGTAGTGCCTGATCTGGCACTTCTGTGGGTGCTGCCTGCTTCTGAGAGGGCTTCTTGTCTTGCTGGGCACCCCCTCTGTCCTCTGACGCAATTGGTGACATCCTGGTCCCTCATGGGCCACAGCAGCATCCAAAAACCCTAACTGCAAGCTTTGCAGCTAGCAAGGCTTGTTTGCGGTCTTTCTGTGGGAAAACACTTCTGCATGACTCTTCATGACGTGGGACATCCATCCTCCAAAGGGGAAGTTTCTAGCCCTTGTCGTTCATGCAGAATCCTCAGCTTCTACCATCTGGTGGCAGCTCCTTTGCATCCACAGCTGGCATTTCCTGGGCATCTGCCCACTCCCGACTTGATCGTGACTTTTGGACTTGGTCCCCTTGTTCCACAGGTACCCTCGTCTGGAAATCCATCATTGTTGCATTGCTGGTGTTGGTCTTTCCTGCAGAATTCCCCTAACACGTCTTCTGTGCTCTTTGGGGAACTTAGGTGCACTTTGCACCCACTTTTCAGGGTCTTGGGGTGGGCTATTTTTCTAACCCTCACTGTTTTCTTACAGTCCCAGCAACCCTCTACGAGGTCACATAGGTTTGGGGTCCATTCGTGGTTCGCATTCCACTTCTAGAGTACATGGTTTGTGTTGCCCCTATCCCTATGTGCCCCCATTGCATTCTATTGTGACTATACATTGTTTGCACTGTTTTCTATTGTTATTACTGCATATTTTGGTATTGTGTACAAATATCTTGTGTATATTTGCTATCCTCATACTGAGGGTACTCACTGAGATACTTTGGCATATTGTCATAAAAATAAAGTACCTTTATTTTTAGTATATCTGTGTATTGTGTTTTCTTATGATATTGTGCATATGACACTATTGGTACTGTAGGAGCTTCACTCGTCTCCTAGTTCAGTCTAAGCTGCTCTGCTAAGCTACCTTTTCTATCAGCCTAAGCTGCTAGACACCCCTCTACACTAATAAGGGATACCTGGGCCTGGTGCAAGGTGTAAGTACCCCTTGGTACTCACTACAAGCCAGTCCAGCCTCCTACAACGACCCACCAAGACAACAGGAGACACCATGCAAACAGTCAACACTCTCTCATCAGACCCCCGTCACAAGTTGATCAGTTTCGACATCTTGAATCCACACTTAACAGCCACTCTGAGAAATTTGAGAAAATCTTGCATGCAATGCTGGAGGCTAAAATTGACTCGGTATCTCTGGAGGTAAACCTATTGAGAGCAGATCATCGCAAGCTATCAGATAGGGTTACCCAAGCCGAATCAGTCACGCAAACTATTTCGCCAACCCTCCAGTCCATGCAAATGCAAATAATGAACATGCAGGAAGAGATATCTGCTTTACAGCACAGAGCTCAAGACGCAGAAGGACGATCACGGCGCAACAATATTCGCTTTATTGGCTTCCCTGAACCCTCAGAACTTACCTATGCCGAACTGCTCTTGGAGGAGTGGCTTCTGTCGACTGTGCTAAAGGATAAAACACACCCTGTGTTCTTGATAGAGAGGGGTCACAGATTACCAGGATGCCCTCCAAAGTGGGAGCACCACTGTGACCTCTCATAGCCCGCATATTGAACTTTCGCGACCGTGACCACATCCTTCAATTATTCCGCACCAAAGGCCCGTGGAACTCGACAACATCACGATCTCAGCCTACCCAGACTATACCATAGAGGTGCAACATAAACGCGGTCCTACATAAAGGTTAAACATTGGTTATGTGAACTACAAATCAAGTACACCCTCCTCTTCCCAGAGAAACTTAAAGTTATGGACCATGAAAGAACACATATCTTTCAGATACCAGAGGATGTGTGGACTTGGCTGCACGCCAAAGGCGAAGCAGCGACACTCGGGGAGGAGAAAGAAACAGAAACATTGGTGACACCGAAAACACGACGACATCGCAGGAAGCCACCAAGCTCCCGACCAGATCGAGACCAAGCAGCAGCGGAGCAGGCCGATCAGTAGTAGCAGCAACACAATACTGAACTAACTCCTTCACGGCTCTTCGCTCAGATAATACAAAAACATCGGGGTCCGAAACTGGCGACTCAGAGATCTCCTCAATTGGCAGCAATAAAGACCCTCACATTACACCTGGATCAGTAGACAATATTATTTGAGGCTATACGACCAATACGATTTGCATTGAGGTCCATCAGCGGCCTTTTTTCAGTGCACCTCTCGTCAGCTGTCAGGACTTTTCTGCAGGCACTGATTCATTCAGGGTCCTCTCTCACACTACGACATGGGCCGTAACGCGGAGCACCACAATCCACATGCTGATAACGTCCCCACACAATGTATCTTTGGGCATGTTGTTCACTAAGTTATCATGGCAAATGTTATTTTGCAAATAGGTTTCGGCCCTGGGGGGATTGTTACTAAAGTTGGGGTGTAAAGCCTGCTTTATTGTGCTTTACATTGTATTATGGTGTACAGCATTGCTATTATGTGCATGGGACAATAACACTGGAGATGAACATGAGTGATGACTACTGTGGGTGCAGTAGGACGTCAAGTGTCAAGATACAACTAGTAGCTAAAAGGGTATTCTCGCTCACTGTATTAGGAATGATGTCTAGCACACCCTCATTGACCCACACTCCACAATATAGATTCTTGACCTGGAATGTACGGAGCATGGCATCCTTCATCAAGCGCCATAGGGTATACTCATATCTCAAACGCCATCAGATGCATATTGTAATGCTTCAGGAGACACATCTTACGGCCTCGGAACTAGTTCGAATAAGATCTAGGTGACGAGGACAAACATATGGTACTATTTCATCCGCTTATGCCAGGGGAGTTCTCATATGGGTGGCTCCCCTTTGCCCTTACAACACAAAACATAGATCCAGATGTCATTTTAGAGGGTAGGCTAGATGGCACTCCCATTAACTTAGTGGGCATATATGCCACTAAGGTGAACCAAACACAATTCCTAGATTCTCTAACACCGGCGCTTTTCCAAGACCCACTAACTCTGGCAATATGGGGCGGAGATTTTAACTGCATCTTGGATTTGCAATTAGACCGTTCTCACCCCACTACCTACCGCAGCCAGCAACCGCATTACTCACCACTTCAAGAGTTAGAGTGCTGATATGGGGCTTGGCGATATATGGCACATGGGTCACCCGCAAGACCGCGAGTACTCGTTGTATTCCCCTGTACATGACCTACACACTAGGATAAATATCCTTTTTCACACCACTAAAAACGGGCCCCTTCTAGATCGCTCTGAATACCTAGCAAAGACACACTCGGACCATAATCCACTGACGGCGGTACTGACCTGGGGTTTACCGTGACACTCCACACCTAATTGGAGCCTACAGGCGGAGGCTCTATCGCATCCTCCGTTCCGCGAGGCACTATCGTAGGTCAACCGGCAATACTTCGTGACAAATGCTGGCTCAGCCTCTTCTTGAGCGATAGAGTGGGAAACTCATAAGGTAGTGATCCGAGGACACTGCATAGGGGTTTAGATGGCAGTTGCTACGGGATCTCTCTAAGGTGGAACAAGACTTACGTCAAGCGGAATTGACGCTACGGGGCGGAATGGGTCACCCTCACAGCTCCGTCAGTACAGTATCCATCGCCGCAAAGTAGAATCTGCCTTGCGTCATCACGACTATCGCACACGGATGCCTCTACAGCCTGCCCAAGGAGATCGCTTCGGCAAGCTGCTTGCCTGGCTTCTCTGTGTGGTACACCATGGTACACTGGTTATGTTGATTAGAATAAATGATGGCACAATGGCTACATCACAACCAGCTATCTATGATACCTTTTGTGATTACTACAGACAGCTCTATAAGAAACCGGCCACCTCGGACATGAGCCATATGCAGGATTTTCTGAGAGGCATATCCCTCGCTTGTCTCACTACCACACAGCGCAATGCTATAGAAGAACCCATTCAGATAGACGAGATCAAAGAAGCTATGTCGCAAACTGCTTGTAATAAAAGGTCAGGTGCAGATGGCTTGCCCATTGAATATTATGCCACTTACTCTACTGCCATCACGCCACGTTTATTGGAGGGTTATTGTGAGGCTTTTGAACAGGGCTTTTTACCACCATCTTTACGCGAGGCCTTGATAGTGGTACTGCCTGAAACCGGGGCGTGATGTACTGGATGTACGGTCATACCATCCCCTGTCCTTGCTAAACTTGGATTGCAAGATATTAGGCACCTGTGATGCAAACATTAGTGCACCATGACCAATCAGGTTCATACCGGGCCGCACCACATTTCTCAATATACAGCACCTTTTACATATGATTCATAACACACCAACCGGAGATCCACATCAAGTGGCAGTCTCCTTAGACATAGAAAAAGCCTTTGATACTTTGAGATGGGATTTCCTCTTTGCATGTCTTGAAACAATGGGATTCAGACCTCATCTTCTCAGATGGGTTAAAACGTTGTACATGGAACCACTGGCTAGGGTGAAGACGGGTCAGGTGATATCTAATTGCTTTGGCATACAACAGGGGATGCGTCAAGGTTGTCCACTTTCGCCGCTTCTCTTTGCCTTGGCCATGGAACCCCTGGCATACTACTTGCAGGAAAGGGCTGAGATTTGGGGGATATGGCCCTCACAGCAGTTCTACGTGGTATCTCTCTATACGGATGATTCTCTCATCTATCTTAGAGATGTGTGTACCGCACTACCTGAGCTCGAACAACTACTGGAAACCTTTGGGGAGATCTCGGGTCTCCAGGTTAACTGGCCTAAGTCCTGGGTGTTCCCACTAGCCCCGTGCCGACCTGCAGATAGAATGACCATGGCTGACTCACGTTTGTAGTGGCAATATGATACATTCAAGTATTTGGGAGTTAATATTTATCATGTGATGCAGGACCTCCTGGACGGCAACTTACATAAGGCGGTTGCGGATATACACACTTCCCTTACTTTATGGCGATCGCTACCGCTATCGTCGATTGGCCGTGTGGCAATATCCAAGATGTTAATTCTACCCAGGCTGCTGCATTTATTCTCAGTATTACCCATAGCGATCCTGCGCACCTTCTTTAAAACTCTGGATAGCTTGCTTTTAGATTTGATTTGAGGGGACGGACGCCGCAGAGTTGCCCTTTCTATACTCCAAAGGCCAGTGACAGAGGGCGGATTAGGAGCTCCAAATTTCGAAATATATTATGCAGCTGCACAGTTGCAATGGCCAACAACCTAGTTACTTTCACCACTATACCCAGAAACACGTGCTATACAAACCCGGTTGAGGACTGTTGTAATATACACTTGGCTAACAGACAACAACAGACCTCGCACCACTCTGACCCAATTAATGAAGGTAGCACATATATGCTGGCACCGCTGTCTACACTTATCTACATATAAAGGGCCCTCACATTCCCTTTTTACTGGAGATCTCGGTCTGGGAGATGCCCGGGATAACACAGAAATCACAAGCTCAAGATCACGCCCACTGGATGGAAAAAGGGGTTACCCGTCCGGCGGATTTATTTTCGGATGGTACACTTAGGTCCTTTCAAGAAATAGTCACGGAACACGACATTGTACCTGGGCAATTTCTTACTTATTATATTGCAGGTCATGCGCGGCCTCTGAGGCGCAATATATACAGAGCCCTCCACATCTTACGCATTACACTCCATTTTATTAACCAGGAGCACTAAACGCGCTATTACCACCCTGTATGCTGCGTTACACGTACCCGTAGGCAACCTTCTACAGACTGCGCACAAAAAGTGGAATGCAGCACTGCCACAACCGCTGACTGAAGCAGAATGGGGCAAGGCGTTGCAGTCGGTAATGGAAATATCCCTAAATGGCAGGTTCAGATTCAGACAATTCAATTACATACACCACGCATAATTAGATCCCCAATGCATCCACCGCATGTATCCCACACATAGGCCCTCATTACAACCCTGGCGGTCGGTGTTAAAGCTGCAGTAATACCGCCAACAGGCCGGCGGTAAAAAAAATGGGATCACGACCATGGCGGAAACCGCCAACACCTACAGTCACTTTAACACTCTGACCGCCACGGCGGTAGCAACAAAAACTGCGGTGGTAACCGCCAACAGACAGGCGGAAGTTAATGTACCGGCAACCCCATCACAACCCGCCCATCTGCCAGCTTTTCCGGGGCAGTACCAACGCCATCAAAAGCACAGCAGAAACAGTACCCAGAAGGGGAACCACTCACCTCTCGACACTCAACGAAGAACTAGGACGCCATGGAGCCCGAGCTGCAGGTCCTCCCAATGCTGGTCTACCTCCTCATCTACCAGGAGTACGAATGGCGGCGGCGACAACCACAGTGAGTACTGCACCTCGTACACAGGGGAGGGGGGAGGAAAAAGAGAGTGACACACACAAGCAACACCCCACCCCCACCCAAAACACCATACACACAAAAACGTGCATCAACATTACATTTACACACCGTAACCCCATGGAAGAACGCAAGGACAAAAGGAAAAGAGTCAAATCAGTGATATTTTAGAAATAGTCAGATATATGAAATAATTTTAAAAACAGCATTTACAAAAATATACAATATGTACATAAGGCGGTACATTTTCCACTCAAAATGTCCGTAGGCCACTGGGCCAAAACTCATAGGCCAAGCCCACACTTGACTTCTGCCTCAATATGGAGAGAACACTGCAGGGACAACAGGTCGAAAACACACAAGCACCTCAGGGGATGGGGAAGGGGAGGCATCTCAGCCGGAAGATGGAATAACACCGCTGCTCCTGGAGGGGGCTCCATGCACACAGCGATGTCCTGGGGAGGGCAAGGCAACAGTCTCTCTAGTGGGTGGTTTGCCCACTGCTTGGTCCTGGGGAGTGCAAAGCCACAGTCTCTCTAGTGGGTGGTTTGCCCAATGCTTGGTCCTGGGGAGTCCAAGGTCACAGTCTCTCAAGTGTGTGGTTTGTCCACTGCTTGGTCCTGGGGAGTGCAAGGCCACAGTCTCTCAAGTGGGTGGTTTGCCCACTGCTTGGTCCTGGGGAGTGCAAGGCCACAGTCTCTCAAGTGGATAGCTTCTCCAGTGGTTCTGGAGGGGGCCTTGTGCCCACTGTGCTTCATCCTGCCAAGGATAGGCTGAGCGGATGCCTTTCTTCACTGGTTCTGGAGGGGGCTTTGTGCCCAGTGTGCTATTTCCCTCAAAGGATAGGGTAAGTAGATGCCTTCTTCCACTGGTTCTGGAGGGGGCTTTGTGCCCAGTGTGCTTCATCCTGCCAAGGATAGGGTGAGTGGATGCCTTTCTCCACTGGTTCTGGATGGGGCTTTGTGCCCAGTGTGCTTCATCCTGCCAAGGACAGGGTGACTAGATGCCTTTCTCCACTGGTTCTGGACAGGGCTTTGTGCCCAGTGATGCAACACTTGGGGTATGGCAGTTCACAGTACCTCACCTGGGTGTCTGAGGCACGAGATTTGCAGGGACCAGGTTGCATGATAGTCAATGGAGGCAGGGCTAGACTCCATCCAGTGGCGGCTACGGATTCAAACTGGTGGTAGTGCCGTTGCTGGAGGGGGTGCTGCCAGTGGTGGAGGGAGGTCCCAGCCATTCTCCTGGAGCCTCAGACGGCTGCCCACTAGGGCTGCTGCTGCTGGTAGTGGTGCTACTGTCAGCGGTGCAGGTGGTGGTGCTTGCGGCGGTGCTGGCTGTGTTGCAGGTGCCGGTGCTGCCAGTGGTGGAGGGAGGCTCCTACCCTTCTCCTGCAGCCTCGGACGGCTGCCCACTGGGGCTGCTGCTACTGACAGTAGTAGTGCTTGCGGCAGTGCAAGTGGCAGTGCTTGCGGCTGTGCTAGTGGCAGGGCTGCTGACGGTGCTGGCTGCGGTGCAGGTGGCGGTGCTGGCGGTTGTACTGGTAGCCACCAGGCCTTCACCTGCAGCCTCGGGCGGCTGAAGTGCCATGGCTGGTGTTGTGTGCCCCTTCCTGCCCTTGGCAGATGGTGGTGCCCCTTTGCTTCTGCCAGCTGGTGTCTTTTTCTTGCCCTTGCTGGCTGGTGGTTCCTCCTTCCCCTTGCTGGCTGGTGTCCCCTTCTTGCCCTTGCTAGGTGGCAGACCCTTCTTGGCCTTGGCAGGTGGTGCTGGCACACTGGCTGGGCTGACGGGTGCCTCCTTGGAGCCTCTTACACCTGCAGTTGCTGCAGAAACCACAGTGGCCATGTACTGGGTGGCTGAGGTGCTGGGCTGGGTTCAGGCCACCCTGGCCCGAGGTGAAGGGGTAGGGAATAGGTCAATGTTGGCAAGGAAAAGCTTCTTAGGGACACTGGGGCAGGAAGAGGGTGAAGGTTTGGGTGTGGAGGAAGAGGGAGTGGTTGTAGGAGGTTTCAGTCTGATGTGTTTGGGTGCAGGTGCATAGGCTGGATGCTGTTGTGAGGTGGATGGCTGTTGGGTGTCTGAGTGCTTGCGTTTGTGTACTTTGGGAGGAGGGGGCACAGACATAGTAGGAGAGGACGCAGGGGACGTGTGCATGGATGTGGGTGTGGTGACTGCCAGTGAGGGGCGTGTAGTGATAAGCGTGCTGGTGATGGAGGTAGTGGATGAGGATGTAGTGCATGCAGGTGTGAGTGGAGACGCTACTGGGAGGGAGGTGGACGAGGAGGAGGGGACACAGTGGAGGCAGTGGATGTTGGTGTGTCTGCATGGGGATGGGGATGGTGCTTGTGTGAGTGCCTGTGAGATGAAGTTTGGTGCTTGTGTTTGCCTGAGCCCCTTTTGTGTGTTGATTTCGGAGAATGCTGGTCTGAAGGTGTGCTTGGGACAGCCTGGGGTTGAGGGGATTGGGAGTGGGTACAGGAAGTTGGAGGCAGGAGACAGGGACAATGGCTGCCATCAGTGCGGAGGCCAGAACCTGAAATGTTCTCTGTTGGGCCACCACGCCAGAATGAATGCCTTCCAGATATCCATTTGTTTGATGCAGATGCCTCTCGACACCCTGAATGGCATTCAGAATGGTTGAATTCCCAACACTGAAGGATCTCAGGAGGTCAATAGCCTCCTCACTGAGGGCAGCAGGGCTGACTGGGGCAGGGCCTGAGGTGCCTGGGGCGAAGGAGATGCCCACCCTCCTGGGTGAGCAAGCACGGGAAACACACTGAGGGGCTGCTGGGAAGGCGGTGCTGGTAAGGGGGGTGATGGCTGTACCTGTTGTTGGGGTGGGCACAGAGGTGTCCGCCACCGCCAGGGAGCTTTCATCGTCGGAGGAGTCGCTGTCTGTGGTGTCCCCGTCGTGGTGCTCCCCTCGCCCTCCGTCCCACTGGTGCCCTCACCGTTGGTGGATTTGGCCTCCAGGCCCATGTGGGATGCATCTCCCTCCGTCGCTGGTGCCTCTGCTCCTCTGCCAGATGATGCTAATGCACACAAGGACAGGGTGACAAAACAAAAATGGGGGGGGGAGAGACAGAGGATACACTTGGTCAATGCAGGCAACACCAGTACTGTTGACGTACACAACACACAGGGAGCAGCCCTACGCACTAGGCCATGCACTACCAGTTACTAAGATAGTCACCAGGCCATGGGGTACAGTGCCTAACGCCATTAGCTGCACACCTGAAACCCACAGGACCCTGCCCAGTAGTAGATGCCAACTAATACTATTGGGGTTGGAATGCTTCAGAGCCTGCCAACAAGGGACCAACCCTGCCATGTTCGCCCTGGCTTAGGGGCACCCACAGACCACATCCCCCACCAAGGTAAACCTTAACATGTGCACAGTCATGATTCTAAATCTGTACTCACCCCCTTGTGGCTGCTGTGATGACTTCAAGCGCCCAGAGGAGTTAGGGTACGACGGGCACCCCTTCCTCGTTGGGAGGCCAGCCCCAGCTGAGCCTCCGCTGTCTTCCTTGCCCAGTGGCGCAGGTCCTCCCACCATTTGCGGAAGAGGGGGCTCCCTCTGTCAAAGACTCCCAGGGTCTGCACCTCCTTGGTGACGGCATGACAAATACCCTTTTTCTTATGGGCACTGACCTGCATGGAAAAGACAGCAGAAAAGGGAATTAGTTAATCGTCCAGACCGTCACACTCATGGCCCACCAGATCCCTCCCATCCCCTGACGCACATACATTGACCACCATACATGCAGCACTCTGTCCAGGATGCCTCAGCCCCCCCCCCACATGTGGCTTACACACACAGTAACCCATACATTCATGGCCCACGCATTATGCTCACAGTGTACTCACCTGTTTGTCTGGAGGACCGTAGAGTAACGTGTACTGGGGTAGGACCCCATCCACCAGTTTCTCCAACTCCTCTGCAGTAAAGGCAGGGGCCCTTTCCCCAGACACATGAGCCATTGTCGATTCCAGACTCAGGTCACAGCAGCACTTGCAGTGTAGGTCCTCTCCTGTTGAAGGTCAGGTAGCAAGTGAGTGAATAGATAGAAAATGGCGGTCACGTCCGCGACGTACATCGCCATTGGTTCCTGGAACCCATAGGGCCCAATGATAACCAATGCGAAGTTGCGTGCCGGTCATCGACCGCCTACCGCAACAGCACACAACGCCAGCAGATTTACCTCATTTCCACTTGTCCCTCCTCACAGGTCAGGCAGCCGCCATTTCAGGGGGGCACAGGCCATGGCACCTAACTGCGTCACAACAGACATTGGCACAGCAACTGACTCTCGGATTCACATACAGGTTCTGTAAAGGAAAAGATGCAACATTATTTCAATTGATGTGTAAATATGACCCTCTGCTTACCGCTTTCCTCCATAGGCTTCAACCGCTGAGGATGAATATGAGATGGTGACATCCTCCGGTGTACAGACCCCTGGTGGACCTTGCGACAATGGAGGACAGACATAGGGGGTCATTCTGACCTCGGTGGTAAAAGGCGATTACCGCCGGTCAGAAGACCGCCATAACACCGCCGCGGCCGCGGTAAACCGCCACGGTCATTCTGACCTGCAACTGGCAAACCGCCAAAAACCCGACATCCACAAAAGTCCGCCACACCAAAGGTCAGCGAAAAAATGGCGATGAACAAACCTCCACCGTCACTCCAACAGAAATACGCCCATACCATTCCGACCCACAAATCCACGCGGCGGTCTTTCAAACGCGGTATTCCATTGGCGGTACACACCGCCGCGGTCAAAATACACACACACATAGAAAACTCAGCCACATTGGTCAGTTTGAAACACGCACACCTAATACACATACTAACACCACTCCCACACACCCAACACAATATAAAACACACACCCACATCACCCACAAACCCCTACGACCCGAAATTATTGACGAAGGCTAGAGACAGAGCACAGAATAGACAATCCCACAACACAGAGGCATACAACACCATCACCCACACAGAATCCACGCACCAAACACCACACACCACCACACGCACCACACTCATCACCACAAACGCCAACCCACACCTCATCCACACCACCCAATGGCACCCCAAAGACACCCCAGGTTCAGTGACGCCGAACTCAGGGTCATGGTGGAGGAAATAGTCCGTGTAGAGCCCCAGCTCTTCGGGGCACAGGTGCAGCACACCACAATTGCCAGGAAGATGGAGCTATGGCAAAGGATAGTGGACAGGGTCAACGCGGTGGGACAGCATCCACGCAATTGGGATGACATAAGGAAGAGATGGAACGACCTACGGGGGAAGGTGCGTTCCATGGTATCAAGGCACAACATTGCGGTGCAGAAGACTGGCGGCGGACCCCCACCTACTCCCCCAGAATTTACCGCATGGGAGGAGGAAGTCTTGCACATCCTGCATCCTGAGGGCCTCGCAGGAGTAGGCGGAGGAATGGACTCTGGTAAGGCAAATCTTCACTACTGCTTCCCACCCCCACCCCACCTGCATGCCAAATCATACCCCCACCCTCACCCCCATCACACCAACTCCTAGCAAAAGGCTCACCATCACAACCCACCCATCCCAACACCAAGCCCTGCATGCGACCACAAAGCATGGACACCCATCACCAAAGGATGCCCACTGCACACACACCTCACCCCCACAAGCCACCCTCACAAAAGTCCCCACAAGGGAATGCCTGCACTTGGGTACACGGACACCCACCCATCACACGAAATGCCACACACAGAAGCAATAACCATACCTTTATACCCCTGCAGGACCCAAACGCCACCACACCGCCACGGAGG
The DNA here is from genome assembly GCF_031143425.1 of Pleurodeles waltl. Lineage (NCBI taxonomy): Eukaryota > Metazoa > Chordata > Amphibia > Caudata > Salamandridae > Pleurodeles > Pleurodeles waltl. The sequence goes on along the minus strand of NC_090440.1, from coordinate 726,067,096 downwards.
GTCCAGAGATGTCCATCCCACCCCCAGAAGAGGCCCCCAGCGATGACAGCAGCTCTGTCTCCCTGGACCCAGATGACCAGCCCGGCCCATCGGGGACCTCTGGACAGTCGGTTCCCCACAGACAGCCACAGGCTACACCAGACCCAACCCCCTCTGGGAACACCAGCCCAGCTCCCACCCAGCGGGCCCATGCCTCTGTCTCCAGGACACGTCAATCAGCGGTGTGTCCACCACTACAGGGCACCGAGGTTGACCCACCACCCCAACAACAACAGGGACCTGTGGGCAGTGGTAGTGGGCACACCGTCCAGGGGACAGAGGCCCAGGAACACAGGCGAACTGGGAGGGCTGCTGTGCGACAGGGGGGGGACAGGCCCAGGGAACCGACTCTCCAAGAGGCCCTCTCCTCCATCATGGGAGCATACCACCGCTCCCAGTAGACGATGGCGACGGTACTGGCCCGGTTCCAGGAGATCCAGGCACTGCAGGAGGAACGGTACATGGGGTTCAGGGAGGAACGGAGGAACATCGGTTCCGCAATGGGGACCATCGTCGCGGCCCTTACCCAGATCGTCACCACATTGCGGGACCATGTGGCACCCCAAAGGGCCCCTGTCACTAGCCCAGGCCAAGAACAGCCTACCACCTCCGCCGGCGCCAGTGGACAGGAGGCCCCCACACAACGACAGGCCACCAGAACCCCACCTCCTGCAGAAGAAGAACCACCCCGCAAGCGTAACCTGAGATCTCACAAGAAGACAGAGTAGGATTGCAAGACCCCCGCCAGCCTAAGATACCCCCTGATGTCATCCCACTGTCCCACATTGTCACCCTGTCCAACCTTGAACTGCCCCTGCTCCATCCTTCCCCAGGCATATGGACAATGCACCTGTGCGACTGAGAACTGGACTCTGCCATGGACATTACTCCACCCCCACCCATCACCGTCTTACAATCATGTACCTATATGTAGCACTTAAAATAAATCACTTATTGCACTTAAAATAACAGGAGTCTGCTTGTATTCTTAACAAATGTATTACACATAACGGTGCAATAATGTCCAGTTACTTTGTGATGACAACATACCAATTTCAATAAGCTTTAGTCCATGGGCAAACAAAGCTGAAGTCAGGCAGTGGGTCATACAGCTCTGAAAAGGGAAGGGAAAGTCACAAATCAGTTAACAGGAACTGGGGGGAAACACAGACAGTGGAGATGCATGAGGCCTTAAGTAAATGTAAAATGGCGTTGGTGATTCTTACCTGTGTGCTACTGAAAATATTGTTGTATGACTGTATCCCTGTTGTCCGTGTCGTCCCCGTTGTCTTCCTCCTCTTCACTCTCCACAGGCTCCACAGCTGCTACAACACCACCATCTGGACCATCCTCCTGCAGAAAAGGCAACTGGCGTCGCAAAGCAAGATTGTGAAGCATACAGCAGGCCACGATGATATGGCACACCTTCTTTGGTGAGTACATTAGGGATCCCCCTGTCATATGCAGGCACCTAAACCTGGCCTTCAGGACCCCGAAGGTCCTTTCTACGATCCTCCTAGTTCGCCCATGGGCCTCATTGTACCGTTCCTCTGCCCTGGTCCGGGGATTCCTCACTGGGGTCAGTAGCCACGACAGGTTGGGGTAACCAGAGTCACCAATTAGCCACACACGGTGTCTCTGTAGCTGTTCCATCACATAAGGGATGCTGCTATTTCGCATGACATACGCGTCATGCACTGACCCAGGGAACTTGGCATTTACATGGGAGATGTACTGGTCAGCCAAACAGACCACCTGGACATTCATCGAATGATAACTTTTTCTGTTTCTGTACACCTGCTCACTTTCTTTGGGGGGAACCAAAGCCACATGGGTCCCATCAATGGCACCAATGATGTTGGGGATATGTCCAAGGGCATAGAAATCACCCTTCACTGTAGCCAATTCACCCACCTCAGGGAAAATAATGTAGCTCCGCATGTATTTCATCAGGGCAGACAACACTCTGGACAAAACCTTAGAAAACATAGGCTGAGACATCCCAGATGATATGGCCACAGTTGTCTGAAAAGACCCACTTGCCAAAAAATGGAGTACTGACAGAACCTGCCCCAGAGGGGGAATCCCTGTGGGTTGGAGGATGGGGGACATCAGGTCTGGCTCCAGCTGGGCACATAGTTCATGTATAGTTGCTCTGTCAAGCCTGTATGTAAGTATGATATGTCGTTCTTCCATTGTCGACAGGTCCACCAGCGGTCGGTACACGGGAGGATTCATCCTTCTCCTCGCAAGTCCCAGCGGACGGTGCCTAGGAAGGACAACATGGAGCACAGAGTCAGGAAACCCACAGGTTCGTTCACACAGCTTGCACAGTACACGAATCGCTATGCATTGAAAGGCTTGTATGAGTGGCAATGCAAGGCCTAGGCCTGTGTGACGCAGTAGAAATTATGCCATGTGGGCCCTTGAAATGGCGGCTGCCTGACCTGTGAAGTGTGACAGTGGGATGTGAGGTCACTGCGCTGGCGTGGCATTGGTTAACATTGAACCCTATGGTACGCACCGCCGCGGGCGTGACCGCCATTTTCTAGCTGATTAATCACTCAAGACCTGATCATCCACAGGAGAGGACCTATACTGCAAGTGCTGCTGTGACCTCGGTCTGGGAGATACAATGGCTGCTGCGACTGGGGAAAGGGCCCCTGCCTTCACTTCCGAAGAATTGGAGAAACTTGTTGATGGGGTCCTCCCCCAGTATGCGCTACTCTACGGTCCTCCAGACCAACAGGTTAGTACACAGGGTGCATGTTGAATGGGCTATGCCTGTGTTGAGTGGGGTGTATGTAAGATGGTGGGGAGGGGAGCGAATGAGGAGTGCAACGCACGAAAGATGAGAGCATGTGCCACATGGCAAAGTTGGGGAGGGGGGGGCCACTCACATTGACCAGGCAGAAAAGTGATTTGATTTCCTTTACCACCCTGTACATGTCACATAGGTCAGCGCCCATCAGAAGATCGACATTTGGCGTGCCATCGCCAAGGACGTCCGGGCCCTGGGAGTCCACAACAGACGGGGCACCCACTGCCGAAAGAGGTGGGAGGACATCCGCCGCGGGACCAGAAAGACCGCCGAGTCTCTGCTGGGGATGGCCTCCCAACGTAGGAGGGGTGCCAGCCGCCAATTGACCCCCCTGATGTCCCGGATCCTGGCGGTGGCCTACCCCGATTTGGATTGGCGCGTGAGGACATCACAGCAGACACAAGGGGGTGAGTATCAGCACATTCTGCTATTTTGCACGCAGTGAAGGTGTCTGGGTGGGGGAGGAGGGCTGTGGCTATCTCCAGGCCAGGGCGCATTCTGTAGGCTAGGCCCCTCCGTTAGACACAGCCCTGTACCCCCGCCCCCCACCTCTGTAGGGTGCCAAGTACAGCTATCCATGGTCCGGCCTCAACCATGTGTGCATTTGTCGTCCATAGACCTGTAGGCCTAGTCACAATAACTGAGTAGTGTACCCCGATGGCGCGGCCTAGTGCAGGGGGCTTCTGTGTCTGTCCTCTCCGACAACGGTGTTGCCAATGCATGCACTCAACCTGTCTTCATTTCTCCCCCCCCCCATTTTCTTTGTCTTCCTGTTCATGTGTGCATTAGCATCATCAGGCGGAGGAGAAGTGGCATCGGCGCATGAGGGAGCTGCATCTCACATGGCCCCGGAGGGCCATACAACAGACTCCGAGTACACCAGTGAGACGGAGGGCGAGTGGAGCTCCACAACGGGGACCCGTGGAGACGTCAGCGACACCGACACGTCCTCGGAAGGGAGCTCCCTAGCGGTGGCGGCAACATCCGTGGCCACCGCCACAACAGGTTCAGCCGCCACCCAGCGCACCAGCCCCGCCCTCCCAGCAGCCCCTCAGCCTTCGCTCCGTCCCCACTTGCCCAGGAAGGCGGGCATCTCCTTCGCCCCAGGCACCTCAGGCCCTGCCCCAGTTACCCCTGCTGCCCTCAGTGAGGAGGTCATTGACCTCCTCAGGACACTCATTGTTGGGCAGTCTACCATTTTGAATGCCATCCAGGGTGTAGAAAGGGAGGTGCATCGGAGCAATGCATACCTGGAAGGCATTCATTCGGGTCAGGCTGCCCATCAGCGATCGTTCAACGCTCTGGCCTCAGCACTGACGGCAGCCATTGTCCCTGTCTCCAGCCTCCCTCTTCTGACTCCCTCCACCCAGTCCCAGTCTCCTGTTCCTCTGCCTATCCCATCCACACCATCAGACCAGCCTGCACACACCTCTACACCCAAGGGCAGCTCATCCAGACATAAGCACCACAGATCCCATAAGCAACATCCAGATGCAGACATGCCAACAGTCACTACCACCTCTGTGTCCCCCACCTCCTCATCTCCCTCCTCCCTCCCTGTGACGTCTCCACTCACACCTGCATGCACAACACCATCAGCCAGTACTTCCATCACCAGCACACCCTCCATTACAGTCCGCACACGTGCAGTCACCACCCCCACTGCCATTTACACGTCCCCTGTGTCCTCTCCCTGTGTGTCTGTCACCCCCTCTTCCAAACCACACAAACGCAGGCAGCCACCCACCCAACAGCCATCCACCTCACGACAGCCTCCGTCACAAGCACCTGCACCCAAAGACAGCACACTTGACTCTCCTACAACCACATCCTCTTCCTCCACTCCCATACCCACTACACCTACCCGTCCCTGTCCTTCCCAAGTCGTTTTCCTTTCCAACCTTGAGCTCGTTCCAATCACTGACCCTCCCCCTCCATCTGGTAAGAGTAAAAAAAGCACCTCAGCCACCACCAGCCCTGCATCTACTGTGACCATAGTGCAGGGCTATTGGAGTCCACCAGCTCCTAGGGCAGGAACATCGGCCAGCAGCAAGGGGACAGCCAGCCCACCCCCTGGGAAGAGGACAAAAAAAAATAAGGGCCGGCGCGACAAGCCTGAGACGGCTGCCACCAAGGACAGTAGCCTTGCCCCGTCACCTGCCACATCATCCAAGGGAGGCAAGGGCCACAGAGCTTCAGCAAATGAGGGCAAGGGCAGCAGGGCGGAGAAGTCAGGCAGCAGGCGAGCTGCCCAGGAGGGCCCCACCAGCCCCATTCCGGTTGTGACGGACGACACCCACGGGCCCAGGACTCCATCACAGGAGGGCCCCGCGACCGCAAGGTCGGATGGCGACTGAGCGGGATGTCTTGACCAGGTCTGGCTCCCTGGAAACACAGGACAAGCACCGCTGAACAGGGCCCCGCCGGGAGGAGCACCGCTGAACAGGGCCCCGCCGGGACAAGAACCGCTGAACAGGGGACCGCCGGGACAAGAACCGCTGAACAGGGGCCCGCCGGGAGGAGCACCGCTGAACAGGGGCCCGCCGGGAGAAGCACCGCTGAACAGGGGCCCGCCGTGCCAAGAACCGCTGAACAGGGGCCCGCCGGTACAAGAACCGCTGAACAGGGGCCCGCCGGGACAAGAACCGCTGAACAGGGGCCCGCCGGGACAAGAACCGCTGAACAGGGGCCCGCCGGGATAAGAACCGCTGAACAGGGGCCCATCGGGACAAGAACCGCTCCGCTGGGCCCTTCATCTCAAGCACCGCTCCGCTGGGCCCTTCATCTCAAGCACCGCTCCGCTGGGCCCTTCCTGTCAAGCACCGCTCCGCTGGGCCCTTCATCTCAAGCACCGCTCCGCTGGGCCCTTCATCTCAAGCACCGCTCCGCTTGGCCCTTCATCTCAAGCACCGCTCCGCTGGGCCCTTCCTGTCATGCACCGCTCCGCTGGGCCCTTCATCTCAAGCACCGCTCCGCTGGGCCCTTCATCTCAAGCACCGCTCCGCTGGGCCCTTCCTGTCAAGCACCGCTCCGCTGGGCCCTTCATCTCAAGCACCGCTCCGCTGGGCCCTTCATCTCAAGCACCGCTCCGCTGGGCCCTTCCTGTCAAGCACCATTCCGCTGGGCCCTTCATCTCAAGCACCGCTCCGCTGGGCCCTTCCTGTCATGCACCGCTCCGCTGGGCCCTTCATCTCAAGCACCGCTCCGCTGGGCCCTTCATCTCAAGCACCGCTCCGCTGGGCCCTTCCTGTCAAGCACCGCTCCGCTGGGCCCTTCATCTCAAGCACCGCTCCGCTGGGCCCTTCCTGTCATGCACCGCTCCGCTGGGCCCTTCATCTCAAGCACCGCTCCGCTGGGCCCTTCATCTCAAGCACCGCTCCGCTGGGCCCTTCCTGTCAAGCACCATTCCGCTGGGCCCTTCATCTCAAGCACCGCTCCGCTGGGCCCTTCCTGTCAAGCACCGCTCCGCTGGGCCCTTCATCTCAAGCACCGCTCCGCTGGGCCCTTCCTGTCATGCACCGCTCCGCTGGGCCCTTCATCTCAAGCACCGCTCCGCTGGGCCCTTCCTGTCAAGCACTGCTCCGCTGGGCCCCGCCGTCACTGCACCGCTCCACTGGGCCCTTCCTGTCAAGCACCACTCCGCTGGGCCCTTCCTGTCAAGCACCGCTCCGCTGGGCCCTTCATCTCAAGCACCACTGGCCCATTGACAGTGCCGGTTCTGTGTCGAGCAGGGCTTCACGAAGCACTCTGGGCACCATGCCTCCTCCATTAACAGTGGAGTCGGTAATCCATCTGATGGACTGTGGCTTGGCACTTCCCAGGATGTAACAGTGGGCAAGCCACCCACTGTAGAGACTTGAGAGACTGTGGCTTTGCACTCCCCAGGATGGCACAGTGGGCAAGCCACCCACTGTAGAGACTTGTGAGACTGTGGCTTTGCACTCCCCAGGATGGGACAGTGGGCATGGAGGCCCCTCGTGGATCTGGCGTCATGGACTCATGTGGCTGAGGTGCCCCCCCTTCCCTTCCCCCTGAGGTGCCTGTAGTTTTATCATCTGATGCCCCAGCAGTGTTCTCTCCAATGGTATCTGGTCTCCTGTGTGGGCTTTGCCCATGTGTTTGTGCACATTGGCCCACGGACTATGGAACTTTGACGGAATGTGCAGGACTTATTGCCTATGTATATATTTTTGACTATGTTCATTCCTTATTTTGTATCTTTCATATAGCATATTTCCCATACCTTCAATGGAGCTATTTATACATATATTTTATAGATCATTTTAATTGTGTCTTTGCATTATTCCGGTGGGTTTGGGGGGTGTCACTCTGACTTGTTGCTCTGCATTGGGGTGTAGGTATTTGTGGTGGGGGGGTGGGTGTATGGCGCATGTGTGTGCCCGTAAGCTTTCCTCCTCCCCCCTCCCCTGTGTCGTAGGTGCAGTACTCACCGTTGTCGTCTGCGCCGGCGTTCGTACTCCTGGTAGATGAGCAGGTAGACAATAGCTGGTAGGATGTTTAATTCGGGTTCCATGCTGTCCTCCTTCCTCGTGGAGTGTGTATAGGTGAGCGTTTTCCCGTTCGTAGTCTGTTTCCGCCGTGTTTTTATCGGCGGGGCTCCCGCCCCGGAAAAGGTGGCGGATTGGTGAGTTGTGATAGGGTGGGCGGTACATTGTCTGCCGCCTGCCTGTTGGCGGTGACCACCGCGCTGTTTGTCTGTCCCGCCGTGGCGGTCGGAGTGTTAAAGTGGCGGGCTGTGTTGGCGGTTCCCGCCAGGGTCAGAATTCCTTTTTTTGGACCGCCTGCCTGTTGGCGGGTTGGCCGCCGCTTTATCACCGACCGCCAGGGTTGGAATGACCCCCATAGTATACTAACATACAGACTTGATCGGGCCACAATCCAAGAACTGTGTACCCAATTGGAGCCAGACTTGATGTTAGCTATCCACCAGCCCACAGGTATCCCCCCTCTAGTGCAGCTACATCGTATTCCCCCAGGTGGAGGATTTGGCCACAGTGAAAGCTGACTTTTATGCCCTGGGACATAGCCCCAACATCATTGGTGCCATTGATGGTATACATGTGGCATTTGCCCCCCCCCCCCTGGAGAAATGAACACGTTTTCAGGAATAGAAAAAGCTATCCCTCTATGAATGTGCATATGGTGTGTTTGGCGGACCAGTACATCTCCCATGTGAATGCCAAGTATCCTTTCTCTATGCATGACGCATTTATCTTGAGGAATAGCAGCATCCCATATGTGATGGGCCAACTCCAGAGACACAGGGTGTGGCTAATAGGTGAGCCCAAGTTCCCGACCCAGTATAAGGTGGTGTCTGGGTATGGGGTTGTCCCTAAGGGTTAGTGTGTGTCTAACAGGTATCCCTCGATATTTGCAGGTGACTCTGGTTACCCCAACCTCTCATGGCTACTGACCCCAGTGAGGAATGCCAGGGCAAGGGCTGAGGGACATTACAATGAGGCACATGGGCGAACAAGGAGAATAATTGAAAGAACCTTTGGCCTCCTAAAGGTCAGGTTCTGGTGCCTCCATCTGACAGGTGGATCCCTGTACTACTCACCCAAGAAGGTGTGCCAGATCATCTTTGCATGTTGCATGTTGCACAACCTTGGCTTGAGAAGCCAGGTGCCTTTTCTGCAGGAGGATGAGCCTGGAGATGGTCTTGTGGCAGCGGTGGAGCTGTGGACAGTGAGGAAGAGGAGGCAGAGGAAGAAGATGTGGACAACAGAAGTAATATCCTACAGCAGTAGTTCCAGTGACACACAGGTAAGACACTGTAACTTCACTTTACACTTCAGTTTTTTGTTGGACATTGTACATGGCAGCCTGATTTCCCTATGTCTATGGCCACTTACTGTACCCTTTGGCATCTCTACTTTCAGATCTCTGTGGCGCACTCTGGCTTCTGGTATGTTTACTGCTGCCCACTAAAGGTCGTACCAATTTATACATAACTGTACATATGACTTGCAATGTTTTCAGAATGTTGTACTAATACATATTTCAATCATTTGACAGACTCCAGATTTGTATTTGTTCCAAGGGTGTTTATTTGAGTGTTCATACGTAGAGGGGGATGTACAATGGGCTGGGGTGATGGCGGAGGAATGTCCAGTTAGAGTCCAGTCTCTTGGTATCACAGGTGCATTGTCCAATGGGGCATAGGAAGGGGAGCAATGGCAGTTCAAGGTGAACAGGGTGACAGAGTGGGACAGAAGGGTGACAATCAGGAGAGTCCTATTTCCTGGTGGGGGTCTTGGCAATGTTCTTTGGCTTCTGCCTGAATAACAGGGACCGTTTGCAGGGTAGTTCTCATTCTGCAGGGGGTGGGGTGCTGGTGGCCTGTTGTTCCTGTGGCGGGGCCTCCTGTCCACTAGCGCCGGTAGAGGTAGAGGGCTGTTCTTCGGTGTGTCTATTGTCAGGGGCCCGTTGGTGTGCCACTGCCTCCCTCATGGTGTTGCCCATGTCAGCCAGCACTCCTGCAATGGTGACCAGGATGATGTAGATGTTTTTTAGGTCCTCCCTGATCCCCAGGTACTATCCCTCCTGCAGCCGCTGGGTCTCCTGCAACTTGTACAGTATCTGGCCCATGGTGTCCTGGGAATGGGGGTATGCTCCCAGGATGTTGGTGAGTGCCTCGTGGAGAGTCGGTTCCCTGGGCCTGTACTCCCCCTGCCGCACAGCAGTCCTCCCTGTTTCCCTGTTGTCCTGTGCCTCTGTCCCCTGAACCGTGTGTCCACTGCCACTGACCCCAGTGCCCTGATCATCCTGGATTTATGGGGTTGCTTGAGGTCCCTGTAGTGGTGGACACACTGCTGATTGACGTGTCCTGGGGACAGCGGTATGGGCCCGCTGGGTGGGTGCTGTGGTGGTGTTTCCTGAGGGGGGAGGCTCTGTGGTGGGTTGGGACTGTGGCAGGGTAACTGACTGTCCAGAGGTCCCTAATGGCCAGGTTGGTCATCATGATCCAGGCGTGCAGAGCTGCTGTCATCACTGTGGGCCTCCTCTGTGGGGGGAATGGATGTTGCTGGCAACTCCTCTCTGGTGACGTTGAGTAGGGGTCCTGTGGGCATGAAAATGCAGTGGTATTGTATCTGCGTGTGCCATCTTGTGCATGGGTGTGTTTCCCTGTATGGTTGGGATTGCCCTGTCAGCTTTGCCTTGTGTGCTGGTAATTTTGTGGACTAGGTGATTCTCTCTAAGGGGCATGTTATGGTGATGGGTGTCCATGCAGGTCTGTGATGGGGGTCCATGGATTGGTGTTACATGCAGGGCTTGGTTTTGGGATTGGAGGGTTGTGATGGTGGGGTATATGTGAGGTGGTGGAGTGAAGGGGGTGAGGGTAGGGGTAGGAGTTTGTGATGGTGTGCAGGTAGGGTGGGGGATATAGTAGTAAAGATTTCACTTACCAGAGTCCAGTCCTCCTGCTACTCCTGCCAGGCCCTCAGGGTCCATTATTGCAAAGACTTGCTCCTCCCATGTTGTTAGTTGTGGGGGAGGAGATGGGGGTTCACCGCCAGTCCTCTGTACAGCTACCTGGTGTCTTGGAACCACGGAACGCACCTTCCCCTATTGGTCGTTCCACCACTTCCTGATGTCATCCCCTGTTCTTGGGTGCTGTCCCACAGCATTGACCCTGTCCACGATTCTCCACCATAGCTCCATCTTCCTAGCAATGGACATCTGCTGCACCTGTGATCCGAATAGCTGTGGCTCTACCCGGATGATTTCCTCCACCATGACCCTTAGCTCCTCCTCTGAAAACCTGGGGTGTCTTTGGGGTGCCATGGATGTGGTGTGAGTGATATGTGTGAGGATGTGTGGGTGTTGTGTGGGGTGATGTGTTGTGGTGTGTGTTGTGAGGTACGTGGATGGTGTATCGGTGATGGTGTTCTGTGGCTCAGATAGAGTGGGTGCTTCTGGCTTGTGTCTCTCTCTGTTGGCAATTTTGTTTTTCATTGAAAGGGTTGTGGGTAATGTGGGTGTGTGTTTTTAGTGCTCTGAGTGTGTGGGTGTGGTGTGTGTATGTGTTTTAGGTGTGTGTGTATTTTGAATTGTCCAATGTGGTGTAGTTTTTGTAAGTGTGTATGTATTTTGAGTGCAGAGGTGTGTACTGCCAATGGTTTACCGCAGTTGAAAGACCGCCGCGGTGATTCGTAGGTCCTGATACTATTGGCGTATTCCTGTTGGCGTAACGGTGTGGGTTTTGCTACTGCCAATTTATCACTGACCTTTGGTCTGTATAGTGTTGGATTTCTCAGTGTGGGTCATAATACCCGTAGCGGAATATCGCCGTGGTCATGGTATGTTGGCTGCCGTCAGCATGGCAGTAGGCAGCATTTACCACCAGGGTTGTAATGAGGGCCATAGTTTGGTTTGCCAACGCTGCGCCTTGCCCTGAGCGAGTTTCTACCATATGGTGTGGGAATGTCCAGTGTTACAAACCACTTGGTACAAGAATACAGAGATGATATCGGAGCTGACCAACCACTCCCTACCCATAACACCGACCTCTTGCTTACTAAGCATTCACGACAAAAAAAAAGGAGATACATACCTTCACAGGTTAATTGATTTAGTATTTGTATTATTTTAATATCATTGCTATGTCATGGAAATCTTCGACTCCTCTGCGCATAACAAAATAGCTAAAAGATTTGCTGACTTGGGCCAAAGCAGAAGCCCACTATCTCCACTGGCTTTGAGCTTGTGGTATCACCCACACTGGGGTGGAATGCAGGGACCCCCTGGTTATGATTGTGGAGGCAAAAAACAATTTAAATCCACTCTGAGATGCGAGTTCCTCAATGATATGTGCATTACTATGCTCCATATGTACACCCAACAAGATGCCTACGGTAGATGTCTACACTGTAAACCCTCCTTCTTTTCTGACACTCAACAATGCACTATACACAACACTAACTTTATCCGATCATATCATATACAAGCATGGCTATGTTTTTTCCAGTTTAAAGTTTCGTTGATAAAACAAAGTTTGTAAATCACTCTGTAAGGATATTTTCTGAAGAACGTCTGACAAAGCAATCTCTTAATATATGGACTTTGATATTATCTGTAAAAATGTCAATTTGAACAAAGGAATGTCATATTGTACTGTCTTCCATAAATATTGAAAACTAATAAACAAACGTGAAAAAAAAGTGGGCACAGTTGGGGTAGCGTTCCCCCACCCACCCATCACTACTAGAGGGTTATGGTTATGGTTAGTGGAATATATGTGGCCTAAATACTTTAGAATTAATTGCCCTGGATTTTATGTTCTCTGAACTCAAATAAATGTCAAGTCTTGTGTCAATGTCATAGGCTGAAGATTAGTACTCTTGCGTCACTGGTTGCCTGTCTCTCCATATATCACACAGCTGCCACTGCTCCATACACAAGGTGAATTTGATAGACACAAGCCACTTTGATTCCCCTTTAGAGGAACAATAGATGAATCTAGATAAATGTTGTGTGCACATTTATAACCTTCACCCTGAAGTCCGGAAGTGCATTGACGGTCAATAATTAGAGGTGCAAGTGAGTCACAAAACAGCTCATCTGATGTACATTTGGGGCATAAACGCTCACTTTAGTTAGTTACTCCCCTCCAATGAGCTCCGAACCACAATAAAGCTCTCCTCTATATCAGTGTGCATTACTTTGGCTGCATGGGGCATCTCTGCTACCAATCAATCAATCAATCAGTGCTTGTGAAGCACAACTACTCACCCATTAGGGTCTCAAGGGGTTGGGACAGAGGGGGAAAGAGTAGCGTATACCAGTGAGGCTGTGTGAGGCTGTTATTAGAAATGCCATGCCTTCAGTTCCTTAGTGAAGCGGAGGAGGGAGGTGGTTTTTCTGATGTCGAGAGGAAGGGCATTTCAGGCAGTGGCTGCGAGGTAGGAAAAACAGCGTCCTTCTGTTCTGGTTTTCCTGATGCGAGGTGCTTCTGCGAGAGAGCGCTGGGCTGAGCGTAGGGCCCTGTGGGGTACGTGAAGGTTGAGTCGCTGGTTCAGGTAGGTTGGTCCGGTGTTGTGGAGGGCTTTGTGTGCATGGGTGAGGATCTTGGAGGTGATTCTTTTTTTTATGGGAAGCCAATGCAGTGTACGAAGGTGTGTCGAGATATGGCAGTGTCGAGGTAGGTCGAGGACCAGTCTGGCAGCAGCGTTCTGGATGTTTTGTAGCTTGTGGTGAGTTTCTTGTTGATTCCGGCATAGAATGCGTTGCCATAGTCCAGTTTGCTAGTGATCAGGACGTGTGTGATGGTCTTTCTATGTTCAAGGGGGATCCACTTGAAGGACTTGCGTAGGAGATGGAGGGTGTAGAAGCAGGTGGAGGTGACTGAGTTGATTTGCTGGTTCATACTGAGGTTGGAGTCCAGGAAGATTCTGAGGTTACAGGCTTGACTGGTGGGGGTGGGCGGCTTTCTGAGGGTGGGTGGCCACCAGGAGTCGTTCCACGTGTTGGGTTGAGGACCATGATGAGTACTTCTGTCTTGTTTGCGTTGAGTTGAAGGCAGCTCTTTCTCATCCAGTTGGCGACTGTTTCCATGCCTTCATGGAAGTTGTGTCTGACTTTGTCGGGTTCGTTGAAGAGGGAGAGCATGAGTTAGGTGTTGTCAGCATAGGAGATGATGTTGATCCTGTAACTTCTGACGAGGGTGGCTATTGGGGCCATGTAGATGTTATACAATGTGGGGCTGAGGGAGGATGCCCAGGGGAAGTGCGCAGATGGTGGGTGTGAGGACTGTGGGGAAGAGGACGAGTCTTACTTATTGAGTTCTTCCAGAAAGGAAGGATTGGATCCAGTTGAGGGCATTGTCTCTGATGCCGGCTTCGTGGAGTCTTCTTATTAGGATGTGATGGGAGACTGTGTCGAAGGCCGCCGAGAGGTCTAGTAGGATGAGAGCTGCCGTCTCTCCCTTGTCCAGCAGGTAGCCGATGTCGTCTGTTGCAGCCAGGAGGGCTGTTTCAGTGCTGTGTTTTTTTCTGAATCCGGATTGGGAGATATCAAGGATGTTGTGGTCTGCTATAAAAGTGGCGAGTTGGCTGTTGACTGCTTTTTTAAAGACTTTCGCAGGAAATGGGAGTAGGGAGATGGACCTGAAGTTTTTGAGGTTGGTGGGGTCTGCTGAGGGTTTCTTGAGGAGGGGGTTGATCTTGGTGTGTTTCCAGTCATCTGTGAAAGTGGTGGCAGCTAGAAAGCGGTTGATGGTGAGGTAGAGCTTAGGAGCGACAGTGTCTGCGGCTCTGTTGAAAATATGGTGGGGGCATGGGTCGTGGAAGTCCCATAGTGTGTGGATCTCATTGTTCTCAGTGTATCTTTGGTGGTGAGGAGGGTCCAGGTGATGATTGGTTTGTTGGTCGGGTTTTGGTAGAGGGGGTTCTGTGCGTAGGTTGTCCTTGCTGAAACTGTCGTAGATGGTCTTGATTTTGTAGTGGAAGTAGGTGCAGTTGGGGCGGTCTTTCTTGGTGATCTTGTATCCTTGGGGGATGGCGATGTCTGGGCCTGAGGTGGTATTGGTCTAGGTCTTGGTTAAGAACTCGATGTCCGGGGGTGGTGCTGTCAAGGAGGTCCCAGATTTCGGTAGCGTGTTTGTGGAGGGAGCGGACGTTGAGGAGAATTCACTTCAGAGTATTCGGGGTCGGAGTGTTGTTGCAGGTGGGTTGTGTTCGGTCCAAGGTCTTGGTGGTGGTGTAAGTTTGGCGGCAGCGGAAGCAGCTGAAAGGACCAAAGGTGTTAGCTGGTGATGCTTGCTTGCAGTTGTTGTTGCGTCCTGGGTTGAATGCAATGAGTGCTGCTGATGTGTAGAGGCGGCGGGTGGCAGGACCATGGGTCCGGCCACTGATCGTGCTCCGGTCATGGATGGGCGCAAACAGGCTTGCCTTAGGCACGAGTTCGCTGCGCTCAGCTGCCATTAAGTAGGGAGGGGGGAGGAGAAGAATACTGAAAGGCAGGGGCGGGAAACGGTGCGAAAAAAGGGGGGGTGGGGCCGCAGGGGCAGCAGCAGCGGGAAGAGTGAACAAGGGGGGGTGGGACTGCAGGAGCCGCAGCGGTAGAGAGAGAGAGAGAGGGGGAGAGCGAGAGAGTTATGAGAAAGAGCGGAGTGAGGGGAAAAAATGAGGGGGAGAGAGAGAAAGCTCAGAAAGCAAAAGGCACAAAAGAACAGCACACAAGAATAAAAAGAGGAAAAAAAGAGAAAAGAGGCAGAGGGCAGCCTAGCAGAAGAGCAGAGCTCTCCCACTAGACATCAGGGATAAGGTGCAGGCAGAAGCCTGTGGGTGGAGGAGGGCCTCGAACTACTGACAGAGGTCAGAGTTCAGGGAACAGAAGGGCCACACTTGCCGGTGGAGCTACATGGTTGCAGAGCGGTTCATTGACCAGGTCTACCAAAATAAGAGCGCCTCAGGCATATGCAGAGAAGGAAGTATCAACAATTGGTCCCCTTGATTTCTTCTGTGCCTTCCTACTCCCAAGGAAGGCATAAACTCTGTTGTTCAGTAGTAGTTCCCAACCCACTCACATTCCAAGTGATAAAATTGTATTTTGTAGTCATTTACTAGTTACAGAGGGTGCCCAAAGTAATCAGCATCCCCATTACCCATGTGAAGGACAATTCGTCAACTATGAATAATAGTGAAATGAGGAGCATCTTCTAAGGAATGCTGGCACAGCGGCATAGTGGTCTATTGTTGTGGCTCTTGTGTCACCTAATACAATAACTCAGAGTCAGACAAACCCATCTCCCCAACCTTTTGGGACAGCAACAGAATTTTGATCAAGCAGTATAACTAAAAATGTATTAAACAACAACATTCTGGGGGTAGAGCACAAGTAATCACTAAATTCCCCTTTGTGATGCTGACCCCCTCTACAAGGGAGAAAGGAAAATGTAATATGGGGACTTCTCTATTGACACCGGGCAAAGGTTTAAAAACCCTTTTCTGCAATGCCCACCAAAGCAAATCACATGCCACCCACTGATATCAAACTATATGTTCTGCAGCTATGGGAGTGACCACCGGACCCTGTGAGGTTGTGCCACCTCTGGTGTAGCCTATGCCATCCATGGCTTACTCTGAGGATTATAAATTGCTAGATGAGGAGAGTCTCTGTAGGCCCTTCTGCTTAAATTTGACCACAATGCGTTCTCTGTACTCAGCAGCCTACTTGATGCTCGGTCTTGTTCTGTGACACTTCTTGAAGCGTTCCATGTCTTGTGTGCTGCTGCTTAACTTTGGCCATGGAGTAGTTGGCTGTAATTCCTCAGCCCTCAAGCCATTTCCACATGTTCTCTGGCTCCATAAAGAAACGAGTTTCATTGTCATCTACCACTCTCAGCTGTGCAAGATAAATTAGCTCCGTACTTAATTCCAGATTGTCTCAGCTGTCTCTTGATCACCTTGAAATTGGTGTACCGTTGACGCATAGAATGGGTTTTGTGGCCATTTGAAGGGTATTTTCTCAGTTGTGAAAGTTTAAGAGTTCGGTAACAATCAGGCGGGGGTGACCAGGTGACAGATGTCAGGCAGGCGGGTGTGTTCGTTTCACCATAAACTATTTTTCACTGTTCCGAAAACAGGTCCACACTATGATTTTTGACTCTCTCAGGCACTCAACTAAGCAAATGCTTTTTCGTAGTCAGTGGCCTTCCTCATCTTCCTCTCTATCTAAAGTATATGCAGCTTCCTTGAGGTCCTCAGACATTCTTTGCATGCCTGACATTAAGTGGCACTTGGTGGCTATTGTGGACTCGATCTCTGCCACTCTGTCTGCCAACATTCTGTGGTTCACCTTTAGTTAGCCCATTTCCAGTGCGAATAAATCAATTTTCGACTCCTATAGGGCTCTGGTGTCAAGTGAAGCTTGTGGTATCTTGTCAAAGCTTTTAGCTTTCGACTACTTCCCAGCACCAAATTCTTCTGTTTGTGGGCATAACTGGCCAAGCATATACTCTTTATGTACTGGAACCTCTCAAGGCTCTTTGCTTGCCCAAGTCAGACGACTCTGACGGCTTCAAATTGTCATCAGCACCAACAGCAGATTTTGCGCTTAGTAAGCATCTCAGCTGTGTGACCCGTTACTGCGAATCAATTTCACACAATCGTGTGGTGTCCCTGCCTTGTACCACAAATATCCCACCAGTCGCCTCGCAGTAACCCATGATAAAATGTGAAAAATGCAAATAAATGTGCATCATAAATTGAAAGAAAAATGTGTGTATAAAAGAACAAGGCTCAAATGAAAATGAGGCCTACACTGATAACTGACACAGATACTTCGAAAATGAAAATAAATCACTGTCTAATTATATGTATTTTATGTTTTACTAACCAGAGTAATGAAAATATAATAATTACACGTTCAGAAAATGAATAGTTTGTGTTTATGAAATGTTGTACTGCACATTTTACTGCGTTTTTAAACAGACCTATGCTAAGCTAATTCAGAATGACATATTGTGCTGCTTAGAAATCATGATAGCAGTGGAAATTTTCTGTCCTTTCGGAAAAATCCTGTGTGATTGTGACGGGTTGATTGGAGATCACCCTCACCCTTCCAGGTCCTGTGCTGACTCTGCCTCTGGAGACCGTTGCATG
Source organism: Pleurodeles waltl (assembly GCF_031143425.1). Lineage (NCBI taxonomy): Eukaryota > Metazoa > Chordata > Amphibia > Caudata > Salamandridae > Pleurodeles > Pleurodeles waltl. The sequence goes on along the minus strand of NC_090440.1, from coordinate 726,049,609 downwards.
ACCCACTTCCCATCCCGTGATTGGTGGAGTACTCAGAATCAGCGGGTTGCCGGGAAGTTAAAGACTCCTCTGTACCTCCCGAGGAGAGAGAATGGTTTGGAGGAAACGGACAGACGAGTATCAAAGGAGGAGAGGAACGAGCTACCGGAGGTCAACAGAGTAGACGACGGGAGGCGCTTCGAGGCCCAGCAACAGGAGGAAGCCGCCGAAGACGTCAGACGGATCCCGCGGGAGTAGGCAGCCGGGAGGACGAAGCGCTAATGCCCGCCGTGCTTCTGGAGAAGCGCGGCGAAGCCAGGTACGTAGGATCACAGACCTGAGGGAAATAGAGAAAAAGTGAGAGTGAGAGAAACGTAACAAAAAGGCCGAAAGGGGAAAAGAAGAGAAAACGGGAGTTGGGAAGGGGGGAAGGGGAAAACAGAGCACGAAGACATCTCCACATCGAGCACATAACAGCACTTTAATTTTGTCTATAAGAGCACAAGGCACTTGAAGGGCACCGCACCTACAAAGGCATAAAAGAGTATCTAAAAGAAGCGAAAGAGCAGTAAAGCGCTAAGAATAGGCCAAAGAAGGGTTTCAGGTGACCCAAGAGAGATAGTGAGACAGTAACTAATGGTAACTTCACAAATAAGACGTGTAGAGATTAGAAAGGAGAAATAAAGGGAAAAACAACTTCCGTGAACCTTCGGCTTAACCTCTATCCTCTGTTCTTGTACATGTACCTCCCGGGACACCTACATATCGAGGACGCAAGAGAGAGAGAGAGAAGAGTGAGAACGAGTCCAACAAAGAAACAACCACCCACCCAAAGGAGAAAATCCCTTTAAACCTACCTGCACCGTACCTCACAGGGTTTTTTACTTACCGTAATAAAACACTGGCACACCTGACCAACGCGTTTGAGTAGTCTTTCAACACGGGAACCAATCACAAGTGGTGTCAGAAGTGGGATTTGATAGAACCCCATCATGGAAGAAAAAGCAGAAACCTACAAGTACGGGAATGGTTTGTACAATCACTGGGGATTTCCGACGGAGTCAGAATGAAGACCCCACATTGAAACATGCATGGCAGCAGGCAAACGTCGGGGCAGTACAAGGGGTAGGTCCCAGATTCTTGATCCAAAATAATGTATTATATAGGAAACCCAACAATACAAGAGGAAATACCCTGCAATTAGTAGTGCCCCGTAGTCACCGCCAACAGGTATTACAGTTAGCCCATGGGGAAGGTCACTTGGGCAGAGAGAAAACTGAGGAAGCTGTACTGAAACGGTTTTATTAGCCGGGTGTTTATGGAGAGGTTCGTAGGCACTGTTCAGAGTGTACAAAATGTCAGTTATACAATCCCTCTAATACACGACCTGTTCCCCTACAGCCCCTACCTATCATAGATATTCCCTTCACTAGAGTGGGAATGGATATCATTGGTCCCCTCATTCCTTCAACTAGAGGTAGGCAGTATGTATTGGTATTAGTGGATTACGCCACGAGGTATCCAGAAGCGATTGCCTTCCCCAGTATGCATACAAAAGCAGTCGCCCAAGCAATGATAGAGTTCTTTTCAAGGGTAGGCTTCCCGAATTAAATTTTAACAGACCAGGGGACTCCGTTTATGTCCAGACTAATGACCGAGGTCTGTAAATTACTAGGAGTGAAACAAATCCGTACTTCGGTATATCACCCTCAAACAGACGGACTAGTGGAGAGATACAATAAAACTATTATGTCTCTCCTACGAAAAAGTATAACTGAGGCAGGTAAGGATTGGGAAAAGAAACTTCCTCTGGTCCTTTATGCTATCCAGACGCATATACAGTCCTCTTTAGGTCATAGTCCTTTTGAAATGTTGTTCGGTCGCCAACCCCGTACATTGCTAGATATGTTAGTTGAACAATGGGAGGAGACTGAAGAAGAGGTTAAGGATTTATTAACCTATACCCGAGAATTGCGAGATAACCTCAATACTGTATGGGAAGAAGCACACTCTGCAATGCGTGTGGCCCAGCAGAAGCAGAAACAGACATATGACACTCATAGTGTTGTTAGAACCATGACAGTGGGAGATAAAGCACTGGTCTTACGTCCCAGTACCGATAATAAATTATTGGCCCGATGGCAAGGTCCCTATGAAGTTACTGCCCAAATAAACCCCACCACATATAAGTTATCCATGTCCCAAAATGGCGGAAGAGAACAGATATATCATATCAACCTGCTTAAGAAATGGATAGAACCCCCTGATGAACAAACCGTCCATTATATCACCACGGAAGTAAATGAAGAGATTCCCTATCCCATACTTACAAAAACCCCTGAATCCTCCCCAGGGAAACCCTGGATCAATCCTGATCTAACCCAACAATATTTAAGTCAGCGGCAGGAAATGGTGACCCAAAACCAAGACATATTCTCTAAATATCCAGGAAGAACCTCCCGTATACAACATCCCATTCGACTTAAAGAAAATACGGTGTCTAGACAGAGACCGTACCGCATCCCTGAGGCCAAACAAAAACATATAGAGGAAGAAGTCCAGGCCATGTTAGCAGCCGGTATTATAGAGCCCTCAGCTAGTCCCTGGTGTTCGCCAGTGGTATTAGTTCCTAAACCCGACGGCAGCACCCGATTTTGGGGGTCATTCTGACTTTGGCAGGCGGCGGAGGCCGCCCGCCAAAGTACCGGCGTCAGAATACCGCTGCGCGGTCAAAAGACCGCCGCGGTAATTCTGATTTTCCCGCTGGGCTGGCGGGCGACCGCCAGAAGGCCGCCCGCCAGCCCAGCGGGAAACCCCCTTCCATGAGAATGCCGGCTCCGAATGGAGCCGGCGGAGTGGAAGGGGTGCGACGGGTGCAGTTGCACCCGTCGCGATTTTCAGTGTCTGCTTGGCAACACCCGTTACCGCCATCCAGGTTCTGGCGGTCAGAACCGCCAGAGCGAGGCTGGCGGTACGGGGGTCGGAATCCCCATGGTGGCGCAGCCTGCAGCGCCGCCATGGAGGATTCCCCAGGGCAGCGGGAAACCGGCGGGACACCGCCGGTTTTCCGTTTTTGACCGCGGCGTCAGAATGCCCATGGATGCACCGCCAGCCTGTTGGCGGTGCATCCGCGGTCGTTGGCCTGGCGGTAGTCTACCGCCAGGGTCAGAATGACCCCCTTTGTGTTGATTATAGAGGTGTCAATAACTTAACATATTTTGATGCATACCCTATGCCTAGGATTAACGAGTTAGTTGAAAGATTGGGACAAGCCAAATTTCTAACCACGCTGGATCTCACGAAGGGATACTGGCAGATACCCCTGAGAGAAACAGATAAAGAAATAACAGCCTTTGCCACTCCTTCAGGTTTATACCAATTCACTGTCTTGCCATTTGGTTTACACGGGGCTCCTGCCACCTTCCAAAGACTCATGGATGACATATTATGACCATATAGGCAGTATGCGGATGCCTATCTGGATGATATAGTTATCTATAGCAGAACATGGAATGACCACATGTCTCACCTTGAGTCCGTTTTAAGTGCTCTTAGAAAAGCGCAGCTAACCGCCAACCCAGAGAAGTGTAGACTAGGACAAACTAGCATTAAATATCTGGATTATGTGGTAGGAGGGGGTAAGATAAGCCCACAAATAGAGAAGCTAGATGCCATTGCACAGATGACTTATCCGAGAAAAAAAAAAGATATTAGGGCATTTTTGGGACTGGTTGGCTACTACAGACGGTTTATACCCCACTTTTCAACTATAGCCGAACCCCTTACTAACTTGTTGTGAAAGTCATGTCCCAATAAACTTAAACCTCCTTCGGATATTGAGTTGGGTAGTTTCGAAAAGCTTAAGACCGCTCTGACTTCCGCACCAGTCCTCTGCTGTCCTGATTTTGACAAATCTTTTGTGCTATTAACAGATGCCTCAGAGGTTGGACTTGGGGCTGTGTTAATGCAGAATCAGGAGGATGCCTCTCTCCACCCTCTGCTGTATATCAGCCGGAAACTTCTTCCCCGTGAACGTCACTATCCGGCTATTGAAAAGGAGTGCTTAGCCATTAAGTGGGCTATTGAATCCCTTCGATATTATCTGTCTGGTCGAACTTTTACCCTGGTCACTGACCATGCCCCGCTCACCTGGCTCGCTCATCATAAAGACACTAATTCCCGGGTGCTACGCTGGTTCCTTTCCTTACAGCCTTTTTCGTTTCAGATCCAGCACCTCCCGGGTAGCAAAATGGTGACAGCTGATTTTTTGTCTCGGTATCCTGTATCTCCGTGTCTCGACAGTCCACTCTCTAGGGGGAGTGTTTGTGATGGGTTGATTGGAGATCACCCTCACCCTTCCAGGTCCTGTGCTGACTCTGCCTCTGGAGACCGTTGCATGACCCACTTCCCATCCCGTGATTGGTGGAATACTCAGAATCAGCGGGTTGCCGGGAAGTTAAAGACTCCTCTGAACCTCCCGAGGAGAGAGAATGGTTTGGAGGAAACGGACAGACGAGTATCAAAGGAGGAGAGGAACGAGCTACCGGAGGTCAACAGAGTAGACGACGGGAGGCGCTTCGAGGCCCAGCAACAGGAGGAAGCCGCCGAAGACGTCCGACGGATCCCGCTGGAGTAGGCAGCCGGGAGGACGAAGCGCTAATGCCCGCCGCGCTTCTGGAGAAGCGCGGCGAAGCTAGGTACGTGGGATCACAGACCCGAGGGAAATAGAGAAAAAGTGAGAGTTAGAGAAACGTAACAAAAAGGCCGAAAGGGGAAAAGAAGAGAAAACGGGAGTTGGGAAGGGGAAAACAGAGCACGAAGACATCTCCACATCGAGCACATAACAGCACTTTAATTTTGCCTATAAGAGCACAAGGCACTTGAAGGGCACCGCACCTACAAAGGCATAAAAGAGTATCTAAAAGAAGCGAAAGAGCAGTAAAGCAATAAGAATAGGCCAAAGAAGGGTTTCAGGTGACCCAAGAGAGATAGTGAGACAGTAACTAATGGTAACTTCACAAATAAGATGTGTAGAGATTAGAAAGGAGAAATAAAGGGAAAAACAACTTCCGTGAACCTTCGGCTTAACCTCTATCCTCTGTTCTTGTACATGTACCTCCCGGGACACCTACATATCGAGGACGCAAGAGAGAGAGAGAGAGAAGAGTGAGAACGAGTCCAACAAAGAAACAACCACCCACCCAAAGGAGAAAATCCCTTTAAACCTACCTGCACCGTACCTCACTGGGTTTTTTACTTACCATAATAAAACACTGGCACACCTCACCAACGCGTTTGAGTAGTCTTTCAACACGGGAACCAATCACAGTGATGATCTAATACCCCAGAGAAATGTTCTTGTGCTATAACTTTTATAACATTTTATTTAATTTCCTGATAGACAATGTTCCATAGAAAACAATAGCTTTCAGTAGTTTAATGTAGTTGAAACATTTTATCTGTGCAAGGGAAACTGTTGAGGACAGTAGAAGAAGCTGAACCAATGAGAAAAAAATGAAAACAAGAATGCAAGGAAGAAACGTTCTTTAATGTAATTGGTAATGTCCTAACCACCCCATTGCCTGACCAATGGTAGAGTAGCTAGTTATTTTATGGGGCTTTAATATCGAAATGTTTAGGTGATGTTAGTTCAGATTTATTTTTTTGCTGAGGCAGATTTTATTTTTCTTCCCCATGTGCAGACTTACTTTCTTTTTTGCTGAAGCTTATTTCAGATGCAGCTACTGTCTGTGCTGTGTTCAGATGTGCATTTATTTCTGCTAGTAAATAATGTACTATGTGCCACTTACAGTTCAGATGCATTGAGGCCATATAATTGGACTGTTTCCATATATTTCACTGTCCACTGAAGATGACCAGAAGATGCTCAACTGCGTCTTTTTAAACATTCTTTTCAGCACTGGCTAATACTATTCTCAAGCCTACGAGTTACCAGCTCTGATGCACAATGAGACGTGTTCGGGACCATACAGGTTTGCCAAAGTGGGAAAGCCGAGATTCGTCTTCTAATTCCTCATGCCACAAATAAGCCAGAATCCTTGACCCCAATTTGGATCAGATCATCCTAATTACACGCCAAGGGGTGCACCACTAAGATTCCAAAAGTTCCCTTGAAATGCAGTAATGTGGGCTTTCATATAGTGTTTGGCTCTACTGTTTGATAAAGTACAGCAATATGAACATCAAGGGGCAGACGGCACAGTGCAAAAGCAGTGCAGTTTTCCATTTACCATCAAAAAGGCAACCAGTGCAAAAACGGCACTTCGCTAACATAAACCAAGAACTAAAGATGTGACTTTTGCACCACCCAACCAGTGGAAATATTTGTACCAGTCAAGTAGTTGTATGCCATTTACAAGGTCCGAGAAGAGTGAAAGTTACAGTGGCTGCAGCTGCCTCAAGTACTTTGAGGGTAGTTTACAGCTGGACTGGTTTGGCATCAAGTGCAAAGTCTACATTTCTGCTTGTTTGAATTACTTCACAAGCAGTAACTGTCAGATTCGTCCTGCCCTTTCCTAATCTGCCTCCCTCCAATACAGTTAGGAGCCAGCCACCTGGGAGGCTACAACAAATGCAGTGATAAGGTGCACCAGATGCAATGACAAATGCATGAGCCTATACAGTGAGATGAGGTCACTGCGACAGTGGTGATTAAATCATCATACGCATTTCCTCGTTCCTGGATCAACACGGGCCATCCTGAAGATATAACAAGCAGTTCATACTGCAAGGTGCATTTTTCATTTCATTTTGAACTTGGGACCACCACTAACTGGAGAAAAAAATATGTAGACCCGGCCCGACCCCCCCACACCCTGTGACGTCAGCACACGATCGCGCGCTCTCTTCCGATCACGTGGGGGAGGCCGAGAGAGGCTTCAAAGGGAAGGACATGTATTTCCTTCCCTTTTAAGTCTCTCTCTGCATTTTGGCAGCCGGATTGAAAGCAATCCGGCTGTCAAAACGCCCACTAGACACCAGGGATGTCTTTTTACTAAGGAAATTGGTATAAGGGAGCGACCCCTTGGGCAAGGGTCACTCCCAGGGGGGGCATTTTTTAAAGGCCTTTTCTGCCCCCCCTGGGGCCAGATCGGCCTATTATTAGGCCGATCTGGCCCCAGGGGGGGCAGAAACCTCTAGGCACCAGGGATATATATATTTTTTTTTTTGTTTTTGTTTAGCTTTTTCTTTTAGGTGTGGGGAGCGACCCCTTATTCAAGGGTCACTCCCATAGGGGGGCAAATTATATTTAGGCCATTTCTGCCCCGCTTGGGGGCAGATTGGCCTATTTTTATGAGGCCAATCTGCCCCCAAGGGGGGCAGAAACCACTAGACACCAGGGAGTTTTTTTTTTGTTCAGGAATTTCACGTAATGGGAGCGACCCCTTAGGCAAGGGTCGTTCCCCTGGGGGCAAATTTATTTTAGGCCATTTCTACCCCCAGGGGGACAGATCAACCTATTTTAATTAGGCCGAGAAACCACTAGGCACCGGGGATTTTTTTTGTCGCTGTTGTTGTTTTACAGATGGGGAGCGACCCCTCAGGCAAGGGTCGCTCCCCTGGAGGGGCAAATTGTATTTAGGCCATTTCTGCCCGCTTTGGGGGCAGATCGGACGATTTTAGGTCAATCTGCCCTCAAGGGGAGCAGAAACTACTAGGCACCAGGGATCTTTTTTTTTGCTCTGTCATGCAAGGGGAGCGACCCCGTAGGCAAGGGTCGCCCCCCGGGGGGATGGGGGGAGCAAATTTATTTTAGGCCATTTCTGCCCCCCTGGGGCCGGCTGAGCTAGAGGCGAAAATCCACAGGTAGGCACTTTGCAAAAAACACCTCTGTTTTCTGTGAAAAAATGTGATGTGTCCATGTTGTGTTTTGGGCCATTTCCTTTCGTGGGCTCTAGGCCAACCCACACAAGTGAGGTACCATGTTTATCTGGAGACTTGGGGAACGCAGGGTAGAAGGACATTTGTGGCTCCTCTCAGATTCCAGAATTTCTGTCACTGAAATGAGAGGAAAAAGTATTTTTTTTGGCCAAATTTTGAGGTTTGCAAAGGATTCTGGGTAACAGAACCTGGTCAAAGCCCCACAAGTCACCCCATCTTGGATTCCCCTAGGTGTCTAGTTTTCAGAAATGTGCTGGTTTGCTAAGTTTCCCCAGGTGCCGGCTGAGCTAGAGGTCAAAATCCAGACGGTAGGCACTGTTTTCTGTGAATAAATGTGATGTGTCCATGTTGTGTTTTGGGCGCTAGGCCTACCCACACAAGTGAGGTACCATTTTTATCGAGAGACTTGGGGGAACGCTGGGTGGAAGGAAATTTGTGGCTCCTCTCAGATTCCAGAACTTTCTGTCACCAACATGTGAGGAAAATGTGTTTTTTAGCCAAATTTTGAGGTTTGCAAAGGATTCTGGGTAGCAGAACCTGGTCAGAACCCCACAAGTCACCCCATCTTGGATTCCCCTAGGTCTCTTTTTTTCAAAAATGCACAGGTTTGGTAGGTTTCCCTAGGTGCCGGTGAGCTAGAGGCCAAAATCTACAGGTAGGCACTTTGCAAAAAACAGCTCTATTTTCTGTCAAAAAATGGGATGTGTCCATGTTGTGTTTTGGGGCATTTTCTGTTGCGGGCGCTAGGCCTATCCACACAAGTGAGGTATAATTTTTATCGGGAGACTTGGGGGAACGCTGGGTGGAAGGTAATTTGTGGCTCCTCTCAGATTCCAGAACTTTCTGTCACCGAAATGTGAGGAAAATGTGTTTTTTTAGCCAAATTTTGAGGTTTGCAAAGGATTCTGGGTAACAGAACCTGGTCAGAGCCCCACAAGTCACCCCATCTTGGATTCCCCTAGGTCTCTAGTTTTCAAACATGCACAGGTTTGGTAGGTTTCCCTAGGTGCCGGCTGAGCTAGGGGCCAAAATCTACAGGTAGGCACTTTGCAAAAAACACCTCTGTTTTCTGTAAAGAAAATGGGATGTGTCCACGTTGTGTTTTGGGCCATTTCCTTTCGTGGGCGCTAGGCCTACCCACACAAGTGAGGTACCATTTGTATCGGGAGACTTGGGGGAACGCTGGGTGGAATGAAATTTGTGGCTCCTCTCAGATTCCAGAACTTTCTGTCACCGAAATATGAGGAAAATTTGTTTTTTTAGCCAAATTTTGAGGTTTGCAAAGGATTCTGGGTAACAGAACCTGGTCAGAGCCCCACAAGTCACCCCATCTTGGATTCCCCTAGGCCTCTAGTTTTCAAACATGCACAGGTTTGGTAGGTTTCCCTAGGTGCCGGCTGAGCTAGGGGCCAAAATCTACAGGTAGGCACTTTGCAAAAAACACCTCTGTTTTCTGTAAAGAAAATGGGATGTGTCCACGTTGTGTTTTGGGACATTTCCTTTCGTGGGCGCTAGGCGTACCCACACAAGTGAGGTACCATTTTTATCGGGAGACTTGGGGGAACGCTGGGTGGAAAGAAATTTGTGGCTCCTCTCAGATTCCAGAACTTTCTGTCACCGAAATGTGAGGAAAATTAGTTTTTTAGCCAAATTGTGAGGTTTGCAAAGGATTCTGGGTAACAGAACCTGGTCAGAGCCCCACAAGTCACCCCATCTTGGATTCCCCTAGGTCTCTAGTTTTAAAAAATCCACAGGTTTGGTAGATTTCCCTAGGTGCCTGCTGAGCTAGAGGCCAAAATCTACAGGTAGGCACTTTTCAAAAAACACCTCTGTTTTCTGTAAAGAAAATGGGATGTGTCCACGTTGTGTTTTAGGCCATTTCCTTTCGTGGGCGCTAGGCCTACCCACACAAGTGAGGTACCATTTTTATCGGGAGACTTGGGGGAACGCTGGGTGGAAGGAAATTTGTGGCTCCTCTCAGATTCCAGAACTTTCTGTCACCAAAATGTGAGGAAAATGTGTTTTTTTAGCCAAATTTTGAGGTTTGCAAAGGATTCTGGGTAGCAGAACCTGGTCAGAACCCCACAAGTCACCCCATCTTGGATTCCCCTAGATCTCTTTTTTTTAAAATGCACAGGTTTGGTAGGTTTCCCTAGGTGCCGGTGAGCTAGAGGCCAAAATCTACAGGTAGGCACTTTGCAAAAAACAGCTCTTTTTTCTGTCAAAAAATTGGATGTGTCCATGTTGTGTTTTGGGGCATTTTCTGTTGCGGGCACTAGGCCTATCCACACAAGTGAGGTATAATTTTTATCGGGAGACTTGGGGGAACACTGGGTGGAAGGAAATTTGTGGCTCCTCTCAGATTCCAGAACTTTCTGTCACCGAAATGTGAGGAAAATGTGTTTTTTTAGCCAAATTTTGAGGTTTGCAAAGGATTCTGGGTAACAGAACCTGGTCAGAGCCCCACAAGTCACCCCATCTTGGATTCCCCTAGGTCTCTAGTTTTCAAACATGCACAGGTTTGGTAGGTTTCCCTAGATGCCGGCTGAGCTAGGGGCCAAAATCTACAGGTAGGTCCTTTGCAAAAAACACTTCTGTTTTCTGTAAAGAAAATGGGATGTGTCCACGTTGTGTTTTGGGCCATTTCCTTTCGTGGGCGCTAGGCCTACCCACACAAGTGAGGTACCATTTTTATCGGGAGACTTGGGGGAACGCTGGGTGGAATGAAAGTTGTGGCTCCTCTCAGATTCCAGAACTTTCTGTCACCGAAATGTGAGGAAAATGTGTTTTTTTAGCCAAATTTTGAGGTTTGCAAAGGATTCTGGGTAACAGAACTTATTCAGAGCCCCACAAGTCACCCCATCTTGGATTCCCCTAGGCCTCTAGTTTTCAAACATGCACAGGTTTGGTAGGTTTCCCTAGGTGCCGGCTGAGCTAGGGGCCAAAATCTACAGGTAGGCACTTTGCAAAAAACACCTCTGTTTTCTGTAAAGAAAATGGGATGTGTCCACGTTGTGTTTTGGGCCATTTCCTTTCGTGGGCGCTAGGCCTACCCACACAAGTCAGGAACCATTTTTATCGGGAGACTTGGGGGAACGCTGGGTGGAAGGAAATTTGTGGCTCCTGTCAGATTCCAGAACTTTCTGTCACCGAAATGTGAGGAAAATGTGTTTTTTAGCCAAATTTTGAGGTTTGAAAAGGATTCTGGGTAACAGAACCTGGTCAGAGCCCCACAAGTCACCCCATCTTGGATTCCCCTAGGTCTCTAGTTTTAAAAAATGCACAGGTTTGGTAGATTTCCCTAGGTGCCTGCTGAGCTAGAGGCCAAAATCTACAGGTAGGCACTTTGAAAAAAACACCTCTGTTTTCTGTAAAGAAAATGGGATGTGTCCACGTTGTGTTTTGGGCCATTTCCTTTTGTGGGCGCTAGGCCTACCCACACAAGTGAGGTACCATTTTTATCGGGAGACTTGGGGGAACGCTGGGTGGAATGAAATTTGTGGCTCCTCTCAGATTCCAGAACTTTCTGTCACCGAAATATCAGGAAAATGTGTTTTTTTAGCCAAATTTTGAGGTTTGCAAAGGATTCTGGGTAACAGAACCTGATCAGAGCCCCACAAGTCACCCTATCTTGGATTCCCCTAGGTCTCTAGTTTTCAAACATGCACAGGTTTGGTAGGTTTCCCTAGGTGCCAGCTGAGCTAGGGGCCAAAATCTACAGGTAGGCACTTTGCAAAAAACACCTCTGTTTTCTGTAAAGAAAATGAGATGTGTCCACATTGTGTTTTGGGCCATTTCCTTTCGTGGGCACTAGGCCTACTCACACAAGTGAGGTATCATTTTTATCGGGAGACGTGGGGGAACGCTGGGTGAAAGGAAATTTGTGGCTCCTCTCAGATTCCAGGACTTTCTGTCACCGAAATGTGAGGAAAATGTGTTTTTTAGCCAACTTTTGAGGTTTGCAAAGGATTCTGGGTAACAGAACCTGGTCAGAGCCCCACAAGTCACCCCATCTTGGATTCCCCTAGGTCTCTAGTTTTCAAAAATGCACAGGTTTGGTAGATTTCCCTAGGTGCCTGCTGAGCTAGAGGCCAAAATCTACAGGTAGGCACTTTGCAAAAAACACCTGTGTTTTCTGTCAAAAAATGGGATGTGTTCACGTTGTGTTTTGGGGCAATTCCTGTCGCGGGCGCTAGGCCTACCCACACAAGTGAGTTATCATTTTTATCGGGAGACTTGGCGGAACATAGAATAGCAAAACAAGTGTTATTGCCCCTTGTCTTTCTCTACATTTTTTCTTTCCAAATATAAGAGAGTGTGTAAAAAAGACATCTATTTGAGAAATGCCCTGTAATTCACATGCTAGTATGGGCACCCCGGAATTCAGAGATGTGCAAATAACCACTGATCCTCAACACCTTATCTTGTGCCCATTTTGGAAATACAAAGGTTTTCTTGATAGTTATTTTTTACTCTTTATATTTCAGTAAATTAATTGCTGTATACCCTGTATGGAATGAAAACCCAAGGCACAGTGCAGGTCATTTATTGGTTCTGGGTACCTAGAGTTCTTGATGAACCTACAAGCCCTATATATCCCCGCAACCAGAAGAGTCCAGCAGACGTAACGGTATATTGCTTTAAAAAATCTGACATTGCAGGAAAAAGTTACAGAGTAAAACGTAGAGAAAAATTGCAGATTTTTTCACCTCAATATCAATATTTTTTTTTTTCAGTTGTGATTTTCTGTAGGAAACCCTTGTAATTACCCCTTGCTGAATTCAGAATTTTGTCTACATTTCAGAAATGTTTCGGTTTCTGCGATCCAGCATTGGTTTCATGCCCATTTCTGTCACTGACTGGAAGGAGGCTGAAAGCACAAAAAATCATAAAAATGGGGTATGTCCCAGTAAAATGGCAAAATTGTGTTGAAAAATTGGGTTTTCTGATTCAAGTCTTCCTGTTCCTGAAAGCTGGGAAGCTGGTGATTTTAGCACCGCAAACCCTTTGTTGATGCCATTTTCAGGGAAAAAAACACAAGCCTTCTTCTGCAGCCCCTTTTTCCCATTGTTTTAAAAAAAACTAAATGTTTACTGTATTTTGACTAATTTCTTGGCCTCCTTCTGGGGAACCCACAAAGTCTGGGTACCTCTAGAATACCTAGGATGTTGGAAAAAAAGGACGCAAATTGGGCGTGGGTAGCTTATGTGAACAAAACGTTATGAGGGCCTAAGCGCGAACTGCCCCAAATAGACAAAAAAAAAGGCTCGGCACAGGAGGGGGAAAAGGCCTGGCAGCGAAGGGGTTAATTCCATTAAACAGTTATCTGCAGGCCACAAACTACTCTATGCAGCAGATACTAAACCCCCTAAGCTTTCAACTGGTCTAGCAAGATGACGTTGCATATTTGCTTTTTAGCTTAAGGCTTTGGTAAAGCATGTTTGTGTGCTACACGATTATCAGAAAAATGAGTTTCCTGTCCCTGGAGCTTGCTATTCAATTGTATTATGAGCTCGTGTTTACCAGAAAATGAAATACAGCCAAGGATGCAGCACCCATGTGAACCTGTTGTATCACGTGCAGTGTGAGGATTGTTTTTATATGCAGTGTATTTCTACTACGGACAACCTGCGACAAAGTTGTTAGCACAAACAACAGCCACGTGACTGTGCAAAAGCTGCTCTGCTCTCTGATACTAAACGTTCTTTAAGCTAACAACGATTTACTGCCCAGATAACAGTGAAAGTGCCACAGAACTCACAGATCACTTCGGTTTGGAGGGACTGCTCTCTATGTAAGTGTTGCAGATTCCCTTTTGTTCTGCATAGATTTAAATTACAATATGGCACATTTCCTATCTGCACGGACTGAAGTGTTTTTCGGCGCCTTCTGTTTTTTTGCATGTACTGGAACAGTAAACACTCCCTTAAAATTAGAATAAGAAACCTGGTTTGAACGAATAGCTGTGAATGGGGTTAGCAGGGGCCTCAGCAATCAGGGACGGTCATTGAAACTCTCAGTGGGACCCACTCTCTTAGTTCGAAGCTGCCTCCACATGCAAAGGCCTATCGTGTAAACAGTCTTTCTAATTCTCTGCAGTCCTGTGATCAGAAACCCTGCTTGTTTTCGATAGAAGTTTGAGGAACAGAAAGTGAAACCAACAGGTGACATTTCCCTTTCAATTACACTGGCTCAGACAAGAACCAAGGACCTGTATTTAAACACTCATTGTTGGGGGCACAGCATCTGAACCATCCGAGACGTGGCACCTCGCCTGCGTTTCCTTGGCTTCCGAAAACGCTGCAAAAAGCCCGCAGCTGCAGGCTGTGCCATTCACCTAGGCTTGCTTTGCCTTGTGCTCCTGGTCGTGTTGCTCCATGGGCTATAGTTCGGCCCGCAACGCTGCCTTGTTTGCCACAGCGGACTGCAGTGCGGCCCGAGGAGCCTCCCTCTTCTTCTGGGGGACGCCGTGGTTCTGCAAGGCAGCCTGCTGTGGCTGTTTTAGCATCACAGATGCATTCCGTGACTCCTGCCTTTGCTTTGTGTCAGGCACGCCACGGGTCTGCGCTGGGGCCCGTAGTGTAGTCCCTGGAGCTCCTACATCATGGCCTTCATTACAACCCTGGCGGTCGGTCATAAAGAGGCGGTAACACCAACAGGCCGGTGGTAAACTGCCAACACAGACAGCCACATTAACACACCGACTGCCACGGCGGTAGCAACAAACACCGCGGCAATAACCGCCAACAGCCAGGCGGAAGACAATGTACTGCCCACAGCATTACAACAGGCCTATCCGCCAGCTTTTCCGGGCCGGTACCAATGCCATCAAAAGCTTGGCGGAAACAGAACACTGAAGGGAAACGACTCACCTCTCGACACTCAAGGAAGAACCATGACGCCATGGAGCCCGAGCTGCACTCTTTACCAATGCTGATGTACCTTCTTATACACCAGGAACACGAACGCCGGCGAAGACGACCATGGTGAGTACTGCACCTAGCACACAAGGGAGGGGGGAGGAAAAAGAGAGTGACACACACACGCAACACGCAAAATCCCCATCCCACCCCCAACACCATACACACAAACAGATGCAACAACATTACATATACAGCCTGTAACCCTCAGGAATAATGCAAGGACAAAAGGAATGGAGTTAAATGAGTGTAATAGTACAGTATTAGATAGAAAGAATAAACATTATGTACAATATATACAAAAGGAGGGACAATGCCCACTCCAAAATGTCCGTGGCCCACTGGGCCATAACACATAGGCCAAGGCCACACTTGATTCCTGCCTCAATACGGAGAGAACACTGCAGGGGCATCAGGTCGAAAAAACACAGGCACCTCAGGGGGACGTGGAAGGGGGGGGCACCTGAGCCAGAAGATGGTACAGTGCCACTGGCCTGGAGTGGGTGGTTTGCCCATTGCCTGGTACTGGGGATTGCAAAGCCACAGTCTCTCAAGTGGGTGGTTTGCCCACTGCTTGGTCCTGGGGAGTGCAATGCCATAGTCTCTCTAGTGGGTGGTTTGCCCACTGCTTGGTCCTGGGGAGTGCAAAGCCACAGTCTCTCAAGTGGGTGGTTTGCTCACTGCTTGGTCCTGGGGAGTGCAAAGCCACAGTCTCTCAAGTGGATGCCTTCTTCCACTGGTTCTGGAGGGGGCCTTGTGCCCAGTATGATTCATCCTGGCAAGGAGGGGCTGAGTGGATGCCTTCTTCCACTGGTTCTGGAAGGGGCCTTGTGCCCAGTGTGCTTCATCCTGGATGGGGCAAGGTCACAGTCTCACACCTGGGTGTCACACCGACAGGTGTTGCAGGGGCCAGGACGCACTGCAGCCCATGTAGTCACCACTAGACACTGCTCACCGGCTGTGACGGCTGCTCAGTGGATGCCAGTTGTGCTGCAGGTGGTGGTGCTGTCAGTGGTGGTGGTATCCTCCAGGCCTTCACTTGCAGCCTCGGACGGCTGAAGTGCCATGGCTGGTGTTGGGTGCCCCTTCCTGCCCTTGGCAGATGGCAGTGCCCCCTTGCTTCTGCCAGCTGGTGTATTTTTCTTGTCCTTGCTGGCTGGTGGTTCCTCCTTCCCCTTGCTGGCTGGTGTCCCCTTCTTGCCCTTGCTAGGTGGAGGACCCTTCTTGGCCTTGGCAGGTGGTGCTGGCACCCTGGATGGGCTGACGGGTGCCTCCTTGGAGCCTCTCACACCTGCAGTTGCTGCAGAAACCACAGTGGCCATGGACTGGGTGGCTGAGGTGCTGGGCTGGGTTCTGGCCACCATGGCCTGAGGTGAAGGGGTAGGGAATAGGTCAATGTTGGCGAGGAAAAGCTTCTTAGGGAGACTGGGGAGGGAAGAGGGTGAAGGTTTGGGTGTGGAGGAAGAAGGAGTGGTTCTAAGAGGTTTCAGTTTGCTGTGTTTGGGTGCAGGTGCATGGGCTGGATGCTGTTGTGAGGTGGATGGCTGTTGGGTGTCTGAGTGCTTGCGTTTGTGTACTTTGGGAGGAGGGGGCACAGACACAGTGGGAGAGGACACAGGGGACGTGTGCATGGATGTGGAGGTGGTGACTGCCAGTGAGGGGCGGGTAGTGATAGGCCTGTTGGTGATGGAGGTACTGGATGAGGATGTAGTGCATGCAGGTGTGAGTGTAGACGCTACTGGGAGGGAGGTGGATGACGAGGAGGAGGGGGACACAGTGGAGGCAGTGGATGTTGGTGTCGGCATGGGGATGGTGCTTATGTGAGTGCCTGTGAGATGAAGTGTGGTTCTTGTGTTTGCCTGAGGCATTTCTGTGTGTTGATTTGGGTAATTGCTGGTCTGAAGGTGTGCTTGGGATAGGCTGGGGTTGAGGGGGATTGGGACTGTGTAGAGGAAATTGGAGGGGGGAGGCTGGATAAAGGGACAGTGGTTGCCATCAGTGAGTTGGCCAGAGCCTGGAATGCTCTCTGTTGGGCCACCACGCCAGAGTGAATGCCCTCCAGGTATGCATTTGTTTGTTGCAAATGCCCTGCTAGACCCTGGATGGCATTTAGTATGGTTGACTGCCCAACAGAGAGGGATCTCAGGAGGTCAATAGCCTCCTCACTGAGGGCAGCAGGGCTGACTGGGGTAGGGCCTGAGGTGCGTGGGGCGAAGGAGATGCCCACCCTCCTGGTTGAGCAGGCACAGGAAACATGCTGAGGGGCTGCTGGAAGGGCGGTGCTGGTAGGGGGGTGACGGCTATACCTGAAGTTGGGGTGGCACAGAGGTGTCCCCCACCACCAGAGAGCTTCCATCGGGGGAGGTGTCGCTGTCGGTATTGTCCCCTCCTGTCTCCGTCGTGGTGCTTCCCTCGCCCTCAGTCCCACTGGTGCCCTCACCGTTGGTGGATTCGGCCTCCAGGCCCATGTAGGATGCAGCTCCCTCCGTCGCCGGTGCCTTTTCTCCTCTACCAGATGATGCTAATGCACACAGAAACATGGTGAAAAAACAAAAAGGGGGGGAGACAGAGGATACACTTGGTCAATGCCAGTTGGCCTACACAACTCACAGGGAACAGCCCTATGCACTAGGCCATGCACTACCAGTTACAATGCTATTCGCCAGCCCATGGTGTACAATACCTAACACCATTAGCTGCACACCTGAAACCCACAGTACCCTGCCCAGTAATAGATGCCCACTAACATTATTGGGGTTGGAGTGCATCTGAGCTTGCCCATCATTGAACATACTCTGCCATGTTTGCCCTGGTTTAGGGGCACCCACAGCTTACATCCCCACCTAGGTAGTACCTTAATGCACGCAAAGTCATGATTCTGAATCTGTACTCACCCTCTTGTGGCTGCTGTGATGCCTTCAAGCACCCATCCAACTCCAGATAGTCCAGTATGCGGGACATCAGGGGGGTCATGGTACGATGGGCACCCCTTCCTCGTTGGGAGGCCAGGCCCAGCTGGGCCTCCTCAATCTTCCTTGCTCAACGCCGCAGGTCCTCCCACCGTTTGTGGCAGTGGGTGCTCCGCCTGTCAAAGACCCCCAGAGTCCGCACCTCCTTGGTGATGGCATGCCAAATACCCTTTTTCTGATGGGCGCTGACCTGCAGAAAAAATTCAGCAGAAAAGGTATTAGTCATACCGTCCGGACTGTTATACTCATGGCCCACCATATCCCCTCATCCCCTTACGCACATACATTAACCACCATACATGCAGCACTCTGATCCAGGAACCCTCAGACCCCCCCCCACACGAGGCTTTCACATACAGCAACCCATACATTCATGCCCCACGCATCATGCTCACAGTGTACTCACCTGTTTGTCTGCAGGACCATAGAATAAAGGGTACTGGAGTAGGACCCCATCCGCCAGTCTCTCCAACTCCTCCGAAGTGAAGGCGGGGGCCATTTCCCCAGACACTCGAGCCATTGTTGCTTCCAGACGCAGATCACAGCAGCACTTGCAAAGTAGGGCCCCTCCTGTTGAAGGTCAGGTAGCAAGTGAGTGAACAGATAGAAAATGGCGGTGACGTACCGTACCGTCACCGCTGGCGTACATTGCCATTGGCTCCTGGAACCCATAGTCCCCAATGATAACCAATGTGATGTTGCACAGCGGTCATCGACCACCAACCGCAGCGGTGCACAACGCCAGCAGAATTACCTAATTTCCACTTGTCCCTCCTCACAGGTCAGGCAGCCGCTATTTCAGGTGGATACAGGCCATGGCACCTATCTGTGTCACAGCAGACATTGGCACATCAGCTGACTTTCAAGTTCACATACTGTTTCTGTAAAGCACAAATTGCATATTAATGTGGAAATATTTTTGAATATGACCTTCTTCTCACCATTTTTCATCCTAGAGTTCAACCGCTGAGAATGAATAGGAGATGGAGATATCCCCCGGTATACAGACCCCTGGTGGACCTGGTGACAATGGAGGACAGGCACATTATCCTGACCTGCAGACTTGATAGGGCCACAATCCAAGAACTGTGTGTCCAATGGCAGCCAGACCTGATATCAGCTATCCGCCACTCCACAGGTATCCCCCCTCTAGTGCAGGTCCTGTCAGTGCTCCATTTCCTGGCAAGTGGTTCTTTCCAAGTGACAGTGGCCATGGCATCAGGGATGTCACAGCCTATGTTCTCAAACATTCTGACCAGAGTGTTGTCTGCCCTGATGAAACACATGCGCAGCTACATCGAATTCCCCTACATGGAGGATTTGGCCACAGTGAAGGCTGACTTCTGTACAATGGGACCTATCCCCAAAATCATTGGTGCCATTGATGGTACACATATTGCATTTGCCCCCCCCCGGAGAAATGAACAAGTGCTCAGAAATAGAAAAAGCTTTCACTCTCTGAATGTGCAGATGGTGTATTTGGTGGACCAGTACATCTCCCATGTCAATGCAAAGTATCCTGGCTCTTTGCATGATGCCTACATCTTGAGGAATAGCAGCATCCCATATGTGATGTCTCAACTCCAGAGGCACATGGTGTGGCTAATAGGTGAGCCCATGGTCCCCACCCAGTTGATGGGTGTGGGTTTGGCCCTAAGGGTGAGTGTGTGGCTAACAGGTATCCCTCGATATTTGCAGGTGACTCTGGTTACCCCAACCTCTCATGGCTACTG
Source organism: Pleurodeles waltl (assembly GCF_031143425.1). NCBI lineage: Eukaryota > Metazoa > Chordata > Amphibia > Caudata > Salamandridae > Pleurodeles > Pleurodeles waltl. Next base: position 726,030,106 of record NC_090440.1, on the reverse strand, counting down.
ACCCTAGTGAGGAATGCCAGGACAAGGGCAGAGTAACGTTACAATGAGGCACATGGGCGAACAAGGAGGATCATTGAGCGAACCATTGGCCTCCTGAAAGCCAGATTCCGGTGCCTCCATTACACTGTTTACAGTTTGTTAAACTAATACATATGTCAAACATTTTACAGACTCCATACTTGAATTTGTTCCACGGGTGTTTATTTAGGTGCTAATAAGTGGAGGGGATATTGCAATGGGCTGGGTTGCTGATGGAGGAAAGTCCAGGGTAGAGACCAGTCTATTTATATCACATGTGCATTGTCCAAGGGGGCATAGGAAGTGGAACAATGGCAGTTCAATGTGGACAGGGTGACAGAGTGGAACAGAAAGGTGACAATCAGGAGAGTCTTATTTCCTGGCGGGGGTCTTGGCAATGTTCTCTGGATCGCAGGGACGTTTGCAGGGTGGTTCTCCTGCAGGGGGTGGGGTGCTGGTGGCTGGTTGTTCCTGTGGTGGGGCCTGCTGTCCACTAGCGTTGGCGGAGGTTGAGGGCTGTTCTTCAGTGTGGCTAGTGTCAGGGGCCCGTTGGTATGCCACTGCCTCCCTCATGGTGTTGGCCATGTCTGCCAGCACCCCTGCAATGGTGACCTGTGTGGTGTGGATGTCCCTCAGGTCCTCCCTGATACCCAGGTACTGTCTCTCCTGCAGCCGCTGGGTCTCCTGCAACTTGGCCAGTATCTTGCCCACGGTCTCCTGGGAATAGTGATATGATCCCAGGATGTTGGTGAGTGCCTGGTGGAGAGTCAATTCCCCGGGCCTGTCCTCCCCCTGTCGCACAGCAGTCCTCCCAGCTTCCCTATTGTCCTGTGTCTCTGTCCCCTGAACTGTGTGCCCACTGCCACTGACCCCAGGTCATCCTGTTTTTGTGAGTTTGCCTGGGATCCCTGTAGTGGTGGACACACTGCTGATTGACGTGTCCTGGGGACACAAGGATGGGCCCTCTGGGTGGGTGCTGTGGTGGTGTTTCCTGAGGGGGGAGGCTCTTTGGTGGGTTGGGTCTGTGGCTGGGTAACTGTAGGAGGCTGGCCTGGCTTATAGTGGGTACCTTGTGGTACTTACACCTTGTGCCAGGTCCAGTTATCCCTTATTAGTAGACTAGAGGTGTTTCTAGCAGCTTAGGCTGTTAGAGGTAGCTATGGCAAAGCAGCTTAGGCTGAACTAGGAGACATGCAAAGCTCCTACTATACCACTTATATCATATAGCACAATATCATAAGAAAACACAATACTCAGAGTTACTAAAAATAAAGGTACTTCATTTTAGTAACAATCTGCCAAAAGTATCTTGGAGGATACCCTCACTTAGGATGTAAGTAATATACACAAATTATATGTACACAAACCCAAAACAGTTAAGTAACAGTAAGAAAAGTAATGCAAACAATGTAGAATCACAATAGGATGCAATAGGTAGACATAGGTCTAGGGGCAACACAAACCATATACTCCAAAAGTGGAATGCGAATCACGAATGGACCCCAGACCTATGAGAGGTTGTAGAGGGTTGCTGGGACTGTGAGAAAACAGTAAGGGTGTCCAAAATACCCCACCCCAAGACCCTGAAAAGTAGGAGTAAAGTTACACTACTACCCCAGAAAGACAGAATAGTCGTGATAGGGGATTCTGCAAGAACCACAAGCACAAGCACCAGCAAAACACTGAAGACAGATTCCTGGACCTGAGGACCTGTAAAGGAAGGGAACCAAGTCCAAGAGTCACAAAAGTGACCAGGGGGGCAGGAGCCCACTAAACCCCGGATGAAGGTGCAAAAGGGCTGCCTCTGGGGTAAAGAAGCCAAAGATTCTGCAACAACGAAAAGGGCTAGGAACTTCTCCTTTGGATGGAAGATGTCCCACAACCTGTTGGAGGTTGCAGAAGTGTTTCCAGGCAGAAATACCACAAACAAGCCTTGCTAGCTGCAAGAGTCGTGGATGAGGATTTTGGGTGTTGCTGGGGACCAGGAAGGACCAGGATGTCACCCCATGGAGGAGGAGACAGAGGGGATACTCAGCAACTCAAAGAGCCCCAACAGAAGCAGGCAGTACCCCCGGAAGTATCGGAACTGGCACTTGGAAGATCTGAGGACAGCGGTCGACTCAGAGTCACAAAGGAGGGTCCCACGACGTCGGAGTCCAACTCAGCAAGTTGGGCAATGCAGGATGGAGTGCTGGGGTCCCAGGCTAGGCTGTGCACAAAGGAAGTCCTGGAAAAGTGCACAGAAGCCAGAGCAGCTGCAAATCATGCAGTACACAGGTTTGCTGTCTGGTGTGGGGAGGCAAGGACTTACCCCCACCAATATTGGACAGAAGGGCCACTGGACTGTGGGAGACACTTGGACCCAGCTCCTGTGTTCCAGGGACCATGCTCGTCAGGATGAGAGGGGACCCAGACGACCAGTGATGCAGAAGTTTGGTGCCTGCATTGGCAGGGGGAAGATTCAGTTGAACCACGGGAGATTTCTTCTTGGCTTCCAGTGCAGGGTGAAGGCAGACAGCCCTCAGAGCATGCACCACCAGGAAACAATAGAGAAAGCCGGCAGGATGAGGTGCTACAATGTTGCTGGTAGTTGTCTTGCTACTTTGTTGCAGTTTTGCAGGCGTCCTGGAGCAGTCAGCGGTCGATCCTTGGCAGAAGTCGAAGAGGGAAGTGCAGAGATACTCTGGTGAGCTCTTGCATTCGTTATCTGAGGAATAGGCCAGAGGAGAGACCCTAAATAGCCAGAAAAGGAGGTTTGGCTACTAAGAAAGGAGGCTTGGCTACTGACCGAGGTAAGCAACTATCAGGAGCGGTCTCTGATGTCACCTGCTGGCACTGGCCACTCAAAGCAGTCCATTGTGCGCCAACACCTCTGAATCCAAGATGGCAGAGGTCTGGGCACACTGGAGGAGCTCTGAGCACCTCCCCTGGGAGGTACTGGTCAGGGGAGTGGTCACTCCCCTTTCCTTTGTCCAGTTTTGCACCAGAGCAGGGCTGGGGGATCCCTGAACTGGTGTAGACAGGCTTATGCAGAGATGGGCACCATCTGTGCCCATCAAAGCATTTCCAGAGGCTGGGGGAGGCTACTCCTCCCCAGCCCTTCAAACCTATTTCCAAAGGAAGAGGGTGTAACACCCTCTCTCAGAGGAAATCCTTTGTTCTTCCTTCCTGAGACTGGGCTGCCCAGACCCCAGGGGTGCAGAAACCTGTCTGAGGGGTTGACAGCAGCAGCAGCTGCAGTAGAGACCCCGGAAAGGCAGTTTGGCAGTACCCGGGTTCTGTGCTAGAGACCCCGGGATGCATGGAATTGTCCCCCCAATACCAGAATGGTATTGGGGTGACAAGTCCATGATCCTAGACATGTTACATGGCCATGTTCAGAGTTACCATTGTGACACTACACATAGGTAGTGCCTATGTGTAGTGCACACGTGTAATGGTGTCCCCACACTCCCAAAGTCCGGGGAATTTGCCCTTAACAATGTGGGGGCACCTTGGCTAGTGCCAGGGTGCCTACACACTAAGTAACTTGGCACCTAACCTTCACCAAGTGAGGGTTAGACATATAGGTGACTTATAAGTTACTTATGTGCAGTGAAAAATGGCTGTGAAATAACGTGGACGTTATTTCACTCAGGCTGCAGTGGCAGTCCTGTGTAAGAATTGTCTGATCTCCATATGGGTGGCAAAAGAAATGCTGCAGCCCATGGGGATCTCCTGGAAACCCAATACCCTGGGTACCTAGGTACTATATACAAGGGAATTATAAGGGTGTTCCATTGTGCCAATGAGAATTGGTGAAGATAGTCATAGCCTGCAGTGACAATTGTGAAAAGCAGAGAGAGCATAAACACTGAGGTTCTGGTTAGCAGAGCCTCAGTGATACAGTTAGGCACCACACAGGGAACACATACAGGGCATACATTATGAGCACTGGGGTCCTGCCTGGGAAGATCCCAGTGACACATGGGCAAAAACAAACATACATACATTGAAAATGGGGGTAACATGCCAGGCAAGATGGTACGTTCCTACACAACGCCCCGCCAAACGAAGGACAATAAGGGTAACATTGCCCAGATGAGTCTTCATTGTCTAAGTGGAAATATCTGGAGAGTCCATCTGCATTGGAGTGGGTACTCCCAGGTCTATGTTCCACTGTATAGTCCATTCCCTGTAGAGATATGGAGCACCTCAACAATGTAGGCTTTTCACCTTTCATTTGTTTTAGCCAAAGTAGAGGTTTGTGGTCTGTCTGAACAATAAAGTGAGTACCAAACAGGTATGGTCTCCATTTTTTCAGTTCCCAGACCACCTCAAAGGCCTCCCTCTATGGCAGACCAATGCTTTTCTCTAGGGGTCAACCTTCTGCTGATATAGGCAACTGGTTGATCCTGGCCCTCATAATTCAGTTGTGATAGTACTGCCCCAACCCCTAATTTTGATGCATCAGTTTGAACAATGAATTTCTTGGAGTAACAAGGGCTTTTTATGACAGGTGCAGAGCACATGGCCTGTTTTAGCTCCTCAAAAGCTTTCTGACAGCTAGCTGTCCACAATACCTTCTTAGGCATCTTCTTGCTAGTGAGATCATTAAGAGGGGCTGCAATGGAGCCATCATTATTTATGAATCTCCTATAGTACCCTGTGAGGCATAAAAAGGCACTCACCTGGGTGTGAATTGTAGGGGGAACCCAATCCATGATAGTTTGGATTTTCCCCTGTAGTGGTGCAATATGTTCTCCACCTACCAGGTGGCCCAGATAAACCACTTTCCCCTGCCCTACCTGGCACTTTGAGGCTTTGACAGTGAGGCCTGCCTTTTGGAGGGCCTCAAAAACTTTCCATAGGTGGACCAGGTGATCATCCCAGGTTGAGCTAAAGACAGCAATATCATCTAGATATGCTGCACTGAAAGCTTCCAACCCTTGCAGGACTGTGTTCACCAACCTCTGAAAAGTGGCAGGTGCATTTTTCAAACCAAAGGGCATTACCGTGAATTGGTAGTGCCCTCCAATGGTAGAAAATGTAGTCTTGGGTTTAGCATCTTCTGATAACCTAATCTGCCAATACCCAGCAGTTAGATCAAAAGTGCTTAGATACTTGGCAGAAGCCAGTGTATCTATAAGCTCATCTGCCCTGGGTATAGGGTGAGCATCTGTCTTGGTTACTTGATTGAGCCCTCTATAATCTACACAAAACCTCATATCTCTCTTTCCATCTTTGGTGTGAGGTTTTGGTACAAGCACAACTGGTCAAGCACAGGGGCTTTCAGATGGGTCAATCACCCCTAAGTCCAACATTTTCTGCACCTCTTGTGTAATGCAGTCCCTGACATGGTCAGGCTGACTATAAATCTTACTTTTGACAGGCAGGCTGTCTCCAGTATCAATTGTATGTTCACACCAGGAAGTTGTACCTGTACAAGTGAAAAGAGGTCTGAAAACTGACATAAGAAATTGATACAGTTGTCTTTCTGTTCTGCAGTAAGACAATCTGCTAAGACTACTCCCTCCACTAAGCCATCAGCTTCAGTGGTGGAGAAGAGATCAGGGAGAGGGTCACTCTTTTCTTCCTGTCCCTCATCTGTTGCCATGAGCAGGGTGAGATCAGCCCTGTCATAGTAGGGTTTCAGGTGGTTGACATGAATCACCCTAAGGGGACTCCTGGCAGTGCCCAGGTCTACCAAGTAGGGAACCTCACCCTTCTTTTCAACAATTAGATGGTGTCCACTCCATTTGTCTTGGAGTACTCTTGGGGCCACAGGCTCCAATACCCACACCTTCTGTCCTGGGTGGTACTGAGTCAGGACAGCCTTCTGGTCATGCCATTGCTTTTGCAGCTCCTGGCTGGCCTGACGGGTTTTTACTGCCCTTTTTCATATACTGAGCCATTCTGGATATTAGGCCAAGTACATAGTCTACTATGTCCTGTTTAGGAGCTTTTAAAGGTTGTTCCCAACCCTCCTTCACAAGAGCAAGTGGACCTCTTACAGGGTGTCCAAAGAGGAGTTCAAAGGGGCTGAAGCCCATACCTTTTTGGGGTACCTCCCTGTAAGCAAAAAGGAGGCAAGGTAACAGGTTATCCCATCTCCTTCTGAATTTTTCAGGGAGTCCCATTATCATACCTTTGAGAGTTTTATTAAACTTCTCAACCAGACCATTTGTTTGTGGATGGTAAGGTGTGGTGAACTTGTAGGTTACACCACACTCCTTCTACATTGCTTTTAGGAATGCAGACATGAAGTTGCTACCTCTGTCTGACACCACTTCCTTAGGAAAAGCCACCCTGGAAAAGATTCCCAGGAGGGCCTTTGCCAATGCAGGAGCTGTAGTGGTCCTTAAGGGGATGGCTTCAGAGTATCTTGTGGCATGGTCCACTACCACCAAGATAAATCTATTGCCTGAAGCTGTTGGAGGGTCAAGGGGGCCAACTATGTCAACCCCTACCCTTTCAAAGGGCACCCCAACCACTGGAAGTGGAATTAAGGGGGCCTTTAGAGTGTCACCAGTCTTGCCACTAGCTTGGCAGGTCACACAAGAGCGACAAAACTCTTTTGTGTCCTTTGACATATGAGGCCAGTGAAACAAGGGGACAAGTCTTTCCCAAGTTTTCGTCTGGCCCAAATGCCCAGCCAAAGGAATGTCATGTGCCAGGGTGAGAAGAAACTCTCTGTACTGCAAGGCAATGACCAATCTCCTGGCAGCTCATGGTTTAGGGTCCCTTGACTCTGTGTACAAGAGGTTGTCTTCCCAGTATACCCTATGGCTATCACTGACATCCCCAATCTGCTGTTTGACAGCTTGCTGTCTTAAACCCTCTAAATCTGTCCCACACTCAGCTCTTCCCTGGCAGGCCCCCCTGCACCCAAAAGCTCAGCAGTGTCTGCTGCCAGCTCCTCTGGTGTAGGTTCTGCACTGAGAGAGGATTCTTCTTCCTCAAAAGGGGAATCATCTGTAGAGGGAGGAATAGTGGGCAGGTATTTACCCTTTCTACCCCTAGTTTTTGGGAGCACTTGGTCCATTATTCCAGGATCCAAGTTTCCTTGTCCTTTTTGTTTCTTGGCCTGAGCCCTTGTCAAAGCAAAAATATGCCCAGGAATGCCCAGCATTGCTGCATGAGCCTCCAACTCCACTTCTGCCTAAGCTGATGTTTCCAGATCATTGCCCAGTAAGCAATCTACAAGTAATTCAGTGGCTACCACAACTTTCTTTGGACCAGTAACCCCCCCCCCCCCAGTTGAGATTCACAACAGCCATGGGGTGGCTAAGAGTGTTGTTATGAGCATCAGTCACTTGGTACTGCTGACCAAGTAGGTCTTGATCAGGGTGGACCAGTTTTTCTATCACCGTAGGTACACTGGCTCGTGTGTCCCTGTAGGCCTCAACCTCAACACCATTGATTAGGGGTAGTTGCCTATACTTACCGATATTAAGGGGACAAGCAACCATGGTGGCAAAGTCACTGCCACCATCAGAGACTAAAACAGCCTCTGTGGTCTCCCTAGCAAGCCCAACCCCAACTACATTGCCAATAGTGAGCCCAGCTACACCCTTGGATTGGCTATTTGTAGTAGATTTCCTCCCACCACTGCTATTTCTAGGGGCACTAGAGGTTGCAGTTCGGGTTGTGGTGGTAGGGGGTTTGGTGTTTTTCTTTGGACAAGTGGAATCACTTGCCCAATGGCCTTTTACTTTACATAAATAACACCAAGGCTTTTTCTGATTGTTTGAAGAGGATTTGGACACACCACCCCCAGAGGATTTTTGTGGGCCTGATGAAGACTCAGAATGTTTACTTTTGTCCCACCCTTGTCAGGAGACTTACCATCCTTCTTCTTGCCATCCTTGTCACCCCCTGTATGCACTTGTCTGTTCACCCTTTTTCTGACCCAATTGTCTGCCTTCTTTCCCAATTCTTGGGGAGAGGTCAGATCAGAGTCTACCTGGTATTGGTGCAACAAATCAGACACACAATTGTTAAGAATATGCTCTCTCAGGATCAGATTATACAGGCTTTCATAGTCAGAAACGTTACTGCCATGTAACCAACCCTCCAAGGCTTTCATTGAAAAGTCAACAAAATCTGTCAAGTCTTGAGAGGACTCTTTTCTGGTGTCTCTGAACTCAATCCTGTATTGTTCAGTGGTTAAGCCAAATCCATCCAAGAGTGCATCCTTCAAATCTTTGTAATTATTGGCATCACTTTCTCTGACAGTAAGGAGCCTATCCCTACCCTTTCCAGTGAAAGATAGCCACAAGTTAGCAGCCCACTGCCTTTGAGGGACCAACTGCACCATACAGGCCCTTTCAAGTGCAGCAAACCACTTATTATTGTCACCCCCTCCTTATAAGGGGGGACTATCGTATGCAGATTCCTGGAATCTTGCTCTCTAACAGGATTGCTATCAGAAATACTGCTGCTGCCACCATGGGGAACTAACCCCAATCTCTGTCTTTCCCTCTCTATGTCTAGGGATTCCCTGTCTAAGGCCAGCTGCTGCTGTTTAAGCTTCAGGCTGGTCTCTTCCATCCTCAGCTCTCTGAGTTCCCTTTCCATTAAGTTATCCTCAGGGTGGGAGGCTTGGGAATGTTTGGACACAGAGGAGATTTGGGAATTGGCAGAGAGAGACCTATCCCTAACTGTCTGGACCCTAGTAACCTGGCCTCTAGGAGCAAAAGATGCCCTACTGATGTGTGACCCTCTAACACTACCAGTGTCACTAGGTGGCCTGCTAGGGGGCAGGACTTTGTAAGAACCCTCCCCAGCATCTTCAGGGAACTCCTCTGAGTCTGACTGGGAAGCCTCCACTCTTTCTAACCTCTCCTGAGATGGGCCAGACTGGTTCTGGTCATCCTGTAAGAGCAGGTTAAAGAGGAACTCTTTTGTTGGATTCCTACCTATGCTTAAACCTCTATTCAGGCAGAGACCCCTCAAACTCTTGTAGTTTAAACTTTCATAAGTTGCCTGAACAACTTTGGAAGTAGCCTCTACTGTAGATATGATAGAAAAAGGTTTAAGACAGAGAGAGAAAAAGTTTCAGAACTTTTGAAAGTACAGAGAAAAATCTTTTTCAAACTTTTAGAGAACTTTTAGAAAACTTTTAAAAGTTTTCAGAACTTTTCAGAAACTTAGTAGAAAGTTTTAAAGTAGAAAAGTAAACTGTGTTGGTTAAATGTACATATACTGAACTATTTGGTATAGCAGCTGCAGTGGAGACCCCGGAAAGACAGTTTGGCAGTGCCCGGGTTCTGTGCTAGAGACCCAGGGATGCATGGTATTGTCACCCCAATACCAGAATGGTATTGGGGTGACAATTCCATGATCCTAGACATGTTACATGGCCATGTTCGGAGTTACCATTGTGACGCTCCCAAAGTCCGGGGAATTTGCCCTGAACAATGAGGGGGCACCTTGGCTAGTGCCAGCGTGCCCACACACTAAGTAACCTGGCACCTAACCTTCACCAAGTGATGGTTAGACATATAGGTGACTTATAAGTTACTTATGTGCAGTGAAAATGGCTGTGAAATAACGTGGAAGTTATTTCACTCAGGCTGCAGTGGCAGTCCTGTGTAAGAATTGTCTGAGCTCCCTATGGGTGGCAAAAGAAATGCTGCAGCCCATATGGATCTCCTGGAACCCTAATACCCTGGGTACCTAGGTACCATATACAAGGAAATTATAAGGGTGTTCCAGTGTGCCAATGAGAATTGATGAAGATAGTCACTAGCCTGCAGTGACAATTGTGAGAAGCAGAGAGAGCATAAACACTGAGGTTCTGGTTAGCAGAGCCTTAGTGATACAGTTAGGCACCACACAGGGAACACATACAGGGCATACATTATGAGCACTGGGGTCCTGCTTGGCAGGATCCCAGTGACACATGGGCAAAAACAAACATGCAGACAGTGAAAATGGGGGTAACATGCCAGGCAAGATGGTACTTTCCTACAGTAACCGACTGTCCAGAGGTCCCTGATGGGCCAGGTTGGTCATCGTGATCCAGGTGTGCAGAGCTGCTGTCATCACTGTTGGCCTCTTCTGGGGGGGGGACAGGATGTGGCTGGCACCTCCTCTCTGGTGACATTGAGTGAGGGTCCTGTGGGGATGTAAATGCAGTGTTATTGTTTCTGTCTGTGCCATCTTGTGCATGGGTTTATTTCCCTCTATGGTTGTTAATAGCAAGGCAGCTTTGGCTTGTGTGAGTTGTGATTTGTTTGGCTAATTTATTGTCACTAGTGTGCATGCTGTGGTGATGGGTGTCCATGCAGGTCTGTTATGGGGGTCCATGCATTGGTGTTGCATGCAGGGCTTGGTATTGCGATGGGTGGGTTATGATGGTGGGGTATATGTGAGGTGGTGGGGTGATGGGGGTGAGGGTAGGGGTTGTTGTTTGTGATGTCATGCAGGTAGGGTGGGGATAAAGTAGTAAAGATTTGACTTACCAGAGTCCAGTCCTCCTGCTACTCCTGCCAGGCCCTCAGGATGCATGATCGCCAAGACTTGCTCCTCCCATGTTGTTAGTTGTGGGGGAGAAGGTGGGGGTCCACCGCCAGTCCTCTGTACAGCTATTTGGTGTCTTGCAACCACGGAACGTACCCCATAGGTCATTCCACCTCTTTCTGATGTCATCCCTTGTTCTTGGGTGCTGTCCCACGGCGTTGACCCTGTCAACGACTCTCCACCATAGCTCCATCTTCCTTGCAATAGATGTCTGCTGCACGTGCTGATTCCTCCACCATGACGCTTAGATTCTCCTCTGAGAACCTGGGGTGTCTTTGTGGTGCCATGGGTGTAGTATGAGTAGTGTGTGTGAGGGTGTGTGGGGTGATGTGTTGGGGTGTGTGCTGTGAGGTGCGTGGATGGTGCATGGGTGATGGTGTTTTGTGGCTCAGATTCAGTGGGTGCTCCTGGCTTGTCTCTCTCTCACTTGCCAAAATCTATGGGTCGTAAAGGGTTGCGGGTAGTGTGGGTGTGTGTTTTATATTGGTGTGGGTGTGTGGGTGTGTGGGTGTGTGGGTGTGGTGTGTGTATGTGTGTCAGGTGTGTGTAGTTTGAATTGTCCAATGTGGTGTAGTTTTGTATGCGTGTGTGTATTGGGAGCACAGCGGTTTGTATCGCCAATGGTTTACCACGGTTGAATGACCGCCACGGTGATTTATGGGTCATGATGCTGTGGGCGTATTTCTGTTGGCATAATGGTGTGGGTGTTGTTACCGCCAGTTTATCACTGACCTTTGGGCTGGCGGACTTGTGTGTGTGTCTGTATAGTGTTGGATTTCTATATGTGGGTCATAATACGGTTAGCGGTATACCGCCGCGGTATGTTGGCAGCAGTCAGCATGGCGGTAAGTGGCACTTACCGCCAATGTTGTAGTGAGGGTCTATATTATTCTGGGGCCCTAATACACTTACCTCATGCCCTGGGGGCCATATTCTTGCTAGTTCTTCTTCCCATAATCCACAGTCTTGTTCCCAGAATGCCTAAGGTAAGGTTTTGTTACACCATTGTAACATGGCGACCTTTTCTATCTCTTTTCTTACTGTTTCCCTATTCAAGATGGGCGTTCTTTTCTTCCTGTTACGTCACATCCTTTCTATCTGTATATAAGGGGATGAATCTTTCATTTCCATTGAGTTGCAACACTTCCTGCTCCTGTATCCTCGTTCCTGTTAGCGTATCCTGTTCCTGAGTGGTGTACCTTCGTTCTTGTTGGTACTTTCTGTTCCTTTAGGAGTTCTTGGTGTTTCCTGCTCTTGTATAGAATCTTTTTGTCTTCTGGTCTATTCCCTGGGCTTCTCCTTTCAACTCCCTTTCTTTTTTGGAGAACCGCTTCTTAAGAGGTTTTCCCTTCAGGGTTTTTCCTAATTGGGACTCCTTCTGGAAGGCACAGTCTGATTTGGAGTTTCACTGTCGTCAGCACCGTGGCTACAGTAAAGGGTTCACCCTACCTCCAACAGACCAGAACCTTCAAGAACCAAAGTTGGTAATCGTCCCAGCACACAAAAGTTGGAAAGAAAAGTTACGATCATGACAGGTCACTTGGTTGCTGCTCCTCGGAAATCCAGCTACAAAATGACAATTGTCTATCTGTGAGAGTGAAAGCCCAGCTTAGGTTTCATTCTCTTTTCCTTTCCCATCATAGCTGTTCCTTCCTTTGTGTCTCCCTGCTTTTCTCAGTCCCTTTCTCAGTCCCTTTTGGTTCCTGTCACTTGATGTTAATGTAGTTTACTGTTCCTTTGCTTTATAAGGGATTCAGTCTAACTGCACTGTGCATCACAACAGCCACCCCCCTGCAAAGTACATAGAGAGCCCCCTCTCTCTGGCCCACCTACCACTTTTGCCCCTAGAGCTTGGGGGCCCCCAGCACCGCAAGGCTGTGGGAGCTTATGTTACGCCACAGTGTCACAACATAGCCGTGATTGTTTCCTCACTCCCTCTGCTCGCTAATCTTGACTTTTCATTCCAGAAGAAGTCCTGTTGGATTTTCATTACTATTTTCCTTCAGAGTTTTGAAGTCTTCATCTGGTTTGGAAGTTCTTTACCTCTTTTGGCTTTTTCCTTATTAGAAAGTGTCAGCTTCTCAAGGGCACTTGACCATGTATTCCAGTGTGCGCCTCCTGATCTAAGATGGCAGCTCCCACAAGATTTTGGGAGCTTTGTGGTTTTGTTTCCATAGAAACAAATTGGATTCAGGAAGCACCCATGGTGGTGTTTTGCAAGCATGGTGACTGCTGTTGGTTCTTCGAGTGCGGCGGAGGTCCCAACTGTGGATACACTACACCTCTAAATTGATGAGGTCATGGAGGCAGTGTTTAAGGCTAGGGAGTCAGAAGGGCCTCCCCACAAGCTACTGAGGCTTAATTCCAAGAATGATCTGTGTGATCCAGAAGAGGAGGAAAGGCAGGGTCGCTTTGTGGAAGGAGAGGAGCTCTCTAATTTGTTCACCCAGATCAGAGAAAACTTGAGTTTCTCTATTTCAGTAGGGGATGAGACAGAAGGGGCTTTAATATGCTGTATTAACGTCTGACCCAGACTCTTTACACCTACACAGTACAGGAGACAAAGTGCTATTGCATGAATGATAAGTCAGCCTTTGCTCAGCTTCTATGCAAGCATTAACCCTTGGAAAGGATTTCAGAAGAACTTTCTCATTCTGCTAAGGCGGATAGCTTTATGGTTGGACTATCTTCCGAGGGCATAGTAATCTCTGAGGATGCTCTTCCTTCTAGACAACTGGATAAAACTGGATAAAACGATGGAAGGTGCAATTAGGCTGTTATATTCCACTTCAAATTTTTCTATTAGGGCTACAATTTAAACCATTTACATAGTCCAATCCCTGTTAAAAGGCTTTCAAACCCTGGCTCAAAAATCCCTGTTCTCCTTTATGGAGCTTCAAGTCCTTTATCTACCCAATGTTTCTTTCAACAACTTGTGTGCCGCAGCACCTTAAGTATATCATCAAGTTGAAGATATGGTGAAACAGTGTGTTGAAAACAGGAAGTTGATCACGTCCGACTGTCTTTCCTCTAAAGGGTGAGGGTTTGGGTATCACCAAGCTTTCTTTCTTTCCTAGGCTCAAGGTAATAACCAGCCCTTTTAAGGCAGGGGTTATGGCAGGTGGGCCCCTGGGGCAGACAAATTCCAGCCTCAATCATCTGTTGTCTCAACAGCTCCTACTCCTGCAAAGCTATGACTATATGTTCCTATCGGTGAGAGGTAGGCTTTGCTTCTTCCATTAACAATGGCTTTTGATGTTAGATGCTTGGGCAATTCAGACAGCCTCATTAGGATACTGAATAGAATAGCTCCTCTGCCACAGAACCCGATGAAGCAAGCTGCATTACTGGCAGGAGTTCAGCTTCTTTTGGAGAAAGCAGCCATAATCTAAGCAAATCCACTGGAGAGGGGTCATGGCTATTCAACCATTCTATTTCTCGCACTAAAGTCCTGAAAGGGGTGAACTTGCTTATTCCCACAGACCCTTCAAAATGCTGACATTACAATCCATCTTTCAGTCTATCCATCCAGGGGACTAGTTGGCATCCTTAGATCTGATGGATGCATACTTGCACGTTTCCATCCACCAGGCAGATTAGAAATATCTCCACTTCGCATTGGGTACAGAACATTACCAGTTTCAGGTGCTGCCTTTCGACCTTTCATCAGCGCCAAGAGTTTGTACAAAGCCCTTATCCCCCCTGGGAGTACACTTAATTCTTGAGACATTCAAGTTTAACCATACCTTGATGACTGGCTAATTGTATCTCCTTCTTTTTCTAAGGCAGCAAAGAAAATGCAACAAGTCTGCCATCTTCTGAGAGAGTTTGGTTTCCTGGTCATTCTCAAGAAATGTTCTCTTTAACCCATCCAGTCATTGAACTTCATTGAAGCCCTCTTCAGGATGGATCTGGGGATGCTATTCCTTACCCAAAAGAGAGTGTTATCCCTCAACCAACACCTCTCCTGGGTTCTGTTTCAGACCCAGGTCTTTGCATGTCTATGGGTGAGGATTCAAGAGGAAATGCCATCCACTCTACAGATTTTCCTCTGTGCTCATGTGTATCCCCTGTTCCATAATTTCCTGCAACATTGGAATCTAGCTTCACAGGATTACGATGCCCTCATTCCTGTAACATCAGAGATAAAGAAGCCTCTCCAGTGGTGGCTATTGTTTGCAGCTCACTGGGGGTTACAATATGGTTTTTCTCAATCTTGCCAACAGATGCCAGCACCAGGGGATGGGGGTCAGTACTGCTAGAGTCAAAAGCCCAAGGCAAATGGTCTCATTAAGAAGTTCTTCAGTCCTTGAACTGGAGGGAATTGAAGGTTGTGTGGAAGGCACTTCAGTGGTTTGCTCCACTTCTACAAAACAAAGTGGTCTGTTTGCAAATAAAACATCAGGTGGTGAGAGCAATATATCAACGAGCAGGGAGGCATGTGGCAAGCTCGGTTTCGCCTTTCCCAGAAGACTGGCTTGTTGACATAGAAGAATCTCCTTTCTCTCTTGTCAGTCTACCTTCTGGGGAGGGAGAATGGGCCTGTGGACTGCCTGAGCCGACAGTTTCCCTGTCAATAGCCATGTGCCTTTCACCCAGTGTCTTCCAGCAGTTTCTCTCCAGGTTCGGTCTTCCATGGCTCGATCTGTTTGCCTCAGAAGAGAATCCCTTTCCACCTCATGTTTGCATTCTGGTCCCTTCTGGGAAAGCCTGGGCAATAAATGCCTTCTCCATTCCTTCACCCCAGGGTCTCTTGTATGCAATTCCCCTCTTTCCTTTGATTCCAAATGTCCTCGAGAAGATTTGGGACGATCATGCAGAGGTGCTCTAGATCATCCCAGCAGTAATCCAGGACCAGGCCCTCGAAAGGACTGCATCCTTCCTCGCCGACAGAACCCAAAGAGTCCACCTCCCCCGTACCAATCCAAAGCCTTCAACATCATCTGCGGCGTACCCCAGGGCTCATCCCTCAGCCCGACGCTGTTCAAAATCTACATGGCCCCCTCACACAAGTGGCCCATCAGCACAACCTCAACATCATCTCCTACGCCGACGACACCCAGCTCATCCTCTCCCTCACCAAGTACCAGCACACCGCCAAGACTAACCTCCACGAGGGACTAAAAGCCATCGCCGGCTGGATGAGAGACAGCCGGCTAAAACTGAACTCGGACAAAACAGAGGTCCTCATCCTTGGGCGCACCCACTCTGCCTGGGACAACTCATGGTGGCTGTCCACGCTGGGTCCCCCACCGCCGGGTGCAGTGTGCAAAGTAGGTGTAGGGTTTTGCGATGAAAGCAATGGAGGGACCCGGGGGTCACTTAGGCGATGCAGGCAGGGCACAGGGGGGCTTCTCGGGCCAGTCACTGACTGGGCTAGGATGAGGGCTGCCTGCTGATCACTTCTGCACCATTAGTTGGTTCCTCTCGGTCCTGGGGGCTGCGGGTGCAGTGTTTGGTCCAGGCCTCGGGTTCCTTTGTTACCAGGCAGTCGTGGTCAGGGGGAGCCTCTAGATCCTCTCTGTAGGCGTCACTGTGGGGGTGCAGGGACATCGACTCAGGGTGTCCACTTTGTTGGAGTCGCCTGGGAGTCCTTTCTGCGGTATTGGTTCTCCTGAACTGAAGCCGAGGGCATTGGGTGCAGACTGTGAAGACTCGCACTTCCGGAGTGAGGCGAGAGTCTTTAAAGTTGGTTTCTTTGTTGCAGTTTTTGGACAGAGCCGCTGTCCTCAGGAGGTTCTTGGTCCTTTAGGTGCAGGTCAGTCCTCTGAGTCCTCAGGTCGTTGGTCTCGCTGGATGCGTCCCTGTGCAGGTTCTTTGAGTCTGGAGACAGGCCAGTAGGGCTGGGGCCAAGTCAGTTGTTGTCTCCGTCGTCTCTGTGGGGCTTTAAGCTCAGCAGTCCTTCTTCTTTTTTCAGGTTGCAGGAATCTGATTTCCTGGGTTCAGGGTAGCCAGTAAATACTAAATTTAGGGGTGTGTTTAGGTCTGGGGTGAAGTAGCCAATGGTTACTGTCCTGGAGGGTGGCTACACCCTCTTTGTGCCTCCTCCCTGAGGGGAGGGGGGCCCATCCCTATTCTATTGGGGGAGTCCTCCAAAACAAGATGGAGGATTTCTTAAGGCAGGTGTCACCTCAGCTCAGGACACCTAAGGGGCTATCCAGACTGGAGGGTGACTCCTCCTTGTTTTTCTCATTATCTCCTCTGGACTTGCCACCAAAAGTGGGGGCTGTGTCCCGAGAGGCGGGCATCTCTACTAGCTGGAGTGCCGTGGGGCACTGTAACACCAGGCTTGAGCCTTTGAGGCTCACCACCAGGTGTTACAGTTCCTGCAGGGGGAGGTGAGAAGCTCCTCCATCCAGTGCAGGCTTTGTTCCTGGCCACAGACTGACAAAGGCACTCACCCCATGTGGTCAGGAACCCATCTGGATGTGGCAGGCTGGCAGGAACTTGTCAGCCTAACACTAGGAATTGGACTGGTATACAGGGGGCATCTCTAAGATGCCCTCTGTTTGCATTTTTCAATAAATCCAACACTGCCATCAGTGTGGGTTTATTGTGCTGAGAAGTTTGATACCAAACTTTACAGAATTCAGTGTAGCCATTATGGAACTGTGGAGTTTGTATGTGACAGACTCCCAGACCATATACTCTTTATGGCTACCCTGCACTTACAATGTCTAAGATTTGGCTTAGACACTGCAGGGGCATAGTGCTCATGCAACTATGCCCTCACCTATGGTGCAGTGCACCCTGCCTTAGGGCTGTGAGGCCTGCTAGAGGGGTGACATACCTATGCCACCGGCAGTGGGATGTGGGCATGGCACTCTGAAGGGAGTGCCATGTTGACTTAGTCATTTTCTCCCCACCAGCACACACAAGCTGTGAGGCAGTGTGCAAGTGCTGAGTGAGGGGTCCCCTGAGTGGCATAATACATGTTGCAGCCCTTAGAGACCTTCCGTGGACACAGAGCCCTTGGTACCACGGGTACCATTTACAAGGGACTTATCTGTGTGCCATGGCTGTTCCAATTGTGAAGACAAAGGTACAGTTTAGGGAAGGAACACTGGTGCTGGGGCCTGGTTAGCAGGGTCCCAGCACACTTTCAATCATAACTTGGCATCAACGAAAGGCAAAAAATTAGGGGGTAACCATGCCATGAGAGGCATTTTCCTACATTACTCAAAGTATTCAGCTTTCACGAAGGCCTTCCACCCTTAAATCCTACAGCCGTCACTGGTGGAATTTTTAAACTTGGTGTAAAGGCAAAGGTTTGCCCTGACTTTTGCGATCCTGTCAGGTACTGAGATTTTTTTACAGGATGATTTTCTTTTAAGCCTGTCAGTTTCCACTCTGGCAGAGTGGGCAGCAATTCTAGCCTTCAGAGTTTCTGGTATGGATTCAATTTCTCCTCTGGTGGAACGTCTTTTGAGAATCTTTTTTTTTCAACAACCCATTTCCCGTTTCCCAGTTCCCCCTGGGATTGTCCTTAAATGCATCAGGTGCTGATGGGTCCTCCTTAGGAACCATTGTCCGCTGCACACCTTAAAATTCTTTCTGCAAGAGTTTTGGTTTAGTGCCAGTTTGTTCAGGTCACAGGGTCAGTAAGATTGGGAAGTGCTGTCCTCTATCCGGTTTTTGTGATGACAAGATAATCTTACATCCAAGCCAATTTTTCCTTCCCAAAGTTTTGTTAGATTTTCACTGCTAGGAGGATATTGTCCTCCTTGTTTTTGCCTAACCCAGCTTCTCCTGATGAGGAAAGGCTTCACTCTCTAGATGTTCTCATGGCCCTTAGGATCTGTTTGGAATGAACCAGTTTGTTTCACCATGTGGATTCTTTGTTTGTCCCCTGGAAAAGATCTTAAGCCCTCATTCACCACACTCTTTCATTGGGTTAAGTGTGCTATCATTTATTCTTATGATGCTGCTTACATTCTCTGCCCTATTTAGTCCAGGGATGTTTTACAAGGAGCATGTCTTCATCCTGGGCAATTTTGAAGGGTGCATCTCTGCAAGACATTTGTAAAGCGGCAAGAAGAGCTTCTCCCAACAGGAATAGCAACATCATCTGGTTTTAGTTCACATGCTCTATTGGCTGTACATAATGTGTGATTGGTGGTATTACAATTTAATTTCAAGTGTGTTGCATCATACCATAGTATGTGTTTTCTTCTTGCAACTTGAATCATTCACCATACCCATAGGTATGAGCTCATGGTGTAAGTAATGGGACAGGAAGGTGGACGAGGAGGTAATGCCAGGTTACTTACCAATAATCTTCATTAGTCCAAGTCTAGGTCGTCCTGTCCCTTTCTTGATTAGAACCCTCCCTCTCGTTTTATGTCTATCGTGAATGTTTCTTCTGTCTATTTTTAGCTGTGGTAATCTCAGGATGTGCTCATGATATATTTCTGCACAGTAGGTAGTCAGGGGTCATATTGATGGAAGTGTTTGACTTTAGCTAGGTAATTAGTTTCTGTGGAGCAGGAGAATTCCTCATGGTGTAAGCAACGGTGTAAAGAATGCGGTAGGAAGACCTCGACTTGGAGTAATATCTTAGAGGCCTTCATTTCTTTTTTTTGGGGGGGGGAAATGACCTGTCAGTAAGTCCATTGATTAATCTCTCTGTGAGTCTGCTCTGATCAAATTGCTGTCGAACTCCTCATGGACATTCCAGTACTGTTTACACTTATTTTGGCCCACAGAGGGCCATATGTTGATCTGATCACAATGCACCCAGTTCTAAGAGGATAATAATGGGACCAGTTACATGTCTCCTGGTCTAGACAGAACCATACTAGTTAAGCTTGTTGACCCTCTACTGGGTCATTCTGAAACTGGTTGTACTTGTACAGCACACAGTCTACCGTAGCCACATTAGTCCTATTTAGGTCTCAGCTCTAGACGGCGTGCATGCGCTGTGTCGAACTGAGACATGTTGTATCTGTTTCAAGGGTTTCATCCCACCCATCAGCTTCTCATTTTCTCACTCCAATCATCGCTCTGCTATTCTCTCTCCACATTTGCTCATGGCATGCATTTGTCACGCCTCTTCCTGTGTTTACCACTCCCAGAGAGCAGGGGCTAATTACGCTATCCCTCCACTGCTATCATTTTATCACCATTTTAGGGACTTCTTTTTTTCTTGGCTTATGAGCCCTCCTCAGGAGTGCTCTGTTTCACTTCCTCCAGTGCCGTTGTAAAAAGCACTTGTGGTTTTGTTTGCTCTTTAAACAAGCGGAAGAATGGATGCTTTTGCGCTGCAGTTACTATTGAGGACACACAAAAACCTGATGTTGGTGTGCTCGTGTTTTTTACTTGCCCTGTAAGCGACGGGAGTGGAAGAATGGAGGCTTTCACGCTACAGCTAATACCCCTCGTTTAGTGGAAAGAGCCACTTGTTAAACTCCTCCCTCTCCTTTGTTAAATATACACGTCCCGCATATGCACAGGCCCCATGGGCATAGTATTGTGCCCTGTGCTTGTACTCTGGTGTAAATGCCCTGGTGTAACCTGGTAACTTAAAATGTAAACAGCAGCCCATGGAAGCTGAGGCATAACAAATCAGCTTTTTATCGAATGCAGACAAAATGGCTATGTCAACAGATGTTAATCTCCTAATCACTTTTCATGTAAGTACCTGCCTGTGTTTGGGTTGGTTCGAGTCAGGGTGGTTCAGAACTCATGATGTAAGCATGCTTTTTTATATGTATATGTAGACAATGGCTTTGGAAACACTTCAATGAAAAGTGATTAGCATATTAACATCGGTCGACATGACCGTTTTGTCTGCAGCTGGAAGTAGTGCTTCTTACAGGATTCCGGCTGCTGTGTGTATACCAA